>NC_090213.1:19023412-19397893 GCF_033026475.1 Channa argus | reverse complement strand
CACGTGCTCTGAATTGGCAGGTTCTTGTGCCATAGTGTGCAAGCACGACACCTGTGGTGGCCTTACAGCAACTGACATGAGTTTGGAAAATATTTATAGTGATCCCACTGTAGGTGTGTGTCTTCCTGATGTCTTTTTTATAGTTTTTGGACAACAATGGAGGTCTATGTCACAGGGGAAACAAGCTAATCCAGCCTACAGAATGACAACTAACCAAACATGAGAAGAAACAATTCCATGTTGGTTTTAATGTCTGTATTGTCCACCCATCCATTACCTTTAGCCTCCGTTCAGGGTTACAGCGGGCTGGGTCCTTTCCCAGCCGTCATCGGGGTACACCCTGAAGAGGTCTCCAGTGTAGGTCAGGGCCAATCCAGAGATGCACAGAGACAGACAACCATTCACACTCACGTTCAAACGTAGTCACCAATTAACATAACATACATGTGTTTGGACAGATGGAGGAAACCGGACCCACACGCACAGAGAGAACATGCAAACTCAACACAGAAAGGCTGCAGTCAGCCAGGGATGCGAACCAGAGACCTTTCTAGCAGTGAGATGGATCTAACCCATCCACCACCGCGCTGTCTCCTGCATGGCAATCACACACAAGAGGATTAATTTAAATTACCATAATTGTCTTTAATGACTCCTATTACAACTTATGAAAACCACGTGATACTATTTGGTGAACATAAGTAAATTTGTGTCACATTGAGAAGGAGGTGAAATCAGTATGCACCCCCTTGAACATACAGATAGGCAATAAAGCTCTAGATGATTCTATCAGAAAAGGCCCAAAGGACAATGATAATCTCTCCTCGTGGACTAAACATGGAACTATTGTGACATTACCACATTTTTGAATCATCACTAAGTGGGTTTGTTTATCAGGTGTGAGGAACAGAGGGACACTCACTGACTTATCTGAAAGCAACATGTTTCCACACACTGTAGCTGTTAACAAGTTAAAAACCTCACATAACAAATGACATATTGTTTCGGTAATTTTTAAGACAATATTTAATTAATGTCGGAACATCAGGTCATGTCTCAGGCTGCCAAAAATGATTTTAGATTATCTGTATAAACAAAACAGAACTAACTTTATCAATTGGTTTATTTTTCTCTGGAGTTGTTTTTCTTCTTCTTTTTTTTTTTCTTTTTTTTACTTTAAAATAATGATCACGAGTCTGCCGTGGTCAGGAAGAGAATAGTTCACTGTGGGTTGTAAGTGAATATGTGCTCTAGTTGTGTTTCTGTGAGATCTTTTTATAGTTTCAGTTTACATTCTTCATAAGCCTGATCTCCTTAGCAGGAAAAACTGTGAAATTTAAATAGCTGCTAAAGCTCTACAACATTGTGAGCACCCATCATCAGGTCCACAGATTTGTTACACCTGCTATCTGGACTTCAGGTGAAGCATCACTTTCCCTCAAACCCTCAACAACTTCCTAGGACATATAGGACCATCATAAAAAAATGCACATAAACTCTGAATTCTGACTTTGCTTTAAAATGATAAGTACAAAGTCTGAATTATCAGAAAAACAAATCATCAGATCCAATCAATTATTTATAGTGGCATCGATGAGTTATGTTTAAGTACAGCAGGACAAGTTTAATGGTGCATTATGTACAGTAACTGTCTGTGTGCTGCTGGTAAAGTGCACAGCCTCTCTGAAATTCCAGGCAGGTACAGGTGTTGGTGGCAGCACAGTTGGCCATACAAATGTTACAGGGTGTGTAATTCTTAATATATTCTCTTCCAGTTTTTTGTTGTTATTTTATTTTATACACACACACAAAAAGATGGCTTTCGTGTGCGACCCAAATCATAAGGCTGCATTTTACTTGCAGAAGACAACACGTCTGTCTTTGTTTTTTCTCAATCACAGTTAAACAGGTACTACACTGTATGTGCAGTATAGTTATAAGTTAAGTATTTTTCATGTTTGTCAGTGCACTGTTTGGCTAAGCCATCCAGAGAGAAACGTTCCCGCTGAGTTGATTAGACACCTAAATTCAGACAACACCATCTCATCTAATTCATATTAAGTTTTAGTGAATAAAAGCTATTTTTCAGAAACATTATGCAGATGAAGCCCCTCAAACGCTACAGCTGTTTTGCAGATTGTTGCAGGGAGGCTACACACATTGGAGCACGATTGCCCAGACTTTACATGTGTTAAATGAATTTATGTGTGTCTGTGTGTGTAGCGACAACATCATGATGTTGGTGCAGGCTTCTCAGTGTTATTCCAGGCCAGGTGAATGGGGCGCATGAGAGCAGCTCAGACGAAAATAAAAATATCTGTCAGTGGCAGATCATTGTTCCATGTGTTTGGAGTGAACACCTCCTATTATTGTTGTAATAGGAGGTCTGTGGGGGTCAGGGCTACATGGAGTCTGTCCTGCGGCTTCTGAGAGAGGTCCTGCCTTCTAGGTGTGGCGATAGCTGCTGTGAATGAGGGTGGAGAGAGTTCAGCCGTTTTATAAACATTTCTTACTATAGATCATAAAGAGAAGCATTTCTAATGTCTGTTCTGCTATTGTTGCACCTCCTCACACTCTCAGAATGACTATTAGGGTGGGAAAATAAGGGAACTGGGGCAGGGTTTCCTACACATATCTGTGCTGTAAGTTGGAAGTCATGCATGTTGTTTATTTCATAATAAGGGAATCACAGCCGCTACATTTACAAATCTAAATGTCACTTTTACATATCACTGTTTAGTTATTTAAATTTGTAAATGTTTTTTTTAATTTGCTCCCAGAGCCATTTCCGTTGTGTTGTGCCTTTTTTGTGAAGATGTGGTTTTTTTAATTTGCTTGTGTTTTGTCTATTTGCATGTGTATTCTCAATTTGCAGTGTCGCGAGCTCTCAGAGCCACTGCAGCATATGGCAAATAATGGCATTAATGATGTGTGTAAGTGGTTGTACCAGCCATGTGGTGGAGTTGCTGTAAATGGGATAGGCTCCAATTTGTTTAGAACTGTAGGGTTAAGTGTGCCGTTTTATAATTTGTGAGCATCTTAATATGTTACAATTAATTAGCAACTGTTTATGATGCATATTGCTTTAAAAGCCAACAAATTTCTTGTCTGGAAAATGAAGTTATAGTGAAATCACATAATGATATAATTATAAAGATGGTATTGTCAAAATGTTGAAAATAAATAAAATGTCACTTTTGTCTCTCTTTATTGTAAATTATTATGTTAAAAACAACTATTTCACTCCCTAAAGAAACAACCAACGCTCTCCACATATTTTGCTATAACTGAATAAAACCAAATAAAATGAGATCTCAGTGGTGACTAACCTTTCTGCTTGTGGTAGTTCAAACCTCCCAGCCGTTTTAGGTCTGCTCAGGCTTGACGTGAAAAACACAAGTCCGGCTTTGTCACAGTGTCTATTATTGCAGCTTCAGCTCTTAAATCCAGTATAAAGCCTGCAGAAGATGATAGTAATTATCTCAGTGGTTTAAGTGCCACTTAGGAGTGAAGAATAGAGATTTGGCCACAACTTAAGTGAGTGAACATATCAAATGAGAAATGTCATTATTTACAGTGTGAGCTCAGAAGCCAGCCAGGCACTAAATGAGGGTTTGGTGTTTGCACTGAGATGATTACTGCTCTCAGACTGGATGATAATACAGCACAGGGCTGATCACACCATGTCTCTGCAGACTGAAAAATAAAGATAGATGCAAACGAAGGTCGTCTATCTGGAACACACACAACTGCATTCACATAAAGTGATGGAAGTGTGTGTGTGCTCAAAAAGAACGCAGACCTGTGTGTGTGTGTGTGTGTGTGTGTTGACATTCTATCGCTGGTCACATTCAGTACTCCTGTATGCTTTGGTTATAAGAATGCTAAATGCCGTCATGGGTTGCTTCTTCCTGTAATTGCCTTCTAAACTCCCTTTGCGCGCATACACACACACACACACACACACAAATTAAAATAATCAAGCCATGCCCTCCATGCTCCGTCAGTGTATCCCACCATTGCTGAGTACAAATAACAGTGTAGACAGGCTTCATTAGCAGGGAACAGAGAGCAGAGGAAACCACACTGAGGACAGATGTTTTCAACCACCAATGGTTGTAATTTAGACTCTGAAGTCTATGGGGGAGCCCATTGTCTGAGAGTCCAATCCACTCAGGAAATCCATAAAAATCCCAAGTCCAACAATTGGTGTTCTAATAAAACTCTACAACTAAATCAGCATATGCAGGGTCTATGAGTGACAGACCTGAATAACCTTAGATTCTCGATATTTGGACAAAGTCACTGTTTAAATAATAAATAAAATGAAAACGGCACGAACTAAGATATTGGGACACTCAGCCTTCTGAAGTTATTACTGCAGTCAAGCTGTTTTTGTAACTCTAACACCGAGTGTCTCATTCAGGGACACACCTGCTCGGCTTAGATCGTACAGACTTCTGCATTCCATCCTGCTGCTGTACCTGTCAAGGTATCAGGCGGCTTATTGCGCTACCAGGCCACCACAGGGCCAGTATGCGTCTCTCCAGAACATCTTATTAACGATCTGATTTCAGTTCAGGATTGGTACTCAGCAACACTCATCAACCTGATGACTAAGTTGAGGTTCAGTGTCTTGACATGTGGGATTTAACCAACAACTGCGGGATTGGTGGACAACCACTCTACTGTCCTGCGCCACAATCGCCCCACCGAACCCTCTTCATTTTTTTCAGTCGGATTGTCATGATCTAGTTTTTTTTCAGATCTCTCTCTCTCCTCAATTACCTGCCAGTCACATTCAGCTGTTTTCCCTTGTCTGAATAAGACCCGACCCTCATTCAGTACAGCACATGCACCGACTCACCATTTCTCGCCTGCAGTTACTTTGTTCTGTTTTCCCTCATTTCACCGCAATAGCTCCGCCTACTCACCTGGATGTCATTTTGTTTAATCAGTTCCTTCTCTATTTAAGCTGCTTTAACCCTTTATTGCTGTTTTGTCTCTACCATGGTCTCCACGTCAAATCCCTGTCTTTGCTCTTGGGCTACACATCATACTCACTATCGGACTTTCACATTGCATCCTAAACTGTATTTGTTTTGCCTCTGTATTTGGGTCCAGAACTGTGGCTGAAATGTGACAAGGAAGGTGTTCTTCAGTTTTGGTTCTGTGATCATGGAATACATGTGACTATGTCTCCAAAAGCTTAAATGTAGTTTCTTCTGCCCAGAGGACAGTAAATGTTCTGCACTTATATAGCGCTTTTCTACCTATTGGCACTCAAAGTGCTTTACACTGCTTCTTATTCACCCATTCACACTCACACACACTCACACACTGATGGGGGAGCTGCTATGCAGCTGGCCGACACTTCCTGAGAGCAACTAAGTTGGCGTTGAGTATCTTGCTCAAGGACACTTCGACATGTGACCGGAGGAGCCAATCAAACCAGCGACTGGGGGATTGGTAGACAAACGCTCGACCTTTTGTGACACAGTTGCCCCAAAGGCATTGTGATTTGTCAACAGTTAGTTTTAGCAAACTGCAGCTGGTTTGGATGTTTCTCTTTTAAAACTGGGCCTCCCTGATCTTCTTCTATATAAACTGCCTTTCATTCAGAAAACCACATATACTGCAACCGGACACCAGCAACAGTTGCATACAATTCATCTCAATAATGTTAGAACTGTGGTTACACAGCCATTAAGCTGCTTTCCTTTCAGTTCTTTCCACGTTACGCATTGGGTAATTAGTAGACCTAAAGGTAACTGTGTACTGTCCTGTTTGAGGGCAAATGTACGTATGTTCCCAAGCAGTTCCCAAGAGACTTTTATAAGGAGATTTGTGGATATAGAAACTGGCTATTACATTTATCAAATCAATAATGCCGTTATTAACTATGGTGGAACAGACAGTTCTCCACAGAGAGAAAACACAATTAATATTTTTTAATTCTTTTGGCTCATTTAATAGAACTGACACCAGCTGTTGATTAAAAATGCAACCTCGACACTCCTGAAACTCTTATTTCTGTGTGGTATTTTTGTGTCTAAAAGTTTTTATTTTACAAACATAAAATGTTTTGTTTTAGTACAGTTGAGAAAGGCTGGTGAATCCAATATGGAACAACTCTCATAGAGAAAAGTAGGAGAGATTAAGACAAAAAAAAAAAAAAAAGATTCTTGCATTGTTAAACAGGACAATGAAATCTTTTCTCCATACAAACCGGTTGAATGACTGATGACTGACTTTACTTTTGACACACCTCGGTTTGTATCCACAGTCCTGCCACCTGCTGTTATGGAGGACTCTTTCCCATCACACAGACATAGAATGTTCTTTCTAGTTGGCTTTGAGTGTATCATTTGCTGTGTGTGCAGGTGCCATTTTTTGCCCCAGACTTCAGCCGTTGAACTGTCTATAGTTGCCTATGTATATGTTTTCAATGATCACAATAAAGATTCTAATTCATATTGACCTGCTAAGGGACAACAGCTAGAAAGAAGCTATTTAAATTTGTCACCACATCTAACCGGTGCCAGTAATTTTGTTTAGGCCATTTTATAAGATCTTTGTTGAGGGAACAAGAATGTAACTGTTTTTAGATCATCTTTGTTTGAAATACTATAGCAAACCAAATGCTGCTGCTATCCAGAACAAATGAGCTATATTAATGTGTGAGACAGCACAGAGGAAAGTTGGTACCTGTAAATCTCAGGCCAGAAAACGGTGGCGTTGCCGTATGATGAGATAAAGGTGGATTAGTGTGGTTTTAGTAGTAATGTGGATGCTTTACCATGGTGAACCTCTTCATTTACAGGTGAATCCACATTTTAATCCTTAACAGTACTTATAATAAGTATAATGATAAGCTTTGGATAGTGACCAAAATGAGATTATAGATTCAAGCCTCTGCAGTAAGATTAAGGGTTTAGGCCTCTGCCTGGGGAGAAAGGTACAATAATGAGAATTATGCGAGATTTACCATTGTAAAATAAAAAAGATTCATCAGACTAGAGAACTGCACCAAGCAACAAGGACCAACAACTTTTATTTTGAAGGCTCACACATCCTCCAGTATGTGAACAGTTTGTTTGTTTATCACTAGAAGACTCGCTGGCTTCGTTTTAAATGGTAATACAGAGTGCTCCTCTGACCCCCTGTGTAAGGTTTCTGAAGGACATCCTGAAGACGAACAATAGCAGTGAACAAAGTTAGTCAGTGGTTCCCAAGCTCCCCTGCATCCACATGCTCAATGCTGACCATAATACCAGGATGGACATGACACTGTGCTAACACTGGACACCGTTTTAGAGCAACGCCCTCTGACAAGTTCCAGCTTCAAAACACATCTGTTTCAGTCAAACTACAAAGAAAGCTGGAGGTGGTACAGGAAACTTTACCCATGTCTGAGACTTTTTAAGTTAAAATGCAGCTCTTTACAAGAGACCCCACCAATTGTTTCACCTATTCTTTTGATTAAATAGGGAAAAGGTGTGATCTTTAATATTATATAGCTAAGTTGCTAATAATCTTTTAACCCTGGCTTACTATATAATGAGTCTCATTTTTGCAGTTTTGGCCATTGTTTCTATTATGGCCAAAACGAGTTATGTCCTGTCACAACAAGAAGAGACACAGGGGGCAGCCAAATACAAGTACAAACAGTTCATGTTTATTGCAGTTCGCTGTAAGAGTCAGAGTCATGAATCAGGCTGGAGAGAGGATGAGACAGGGGTCAGTAATGACAAATGGCAGGATTATACAATTGCAAGCAGACAAAGTAGGGTTTTTTTTTTAGTGTAAGTTTCAGAAACAAGCAACAGGTGTAATAAGGGGCAAGAAAAAGCCAAAGGCCTGGAGAAACAAACAAACAATAGACGGTCAGGAACAAAGGAGCCAGAGAAATGCTGGAAAGCTCAAAGCTCAAACTCTGTAGATAATCTGGCAAAGAAAAGACTCCAGAGTAGAAAGTGCTACTGTGGGTGTAATGAGTGGATGAGGAACAGGTGATGAGTCAGGTGGAGTCAGGAGATGATGATAATAACACTGCGAGCACTGGTTTAAGATGGCTGTGCCAAGATAAAGACTTTAATTACATAATTGTGATGATTCTCCTAACCATGTCCTATATAATGCATTTTTCCTGAGAAACTTGATACGTAATTATGGACAGATTTCCTCTGCTCCCGTCATCTTTTCTAACCCGTCTTGCATAGACAATGAAATACAGAAAGCATGCCAGGTATTTATACACTCACTGGCCACTTTATTAGGTAAACATAGTACAATTACCCCATTTTGCCTGCAGAAGGATGTGCTTTAGAGTTTTAGATCCATACTGACATCATAACATCGTACTCTATAGTTGCTGCAGATTTGTCGGCTGTTCTATTCCACCACATCCCAAAGATTCTCTGCCGGACTGCGATCTGGTAACCGTGGAGGCCATTTAAGTAGAGTGAACTCACGGACATGCTCAAGAAACCACTCGAAGATGATTTTAGCTTGTGACATGAAAATGGATAAACTGAGGTCATAAGGGGAGAGACATACTTAGGTGGACTGTGGCATTGTACATGATATTTCATTTGTGCTAAGAACATATCCATTACACCATTTCCTTACTAGTAGCAGCCTGAACAATTGATAAAAGGCAGGATGGATCCATCATTTCATATTCTGACGTTACCAGCCAAATGCAGAAATCAGGACTCATCAGACCAGGCAACAGTTTTTCAGCCTTTTCCTCTCCAATTATGATGAGTCCTTGTGAATTTATTGTTTTTAACAGGTTTATTCTTCTGCTGCTGTAGCTCATGTGCTTGACGGTTCTACGTGTTGGGCATTCAGAGATGCTCTTCTGCATACCTTGGTTGTAATGAGTGGTTATTTGAGTTTCTGCTGCTCAAACCAGCCTGACCGTTCTCCTCTGAGGCATTTTGTCCAGAAAACTGCTGCTCACTGGATATTTTCTCTTTTTTTTTCAGGCCATTCTCTGTAAACCTTAGAGATGTTTGTGCATGAAAATCCCAGCAGATCAGCACTTTTTGAAATACTTAGACCAGACCGTCTGGCACCAACAACCCTACCACGTTCAGAGTTGCTCAAATCACCTTATTTCACTGTTCTCATGTTCACTTTGAACTTCAGATCATCTTGACTTGCCTACATGCCTAAGTGCACTGAGTTGCTGCCATTTGATTGGCTGATTAGAGATTTGCGTACTGAATAAAGTGGTCTCCTCTGGATATTCATGTGACACTGTTGTGTGGCCACTGTTCTCTTTGTGCTGCAGATCATTAAACGGGCTACACAAACCACATACGTGCACGCATGCACTTTCGCCGATCGTGTCTATTGGTTGGAGTAAGTATCAGGATAACAAACTAAAAGTAGACAGGCTCAAAAATGTGGTTTGTGTTTGCAGGCATTTGCGTGCATACATGTGTGACCACATAGCTCCTCCTGTAAGATCTAGAAACATTTTCTAAACTTGATTAGGGATGTCTGCACACCACAGTTCACTGCGAGCTCATAGCACAGCCATCTGCTTCCGTTTGTCTGACACAACACAGATTGTATCTCCAGTAGAAAAGGTCCAAGTTTCAGCTTTGTCATCGCTGCAGAGGAACATTAGCCTTTGATTTAAACAGGACTCAGAGGTATATAATCATCCCTAAAAGGACTGTTCTTTTAGGCATACTAACATTTTGGTCCAGACTGAAGAATCTATAACAGCTATTGGACAGACCAAATGTTTTGTACAGACAAACAAGGACCCCCAGAAGTTTTGGTGCTGGACCGATTATGTTGCATTTAGCTCAAAGCTTCACTGTAACTAGATACAGCCTCAGTGGACCACTTACACAGCGGTTAAATGTGGCATTTTGGAGGTTATGGCATCGCACATGTTCCTTTTCTACAGCAATGTATTATTATATTCATTTTATTATAACTGTGGTTGTAGTTTTGCCCTTCACAGTTTATCTATTTCCAGTGTCACTTTCAGCCTACTTCATTTACTGTATGTAAGCACACAGTTCCCCAGTGAGTGATCATTATATCACTGCTGTGTAATTCTATGGAAAGACCTACTGCCAGCACACATTCACATATTGAAACTACTCTGTAAGGAGGGTGTTTGAAGATTCTCAATGATCCAGGTCAGGGTTGGATGATTTAAAGTCCTTCTTTAGTCACAAATGGACTCATCTGAAAAGGTACTTCAATTGTGACAAATCAGGATAATTGGGATTTAACTTTTATGCTGTTAAGGTGTTGATAGTATGTTGCTCAATAAAGCCATTTTCGGATTGTTCTCCTGCCCACGCAGCCATGGGCAAACTGCTGAAGTGCTTCGTGGAAATGAAAGGAATGTAAGGTCAAAGGCGTTAACACCTATCTATATACATGCATCTAAAAGGTTTCCAGGTCTGAAACTGGCTTGATCTCATTTGGTTACAGCTGTTTAACATCTGCTTAAAGATCAAAAAGGTTGCCTGACAAGTGCCAGATTTCAGTCACATGGGGCAGCACAAAGGTTTCAAGAACATTTGCTAGAATTATTGCAACTCTTATTTGATGCATTGATTACGTGAAGTATTTTCCTGGAACACCATTGTCAGGGATGCATCCAGACCCATTAGCATTTACACTGCACAAGCTATTCAGCTGACAGCGTTTCTACTTCTGTCAGAGCTCTCTGTTTTCCATATCTCGGCAATTACTCTGGTGAGAAGCAAGTCATAAAAAATAATTTATTCGTTTTATTTGAAAAGGTGCGACGATGTCTCAGTTGGTAGAGTGGCCGCCTACTAACCTTAGGGTCTGCAGTTCATGCTACGATCTTCCTGACCACATGAACCCCCAACAGCCCATTTACCATCCCCAGCTGTGCAGTGACGGGCAAAAGCCTGGTAAAATTGGGGAGGGTTGCATCAGGAAAGGCATCAAAACCAATATACGGAACTTACAGGTTAAAAGGACAAAAAAATTTAATCTTGATGAACATGCAGTTTAAAATGAAAACATCCAGCTACTTAAATAACATTTTTCAGTATAGAGGACTAAGTACTTACCACCTTTGATTTTACCATTGTTCAAACATCACAAAAAACGTGTTTTCCCTTTTGCAGATTGGCGTCTGTTGCGGCTTTCTCACTTGCAGAGAAGATCTGGTTTTAATGGACTCTCCCCTCTATTTGTTTGGCTTGACACATCTGCTCAAACATCCATGTCCAGCAACAACCAGAGTTTTATTGACTTTGTTACCACCCTCCCAGCAGCTTTCAGAGAGGCCTCTGATATGACAATAATAACATCAAGGTGAATCCTTTCACTTTGGGGGTTAGGGTTAACTTTAGGGAAAACTGACAGGACAGTCACTGCTGAGCTCTGGCTTCATGCTGCTGCACACTATGAACCAGCAGGTGTTGATATGTAGAGAATAATGTGATTGACAGCTAAGCTGAAGTAAAGAGATTTAATGAATCAATCTGAAAGAATGAAGGAACCACAGTAATACAGCAATGTTGGAAATAGCTTTGAGAATTAGTGAGTTCACCAACATCATAGTTGTGAATCTACATTAGAATAGTATATGAGGTCACATGTTTCCTTTACAATAACAAGTTATGGATGCTATTAATGGTGTGTATGCAAAGCAAAGAGTTATGGCCTCAAGCTGACATGTGATCACGGAATGAAGGTGTTTTCCTGGAGAGAAGTTGTTGTCTGGAATGAAGAAGTTTCTCATGAAATATAAAGATGGAGTTGTGTCCTGCTAAATGTTGAACTGCAGCCTGTTGATTTCACCTTTCTTACAGTAACATGCATACTGAATTAACTATATTTAGGGCAGAAGAGGCATAACATTAAATGGTAAAATGGTAAATGGTCAGCACTTAAATAGCACTTTTCTACCTACTGGTACCCAAACCGCTTTAAGCCTGAATTATACGTCCTCGTCGATACTCATAAACATCGACGTAGACCGAGACGCGGATTCTATTGTATTATACATTTATTTGTATTGCATTTATACTAGCGCGGCAGACGTACGAGTCCACAAGAGGATAGTATTGTGTTTAACAAACCTCGCTTAGCTGAAAATGAAGAAAAAATTGGGAAGCAGAAATGAAATGCGCATGTTCTACAAATCACAACACGCATCTGTAAAGGTTAACATGAATTTCAATGATAAAATTGGACCTGATGAACTTTTTCCAGACCCGTGCAGGAAATGTTCTTTGGCAGGATGCTCTGCTGAGGTCTGGTCTGCTAAAATGAATTTAACAGCACTAGAAAGCACCAAATTACAATGACAAGAGAAAGTATGTGAAGCCTCTGGAGTTCCCTTGTTTTCTGCACTGATTGCTCAGATGAGGATGTGATGTATTTAACAAACATAGTGAACTACAATGCCCTGTCCTTTCTTGTTATTAAATAAAGCTATGAATATTTTCAGAGACCAAATCTTATACTGTGAAACTATTTCAGTTTTCATTACAAAACTATTTGTGTCTCATGTGAAGCATAGTATGTATAAAGCATCAGTACAACAACAGAATATATTGAACAACACAAGCCTCTGTGACCTACGGTTACCCATAATTCCACTCTCTGCGTTGACGGTGTAATGACGGAGAAGTTTAAATCAAATGGTTCTTCAAACGTTATTCACTTATATAGTGCTTTTCTACCTATTGGCACTCAAAGCGCTTTACACTGCTTCTTATTCACCCATTCGCACTCACAATCACACACACACTCACACACCGATGGCCAACAATCACCGGGAGCAACTAAGATTGGGTTCAGTGTCTTGCTCAAGGACACTTCGACATGTGGCTGGAGGAGCCGGGGATTGAACCAACAGCTGCGAGATCAGTGGACAAGCTCTCTACCTTCCTGCGTCGCCCCATTATCAGTCTGTAAACACTTAAGTGCAAACTACGGCTACTTTCAATCCGAAGAACTGCACTGTTCTCAGAAAATCTGAAATCAGGGTAAAGATGCTAATTCTGAGCAATTAGCATTCTCTTTCCAATGCTAAAGATGCTATTAAAGTAATCTGTCTCTTCTCTGAAATGGAAAACATGTGTCTGCTGTATAACATTAGCTTTTATGTAACTTTGCATGGGAGAGAGACTCCGCTTTTGGAACAGCAAAGTGTCGTCCACAAACCGGTCCCACATGTCAGGTGAGGAAAGAGCTGCTGTAACATAACTTAATTAAGAAAACTGTTATTTTTCTTATATTAAATGCATCACTTCACTGTATTTCACACAAAACACAATCTTAATGGGATCAGCAGCATTGTGGTTATCAGATGGGAAGCCAACATAATTATCAGTTTAGTGTTATTCACAGGTCACATGAGTTTTTATCAGAAGCGGTATACAAACCCAATACTCTTACTCTAACTTATGAGTATTTGCCTACAAAATAAGTCGAAATACATATTTAAATTCTTTAATCAAGTTACATTTACTGAAAGTAGATGTACTTCTCTAAGAAAACAATGTATTGTAAAGTACTACATTTGATGTTGTTGATAACAAGAATTGACAAATCTATTCCAGATTAATTTAGCAAAAAAGTATAGCAAAGAAATGTAATCATAATTAAAAATATAGCTCAAAGTTGTACCTTGGTGTAGACATTTGAACAGATTTTAACTGTTCAATTTAACGACAGGTGGTTAATCCATAGTAATACATTGTAATGTATTAGTTAATTGCATTTTGTATTAAGAAGTATTATTAAGAAGTAGTAAATAAAATATTTAAATTCAGTGTAACAAAGGAAAAGTACAGAATTGTCCATGAATTGCAGTAAAGTAAAAGTAGTCTAAAATAGCAATACTTCATTAATACACAGCTATTGCATAATTGTATTTAAGTACAGCACTTCCTCTGGTCATTCAAACGATGGTTACAAGTCAGAAAATTAAAAGTGGAATTTCAGAGGTCACCACTTCGCAAACAGGATGTGAAATCAGAGCAGTAGAACATGAGTCACTCTGCGTCACTTCCAATAACTTAGCCTTCTTAGATCGTCACACAACAAAAAAACATTTAGTCCACCGTGCCACAACGCAAGGACTACAATTGTCTTTGCTGTGTGTGTGTGTGTGTGTGTGTGTGTGTGTGCTACTCATCTGTTGTATGCCAGCAAACAATACTGGGAAGTAGACATGAGGAGAGACAGGAAGAATAAGAGAAGAGAGTTAATTTTCCTCTTTACTGGTCAGTGGCTCACAAAGACTATTGAGGGGGAGACAGAACAAAGAGGGAGACAGTTTACACAGGGGCACTCTGCTCCAGGGTCATCACGCATTTCTGCTAAAACTTAATCTCCCTCGGCCTCCCTCCCTCTCTCCACACAAACACACACACACACACACACACATTTTCATCACTTGTGAGGGCTTTACACTCGCATGGTAAACGGTTGCTCATATAGCGCTTTTATCCAAAGCGCTTTACAAATGCTGCTTCTCATTCATCCTTTCTCACACACAGTCGCACACCAATGGTTATGGCTGCCATGCAAGGTGCTCATCGGAGTCACTGGGAGCAACTTGGGGTTCAGTGTCTTGCCCAGGGACACTTCAACACACACACACACACAGAATGAACATGCTCCCAATTACCAACACATTTGTGCTTTTATCTTGAGCACCCTAGTGATATAATACATTCTCTAGCTCTGAAACAAATCAACCTTGAACATAGTTTTACCTCCCACCTTTAAGTTTTACCTTTACGAAGTTAAGAAAGACGATTCCCGACCATCTGAGTGAGTAAACAAGGTTTTGGTTCCTCACAATGTCAATGATGATACACAAACACATATTTGCACTTTTGCATTTCTAACCCCCTTTTTACCAAGTTTAAAGATCAACACTAGGACCAAGTCTTAACCCTTACACAGCCCCATGGGGCTGTGAGGACCAGCCAAATGTCCCCATTCCCAAAGTGTAAAACACACAAAGTGTTTCACCGACCACAGAGCGGTTATGAAATGACTCTTCAGGTGGGAGAGCTGTTCCCACCAGTATTAATGCTGCTAATGTTTCACTGAATGAGAACATCCTTCATCCATACTGTGTGGGAGCTGGTGTTTTACTTTAATATAGTGTGTCCTCTGCCGTCTTCAGTTGGCAGGGTTCCAGTCCTCACACAATGACCAGTGGGCCGTCCAGTTGAAAAGCTAACAAAACCTGAGACAGACTACCCAGACTGATCTGTGTTTTTCCACAAAATCCTCCTCTGCCATGCCTGTCCCCTCCTTGTAGTCCCTGTTTACTCTGCTCTGTGGTTTACTAGAACCAGCCATTACTTACGAATCACAATTAAATAACAAAAGAGCATATTCATTTAAAAAAAAATCTACAATCAGACAAGGTTTCCCAAAATTCAGGCAGCTATTAGGTGAATTCAGGCCCAGATCCTGTGGTCTAACTACAGAACCTTCACTTGAAAACATGGTGGTTGTATTTTTCAATGAGTAGATCAGTACTGATGCAAGCTACGGAATCTCTTTCTAGTGCAGTAAGCGTATGACGCGTCACTTCCTGTTTCTGCACAGTCTTGGGTTTCTATCGAAGGACTGTTTACTGATGAATTGCAGCTCTGATTTTACTTAACTGATTTCTTCACACAACAATGAATAGTTGAGTCGTGACATACGCTTGTTATTACATAAGCACCTGCTCTTGTCAAACACAACTAGCTAACATTTACTATTTCCACATTTTACCTATTTTAGCTTCGCTAGCTTAGCAGTTATCCATTAGCAATGGCTTCTCTGTCTCCCTCTGTCTCTCCTTCTCTCACTTGCTCGGTGTGTCTCATGTTCAGTTTTTCCTCTGCCTCCTTTAGTGATAATGGTTTATGTAATAAGTGTAAGGTTTTTGCAGCTTTGGAGGCGAGGCTCACGGAATTGGAAGAACTGCTCCGCACCTTGGAAAATAATCCGCCTAGTCAGGCCCCAGTAGCTGGTGCGGGCCGACCTACCATAGCCCCTGTTAACTGTCCCCTTGCGGGTCCCGAGCGGCCAGGAAGCCAGTCCAGCTGGGTGACGGTTCGTAAGACATCTAATGCTAAACAGCCTGAGGTTCACCACCAGTCTGTTAACGTTTCTAACCGATTTTCCCCACTCAGCGACAAACCAGCTGAGAAACCAACTCTGGTAATTGGTAGCTCCATAGTCAGAAACGTGAAGTTAGAGACTCCGGCGGCCGTAGTCAAATGTCTTCCTGGGGCCAGAGCGGGCGACATTGAATCATAGTTGAAATTCCTGGCTAAGGATAAACGTAAATACAGTAATATTATTATTCACGTGGGAGTTAATGACGCCCGATGACGTGAATGGGAGGTCACTAAAATGAACGTTGAATCGGTGTGTAACTTTGCAAAAACAATGTCGATGTCGTAGTTTTCTCTGGATACCTGCTATATCTGACCAGTGACAACATGTTCAACCGCTGGCTGTCTAGGTGGTGTCCAGCAAACGATGTGGGCTACATAGATAATTGGAAACCATTTTGGGGAAAACCTAGGCTGATTAGGAGAGATGGCATCCATCCTCCTTTAGATGGTGCCGCTTTCTTATCCAGAAATATGGCTGGTTTTATTAGACAACCAAAAGTATGACAATCCAGAGTTGAGCCTAGGATGCAGAGATCCAGTCCTACACGCCTCTCTGCAGTGTCCTTACAACCGTCACCCCCCCGACAACTCCCACATACCTAAAGAGACTGTGTCTGTTCCCCGACCAACTAAATTACATAAACTAAAAACAACAGGAGGTTTTGTTTTGATAACCTAATAAAAGTTAAGACTACTCCTCTTACAGAACAAAACCCCAAAACTATTAAATGTGGATTATTAAATATCAGATCTCTCTCTTCTAAATCTCTGTTAGTAAATGACTTAATAAATGATCATCAATTCGATTTATTTTGTCTCACTGAAACTTGGTTGCAGCAGGAAGAATATGTCAGTTTAAATGAGTCAAACCCCCCCAAGTCATATTAATTATCATGTTCCTAGAAGCACAGGCCGAGGTGGAGGAGTAGCAGCAATCTTCCAATCTAGCTTATCAATAAACCGTAGACCTAAACATAGTTATAACTCATTTTTCACACCCAAACTGGAAAACTCAAAATTAACTAAAACTATTATTTGTTATCGTGTACCGTCCTCCAGTCCCTTATTCAGAGTTTTTGATTGAATTTTCTGATTTTCTAGCTGATTTAGTGCTTAGTACAGATAAAGTCATTATAGTGGGTGACTTTAACATTCATGTAGATGCTGACAGTAACTGCCTGAGCACTGCGTTTAATTCATTATTAGATTCAATTGGTTTTTCCCAAAATGTAAATGTCCTTATGTACAGAATTGAAGCTGAAAATATAACAATATTTCCTCACAACTCTCTTCTGTCTGATCATTTTCTAATAATATTTGAATTTACAATAACGGACTATACAGCAGTTAGGGAAAAATTACACTATAGCAGTGAAAAAGCTGTAAACAGATTTAAAGAAATGTAGCTCAGTTAGTAAAGGCAGTCGTCCACAGACCAGAGAGTCAGTTGTGAGGACCATGATAACACAGGGTCAGTGGTTTGATCCCTGGCCCTGGCTATATGTCGAAGTGTCTCTGGGCAAGACACTGAACCCCTAAAAGCCCATTCCCATGGGGAGGGTTGCGTCAGGAAGGGCATCCGGCGTAAAAACTGTGCCAAATCAGCATGCGGAATGAATACATAAATAAAAAAAATATTTCATCATTTGCATCACCATATGTTAATACAATGGAAAGTAGTCTCCTTAATGTTACTCCTGCACAAGTAGATTATCTTGTTGATAATTTTTCAGCCTCCTTACGTACAATACTCGATAGTGTTGCCCCTCTGAAAAAGAAGGCAGTAAACCAGAAGAGGTGATCTCCATGGTATAGTTCACAAACACGCAACTTAAAACAGGAAACACGAAAGTTAGAAAGGTAGTGTCGTTCCAGAAATTTAGAAGAATCTCTGTTTAAAAATGAACAAAAAAGCTCTCAGTGATGCCAGAACAGCATATTATTCATCATGAATAGAATGAAACAAGAACAACCCCTGGTTTCTGTTCAGCACTGTAGCCAGACTGACTAAGAGCCATAGTTCTGTTGAGCCTAGTTTTCCCTTAACTCTGAGCAGCAATGACTTCATGACTTTCTTTATGAATAAAATTGTAGCTATTAGAGAAAGAATTCGCCAGATCCTCCCCCCAAATATTACAGATAGATCATCATATACAACAGTGCTAGAGTCATCGATAAGGCCCCACTCCCTGTTAGACTGCTTTTTACCCATAGATCTCGCTGAGCTAACTTCAATTATTACCTCATCTAAACCAACAACCTGTCTGCTAGACCCTATTCCAACTAAGCTGCTCAAGGAAGCTTTACCCTTAATAGATACATTCATATTAGATATCATCAATCTATCTTTAGAAACAGACTATGTACCACAGGCCTATAAGGTAGCTGTAATTAAACCACTACTTAAAAATCCCTGTCTTGACCCAGATGTTTTAGCCAATTACAGACCAATATCTAATCTCCCCTTTATTTCTAAAATCCTTGAAAAAGTAATAGCAAAACAGTTATGTGATCACCTGTACAGGAATAATTTGTATTTGTACCCAGCTATATCTATCTATCGAACCAGATGAAAAAAATCAGTTAATCAAGTTTCAAGAATGTCTACAAGACACAAAGGCCTGGATGTCCCACAATTTTTACTTCTAAACTCAGACAAAACTGAAGTCATAGTATTTGGGCCCAAAAATTTCAGAGATATGATGTCCAACCATATCGTTACTTTAGATGGCATAAGTCTGGCCTCCAGTACTACTGCAAGGAACCTTGGAGCTAGTTTTGTCCAAGATTTTTCCTTTGCCTCACATATAAAACAAATCTCTAGAACAGCCTTCTTCCACCTACAGAACAAAATTAGGAGCATCCTGTCTCAAAGTGATGCAGAAAAACTGGTCCATGCATTTGTTACCTCTAGGTTGGACTACTGTAATTCCCTACTTTCAGGATGCCCCAGTAACTCCCTAAAGAGCCTGCAATTAATCCAAAATGCTGCAGCAAGAGTGCTGACTGGAACTAGCAAGAGAGATCATATTTCAGCTTCACTAACTTCTCTCCATTGGCTTCCTATTAAATTTAGAATAGAATTTAAAAACCTGCTTCTTACATATAAAGCTCTGAATAGTCAGGCTCCATCATATATAGAAGACCTCATAGCACCATATCATCCCAGTAGACCACTTCGATCTCAGAATGCAGGCCTACTTGTGGTTCCCAGAATTTCCAAAAGTAGAATGGGAGGCAGAGCCTTTAGCTATCAAGCTCCTCTCTTGTGGAACCAGCTCCCAGTTCTGATTCAGGAAGCAGACACCCTCTCTACTTTTAAGTCTAGGCTTAAAACCTTCCTTTTTAATAAAGCATATAGTTAGTTATAGTTATGCTGCCATAGGCTTAGACTGCTGGGGGACCCACCCCCCAATGCACTGAGCTCCTTTCCTCCTCTTGTCCCTCTCTCCTCTCACACCATTGACATTAACTATGTGAGTTCTAGGCCTTTCTCCTCCTCTGTCTCCCTCTCTCTGTCTCTTTCTGCAGGTGTCCCCGGCTTCGGAGCTTTGTGTCTTCCAGTGTCCAGCTACTGGTCCTACCAACCTGCCCAATGTTTTGTTGTTGCTTTTGTAGCTCTCTTTCTTTTCTCTCTCCCCTTTCCACTCACCCCAACCGGTCGAGGCAGATGGCCGTCCACCCTGAGCCTGGTTCTGCTGGAGGTTTCTTCCGTTAAAGGGAGTTTTTCCTCTCCACTGTTGCCTTGAGCTTGCTCAAGGGGGAATTGTTGTGTTCTCTTTATATATCTTTATAATCTTGACTTTATTCTCTAAAGTGCCTTGAGATGACTTTGTTGGGAATTGGCGCTATATAAATAAAGTTGAATTGAATTGAATTGAATAGGTGATATCACCTATTCCTTTACCTCTGACCTCTGTGATCTAAGGGTGAATGAGCAACTCTGTTTACTGAAGAAGTCTATGAAATGTGGCGAAATGCTACATAAAGTGCTTTTTATTCACAATAGTTTGCCACACACTAATAAATGCTGGGCTATATTAATAACCCAAATGCTAAGTTGAGGCTGCTGGGTTACATGTTGGCTGGGTTTGACCCACCGCTGGTTAAAAAATAATGACCCAACACAATGGCATACACAATTCTTTGCTGTCTGCCATTTTAATGGGCATAGCGACCTAAGCCAACCTTCCTCTTGTAGATAGGAGGAACCAGTGACTGGGATGCTAAATGCTAAAACTGTATCTAAGAGGATATCATTGTTATGTTAGCTTCATATAGCCAGGTAATTCTCTTTACTGTTAACATGAAAAGAAAAAAAAAATGTTAGCTGTCTGTAACATTATTAACTTAACCTTGCTAATTTTACTTCCCATAAGCTAATATAAGTTCTGCACAGGTAGCTCAAGCTGATGTCTAAAATTAATGTGGTGGTACATAACATGTGAAAATTGATAAGTTTGCCAGTTATTGATATTAATAATCTAGCTTGTTAGCGATAGTGTGGCAACATTATTCAGTTCGCAGTTCAGTTCAGTTAGCTAAGTAGCTAGTTATATCTGCGTGTTCCCTTTATACTCTGTCTTACAATTCCCTTTGTAAATGTCTGAGCGTTAAATTGTCAGTGTGAATGACCTAAAGAATTTAGTGTTCTATATATTTTATTAACTCTGTTGTCTTATGGCTGTGTTAGTTTTGCCCCGTTAGTTAACTAACATTATACTAGAATCGCAGGTTGCTTTAGTTTTGAAAGCGCAACATTCTTGTCGGTTGAGGAAAAGAGACAATGTGTGTTATACGGTTTTAGCACTGATGCGAGTGTAGGGATGCTAAAAAAAAAGAAAATGGACAGCACGATGAGTTAGATTAATGGATCAAAAAAATTATCATGAATTTTCCCCTCATTATGTTGGCCTTTAACCCTGGGTGGAGCCCCTCCATGCACATAGAGGAGCAGGTATAGAGGAGCCCAGGTGACAATTTAAAACCTAATGTCAGTCGAGTAAAAACAAGCATAAACCCAAAGCTACATGCACCTTTCCCCGGGGCTTCCACACCCCCCGTTGCTATGTATTAATTACAGCGAGCTTAATAACTAATAAACCCTAGGGTTAAAGCTTATGTCGCTAACTCTTATGCCTAATTTGCAGCATAATTTACATTTACAACAAGTTTTGGGGAACACTGTCCACAAATTCCACGCTTTCAAACCAGCTCCTCTCCCTCTACCAGCATTGAAGCCCCTGCCCAGCATCACATACACAGTAGAGAGAGAACAAAGGACCAAAGGATGTGAGTGATAATGAATGATATCTATCATTGTCATTCTTTGTAAAGTTCGCCCAGTTGTTAATATCAAGACAATTATTATTATTATTATTATTTAAGGGAAGAATTATAAAGGCATGGCCTAGCACTTGTAGAAATGAAATTATAGCTAGATCTAAGTCAGTCTAATCCCACAGTCCTGTCGTGATGATGATTATATTTAAATGATTATTAAAAATATTAAATTGAGTCATGCTATGTTTTGCACATGCACTTATTTTATAGAATATTCCTGAGATGCTCAACAAAACACCAGATGGGAAACACTCGGTCGGCAGTCTTGAAGAAAAGTACTACATTTCTATAACTAAAAGAAGATACTTGTGTCCTGACCACAGATTGAGCACTTTGGAGAGAAGTATTTCTCACATACCAATTAAGACTATTTCTGACTACATTTTCACTAATGTGAATCACAAATGGATAAACCATAGTATTCTAGGGATTGGCAAAAATGCTTTTATATATCTATATCTATAAAAACTGTACTCGGCCAATGTTTTAGGTTTGAAAAATGCTGATGTTGTAAAGTCCAACTTCAGGTATAAAGGCAATGCTGGCGTCAGCAATGGTGGATCAGTTTGCATGTCTGAGGGACTCTCATGACACAAGCTATGTAAGTAAAGTTAATAATAAGGTAAATAAGGATTTCTCGATATTACATCCAGAGTGTTGTGAGAGGAAACACAACCCTGGACCGAAAACCTGGAACCCTGTGTTCTCAACAAAGATACTTCACAAGGCCAGGAAAGAAAAGACAGCTGACCTTCTTTACAACAAAGATTTGCTCTAAGCAGGTTTTTACACTAAAAAACTGGTATTTGAGTCCTTATAATCCTAAAGCTTGTTTTAATGTTTGTGCTTAATCCTTGTCAGTCATAACATTTTGTTTGCTATTGCATTTAAAAGACATTTGACAGCTATTTATTTTACATAGTAATAGCGTGACATAGCATCAGAGCTACTGCCTGTGTTGCTCCCAACTTCCCTTTACAAAGTGGGAAAGAGAGTTTTGCTAAAATGTCGCTAACCTTACCTGTTACAACAAACTTAAGAATTTTTTTCTTGTTTTTCCTCTTAGATTGGAACTCACATGGTGGACTACCTGACCAGAGGGACAACAGAGTGTCCATATGTTCTCATGCTGGGAGAGGGGCATTAGTGAGCCCAAGCATTTGTAATAATGAAAGGGACAGTGTTGGAGCAGCCATCTCTTTTGGGTTCGCTTGATGTGTGTTTCAAGGTATTTGTGTTGATCTCAGTTACTTAAAACTGTGTGCGCAGGTTTGACAGTTCATTCACACTATCATCTTTGAGATCTCAGGAAATAAATCAAATAATCAAATAAAGTTAATGAGAGCTGAGTTTGGACTAATGCAAGGGTGAAGTTTTGTTTATGAAGCTGTGTTAAGAGCTAAAATGTTTTCCAAGATTTTGAACGTAGGTAAAACCATGATTTAGTAGTTCATCTTCAAGAAGTGTTGAGTGAACTTTACTTGAACTTTAATTCTTTTTTACTTAATGTTGTGTAATTTTTGTCGGTTACCTAACAGGCACACGATTTTGACACAATTTCCAGTTTTTTACATTTTAAATAATGCATGTAGCTAGTGTTTTGCTTCTGGCATTAAAAAAATTCCCAGGGAAAATTTGTGATGGTTTTATTGTTTCGTCATATCATAACATATTGATTTTATGATACTTTCTCTCTCTTTTTACTAGTTGCTGCAATGCAAATAATGAGCCTGCAGTGTGTCAGAGATACAGCTGTTATCATTGTGTTACAATTATGTTTATTGAACATTACCTGTAGGTATCATCCACACTGTGCGTAAATTGAGATTGTAGAGATGTAGGACACATACTGAACAAAAGTTCTTGTTTAACTGCAGTGCTGCAATAATTCATGCCTAATAAAGTACATTGACCCTCTCAGTATGGAGACCATATTTTGGGACCCAAAGAAGTTTAATCAAGTCAAAGAAACTGGTGAGTGTGAGACAGTCTGAAGACTGCAAAGTTCAAAACAATAGTGCCAACATTGATGTTGAAACGCCGGTGTACTCTAGCTCAATGTAACCCATGATTATCAGTATTAATAGTATTTGTTATTTATGTTCATCCTGAATATGCATACACTGCTCAGGAAGCGTTGCCTTAGGAGCTGCTTTTTCTGGAGGCTGCCTCACACCTTTGTGGTTGCAGGGGATGTGTTCTGTATAGAAGAATGTGCTGATGGCCCGTGGCTCCAGGGCTTCACCATAATAACAACCACATTCCTTCTGGCTTCTGACCAGCAAGGATGGAATGCAATTAGCACCTATTAGAGAGAGCCTGGAGGAGATCTGTCAGGCCCACTGGCATACCCAAGCTAGGCAAAAACACACCCAGTCTGGTATTTCCTAAACCACCACTTCAGACCACTTCAGTACTTTAACACTTACTGTCAAGTAAATCACATTTTAATGAAATCCGTGTTTTTTTCCTTAGTTTTTAGGCCGTATTGACAGACTTTCTATTAGTTTATGACTATCTTCCATTTTCCCGTTTTTTGCCACATTTATGATAATGGACCAAATTACTATATGCCAATCAAAAATGCAGCTGAAGCAGCCTGTTTTGGACAGTTGAATGTTCATTTGTTTTTTGCATCGGGGAAGTTATCATAGCATTGAATGATGATTTATCAATTGCTATCATGACATAGTTATGGTTCAGTCTGTCACAACCTGCAGGTATTGATATAATTAACAAGCCATGAGAGAAATTAGTGTCTAGCAGCTGTAGAACATACAATGACACACACCAGTTTGGTTCAAGCTAGTAGTCAGTGTTACTTTAGTCAGTGTTGTTTCTGGATTTTAACCGAACCACCACCTTAACCTTCTAATTTCTTGCCTAAACCAAACCATAAGTATGTTAATTTGTGCCAAACCCAATCAACATTGCAACACATAATATCATAGACCTCCTGAACCTACTAATGTAGAGCAGGTACCTACTTGCCCATATGTATAGTGCAGAGAACAACAGATAAGAACCATTAAATGGTGTAGTAACGTCAGTGTTGCCAAATGGGAAAGGAAGAAATACTGTACCGTTGCTTTAAGATTAGCGTATTTTGACCCAAATTATCAAATGTACTAAAACAACTTGTAGTTATCGTATAGCTGGCAACACTGAGTAACAGCCAAAGTGAAAGTTTTAACACGTCCATAAAACAAATTATATCTTTCCAGAGATGTAAAATGTTTTTTTTAACTCCTTGTGCAGCATTTTAGCATCTGCTAAAACCTTATGGTCATACTTACAGGTTCAACACAGTTACTTGTATTGTTTGTTTTAGCAGAGTCCTCTATGATCTGAATACACAATAAAGCGTTTCACAGCTCCTGTGCCTGCAGCCCTCATCTTCCCTCCCCTACTATGTCCTTCCCCTACTTATCATGCAGTGGCCTCCCTCAGTCATCTGACAGGGAGGTATTAAAGTGTTTCCATGACCTCTGCAGATGCCAGAACAACCCCCTCACACACACACACACACAAAGACAGACACACAGAATGAACATGCTACCAATTAAAGTGATTGATAGAGGCAAACTGGCATCTACTAAAGTGGCATTGGATTACAACTGTGAACAGATTTTTACTTTGTAACTTTGTAATTGGTATGTGTCATTTGATGGTCTAATTTGTCCCAGATTGCTTCTCAAGCCACAGCACAGAAGTCGTTGGGGTGTAATTATCATCATGGTGAGCATGCCATGTCTCTGACTGTGCAGAGGTTCCCCTCCACAAAATGTGTTACAATACAATTCAATCTATTTGTTTTAACACTAACAGAACAGTTAAACCTATGAAGTCCACTAAAGCAAAGATGGTTTTATTTTTATTTGTTTCATTTAAATGTACGTACTGTGATGCCCAACATATCAGCCAAGAGCATCTTTCATAACACAGATGTTTTAAATCTTTTGCCATGGTTTGAAAATGACTAAACTTGATAAAATACATGTGTCATGAATCAGAGTAGGTTGGGTATAGGAACAGGTTGTGTTCTTCCAAAAACAAGTGTAGCTATTTCTGTACTAACATGAAATTAGGTAAAAATAAAACTACTGACATAAATGACACCTTCACTGATTTAAACTTCCTTTTTTTGGTTGTAGTTTGAGTAGTAAATGTGAATGAATGCCATTAAACTTGCCTTTGACTTCCCTGTATTAAAATATCTCTCTACTTGTAGCTGAAAAATGCCTCCAGATGACATAATTTGAAAAAAATTGTTGCTCAACCTCCTTTTCCAGAACTCCAGATGACATCATCATTAGAAGTTTCTAATGATGACAAACCCCTCTGGGTGATGTCATCTGGAGGCTGATGCTGGGGGAAGCTGTTCTCCTGAAACTTTACCAAATGTTGGTGTCCACAACCCACATTTTGTATTAAAACATCACAACAATGTTTTTCTATGTATTGTTTGCATTGTGTATGCATTTCTTTCAATTGTATTCTCTTACTGATAAGCGCGATTGATTTCATTTGCAGTCTGGACGCGATAACGACAAAGTTGCCAACGCTAAACACCAATGGCTCATCAAGCTCGACAGCAGCACACCGTTCAATTCATAACTTATTGTCAAATAATAATTTTGTGTAAAAAGGGGGTGGGACACTTATGAATTTGATTGGATATACACGTAAGTTGCTTTGCCACTCAAATTTGACTAATCATGTAGGATTCAAAAAAACCTTTTGGCGAGCTGGAAAGTCGTCGGTGGCTTGCGAGCGATGTGTTGCAGACCCCTGGAGTGAAGTTGTTTATTTAGAATTAGTGTGCAAAGTAGGCTTCAGATGATAGATTATAGGCGTACATGAAGAATAGGATTGTTCAACAGACTCTTTGAATTAGATAGTGAGGTCGGCAGCTGCGAATGTTTCCATCTGACTCTCGAATCGAAGCTGTAACAAAGTAAGAGAGTGAGCTATCTGACCAAATTAGGAGGAGGACATACAGAGGCACTTGATAGAAACACATTACTCACAAATGTGCAATGACAGCAGTTCATCACACCTCGTGTATTTAGCTTGGTGAAGAGTTCCCCACTTCCTAGAGTGCTAGCTTCCACTTAAACTATTTCAGACTGAACATCTGGACACTGGATGTTTTCACTGTACTAAGTCGGAGCAGAGAACAATTACTCTTCGTGGCTTGATATTTCCATGATGCATGATGTGCGAAAAGTAAAATGGCAAAAGTGAAAAAATAAAGGTCATTTTCACAATGTTTTTGTAATAGTATCAGACCAAGGAATGAGCAAATGTTGCAGAAATGCAATAACAATTTACATTTTGTTATTGCATTACACACAGAGAGTGTTTAAAGTGCCAAGGCACTCTCCTTTTGTGCGCTAAGACTTTAATCAGTTAAGCATGTTCTGCATCCGTGTCTGCATCAAACTTAGTTTAACCGTCAGACTCAGAAAGGAAATCATTTATTGAGATGGTGGAGTACAGCAGGAGTTCTAGGAAAAGTTTCCAGAATGTTCAGATGGTTTGGGTGGTGCACATAATATCCAAAGGCCTCATCGAGTCCCCCAGAAATTAAAGATGGAGAGAGGTGAGTGGAGTAAAAGACAGAGGAGGAAGAGCTGGTGGTTTACATTTAGTCATTTGGCAGATACTTTTATTCAAAGTGGTTTACAAGTGAGGTTCACGGCAAACAAAAATCAAAGTCAAGGAGATGGTTTAAATAGTCCAAAGAAAAACATGTTTCTTACTTGAACATCAAATATGTTTTTCATATATTTAAAAAAAATAAAACTATTGCTATCTTCAAATATTCTTATCTTCTAGCACTTTGGGCCTAGACAGGGGATGAGATGAGAAATTACTCTTCAGATTTTGTCCTTGTGGCCTCACAAACAGCTTCTAAGGTTCTACAAACAGCTAGAGTGTTTATAGACCCTCACCTGAGGCCCTGAACTAAATCTTTAACTCACTAAACAAACTGGTCAAGAGTGTGGCGTGACATCAGTGAGGCGAATGAGGTGGTGTCTTACTTGCAAATGGCCATTCTTGATGAGTGGGTGGAAAAAAAGATAAAGGCAACTTTCTCAACACTCTGTCTGGTTCTGTCTCATTGCAGTTGGCTGTTCAGAGCTGATATCACCTCTGTGATCTTGCAACTACATTTCATCCATCATCGTGAGTGCTTATCTTGTTCAGGGTTGGAGGGGGGGCTGCAGCATATTGCAGCTGTCATTGGGCGAGAGGCAGGGTACACACTGGGTGCCTGTTAGGGAGGGAACCTGTAAAGTTCTCCGGTCTGTGTCAGGGACAACAATAAATAGTCTTACACAGACAGACAACTATTCACACGGACATTCACACCTACGTGCAACTCAGCTGACAATTAACTTAAGATGCACGTCTTTGGACTTTAGGAGGAAACCGGAGTACCAGGAGGAAACCCATGCAAGCATGGGTCCACACATAAGGGCTGCACTTCGACATGTGACCGGAGGAGCCGGGGATTGAACCAACAACTGTGACATTGGTGGAAAACTGCTTGACCTTCCTGCCCCACAGTCGCCCCATTATGACTATTTAGAGTAGTTAGTCCCCCTACTTTTTACTGAAGGGGGAGGAGTTGAACATATTGAGCAGGCTGATTATTACCATTATTATATACATTATTAGATGATGTTTTTTCTGCAAAAAAATCGCTTCTTACATTACAAGTTCCAGCTTTTTTTTTTTTTTTTTTGAACCACAGCATTGTTGGTGTTGTTCATTGGAGCTAGTCGGATCCCCATCGCAGACTTTTTGGTCGATTCATGACAAATTGTCGTTGCTTCGTGCCATCGGTGAATGAGACCACTCTGACTGGCTGTACCAACACACAAGAAGAGCCGACAGCATTAGCAACACTAATACAATTTGTACTGTTGCTGTAACTTTTTATTAGACAGTCCTTGACAAGAAGAAGGTAGAAACTGTGATGAGTGGTGCGAAATGATAAGCTAACTCTAATTGTTAACTGATAGTTTTACACTTTGTACCTGCGGCACCATTTCTTCTGCTTTCTCTTCCTCTCACACAAGTACAGAATGTACAGCACAACATGCTCACTGGCTTTGTGGTGTGTTTGTCAGGGTGGTGTCATGAACGGCTGTGTATAAGCAGGAGCAGGAAGTAAAGCAATTAACTTCTATGGAGCCGCAGTGACCAGGTAAGAAAACTCAAACAGAAAACAACAGGATAAACCGAATTATGGCCGGACCTCAGTTTCACTTCCTGCCCCGGACTTTTATTTTGTTGCCCCTTTTACCTGCTTCCTGCCTCATGTTTTAGAAATCATTCTGATTATTTTCACCTGTTCCCTGGTTCATTTATACCCAGCTCTCCCACAGTCCCCTGCCAGGTCTTACTCCCGGACAGTGCACCTTGCTCCCTGGTTTACCTGAGGTGTTTATGGGTTCCTGATTTTTGTTTTTTGAACTGTGCCTGGTCTGAGGTTTGGTTTGGTTTGGTCTGTTTCTGTTTTTGTTTCTTTAGCCATTTATCCTACTGTTCATTTTGGTTTGTAGTTTATGTTTCATATTTGTGTTCAATGTTTTTGTTACCTGCAGTGTTTTTTCGTGTCGTCCTGTCAGGAGTGAATTTATGTTAGTCCTTTAGTTTTTTTTAAATTAATAAACCTGTTTATTAGTTTACTCCCTCTTGCTGTCCTTCACTTGGACAAAACTGTTTGTCTTATTATCAGTTCCTTTGAAAAGGTAGCATGAAAAGTGAAAATAACTAAACCAGCTAATTGAAAGAGTTTAACAATGGATCAACGTTTTTGTGTTTGTCCCTTCAGGACTCGCCAGAGCGGAACGTGTTCTGCATGTTGATTTAGCATGAGTTTTTACGTTGGATGCCCTTCCTGCCACAACCCTCCCATTTTATTCGGGCTCGGGACCGGCACCAAGGTTGTGCACTTGGTGGCTGGCCGAGGCCACACCTGGTGGGGTTGGATTTGATCCCGCAGCCTTCTGCATCCCAACTCACTGCTCTACCACTGATCCCCCAGGCCCCTCTCAATTCAAAGAATTAACAATAATCAGCTATAACTGATAATTCATGTGATCACGCGAATCAAAATACAGATAAAATGATCAATCATTGCAACTTGTCTCAGATCAGTGCTACTTATATTCTTACGTTCTGTCATTGCTCATTCTTGACTACTCAAGCAACTTTTTCTGCCCTTTGAAAATTGTATGTATACGCTCAGTTCTTTGCCTTTCCAGTCATGTATGAAGGCAGAGACAACAGTAAATGTGACACACTGCTCAGAGTTGTTAAAGAAATTAGTTAATCTCCAGGCAGGGTCACTCAGTCACCTGTAAAGAAGTTAAATGTCACTGAAAACACAGAGGCTCCTGACAGGGATTAGTGTGTGGCTTTAATGCTATGGAAGGTAGATGCTGAAAGGAGTGTGGCTGAGTTTAAAAGTGTGTGTGTCTGTATAATGCAGGGATATTAGTACCTTGACCAAAGAGACAGCTCCTCTCTACTCAGAAAAGCAGAAGGAGTGAAGCCGAACAGTGACACAGTGACATACATTAATCCAGGGGCAGATGAAGACTGAAATACAGCGCTGAGCTTTTTTATTTTTTTTATAGACACCCACAGTAATTAATTCAAGGGAAACTCAGAAAGTCCTGCTAGTTTGCTGCAAAGTCCAAAGTTTATGAGGTAATACTGTATCAGAGGTGCTAGAGCAGGTGTTTTATTCTATAGTAAGCATGACATGGATAAACAAACTCTGAACATCTACCAACCTTCATCCTGCAATTCTTGTTATTTTGTGATATAATATCTATTTTATGAACCGTATCATTTTTAAATACATTCTGCGACTTTCACTAAGCAGAATGAGAAGTAAAACCCAAATTCCAAAGAAGTTGGGACTATATGTAAAACATAAATAAAAACAGAATGCAATGGTTTGCAAATCTCATCAACCCATAATGGAACTTAAACAATGTATTAGATGTTGAAACTGATCATTTCATGGAAAATATTAGCTCATTTTGAATTTGATGGCAGCAACACGTCTCAAAAAAGTTGGTACACGGGCAACAAAAGGCTGGAAAACTAATTTCTGCAAATCTATAACAAATGGAGGAGCATTTGACAACTAATTAGGTTAAATGGCAACAGGTCAGTAAAGTGGGTATAAAAGGAGCATTTCAGGAGCATGTGATCTTTGCGCCCTCAGGCAGCAATGCATTAAGTCATGATTCTCTACTGGACATCAGAAATACAAATCACTGTCTGAACACTGTGCAAATCCACAAATGTGAGTTAAAGCCGAATCATGCGAAGAAGAAGCCACATGTGAACGTGATCAAGAAACGCTGCCGTGTTCTCTGGGCCAAAGCTCATTTTAAATGGTATGAGGCAAAAGGGACATTGTTCAGTGGTCAGATGAATCAAAATTTGAAATTGGATGTTGTGTTCTGTGGACTAAAGATGAGAGGGACCACCCAGGTTTTTATCAGCAGACAGTTCAAAAGCCTGCATCTCTGATAGTATGGTGTTGCATTAGTGCCTATGGTGTGGGCAGCTTACACATCTGGCAAGGCTCCATCAATGCTAAAAGGACATAGAGGTTTTAGAGCAACATCCAGCAACAAAGGCCCAGAAAAGTTGAGCAGCTAGAATCCTGGATCAGACAGAAGAGGACGATACACAATGATACACATCACCCTGTTCACACTCCTTTGAGATGTGTGGCTGCCATCAAGCTCCAAACAGGCTAATATTTTCCATGAAATGTTAAAATGTCAGTTTCCACGTCTGATATGTTCTATTGAGAATAAAACATGGGTTAATGAGAACAGCAAATGATTGCATTCTGTTTTTATTTACGTCTTACACATCTTTTTTGGAATTGGGGCGATATATGTTGTATTAAAAACCGGCCAAACGCTACTCTGATAGCAGTCTAACATGATGAATCTCCATTTGGGAGGGTGAATCGATTATTCTATTCTGTTTTAAGTGTAACACCACTACCCAGAGGTTTATTAAATATCTCCTATTGATAATTTCAGTTAAAAAAACAACAACCTCTTTTACCTTCTAAAAGCACCGGCATGGGACTCATCTTGCCTGCTAGTTCAGTCAGTTAAAGATTGTTACAGTGCACAAGCCTGGCACACAAACCAAAGTGCCCGACACCCATTACCCACCTCTAGTGACATTCACAGATCTCGTGCCAAAGTATGTCATCATGAGTTGTTTGAACCTCCTTGCACCGATTTTGGCACATCGCTCACATGTGTCACAGCTACACCTGGATGACTCGGTCTGAAGCCAGCTGCTCAGGAGTCTTGAAACGAATCCGCAGGGCGACACTAATAAAGTCAGCCCTTCACAGTATGTCGTTCATGTGGCCTGATTTACCACAAATGACCCAACGTAGCCACATCAGTCTGTGGCACCTTGCTATTATCATGACCACCCCACTGCAAGTTACTAGGCTGCAGCTTAGAATCTTCTGGGCCAAGATGTCGGTATGTGCGGCAGATTTTCTCTGTTTTAGTATAAACATCCCAATACCTATAGACCTAAACAATGTATGTAAGACATTTTCACATTAATTATTGTTTATACACTGTATGATATACATACTGCTGGTCTACACTGTACATTTCAACAGGCTTTTTGTATGTATGTTGGAATTCATATATCCGGATGGGTTTCTGATGGAGACTTTATGACAGAATGTGCCATAAAAGCAGCAACATTTGTAAATCAAAGAAAGGGAAAGGCCTCCAGATGGAAGCTGGGATGGCGGCCTTGACTGGCAGTTTAATGAGAGATATTTCTGTGGGATTTCTGCACTAATTACCTTTCCCAACATGTCAGCCCAGACCGCCAGCCTCTCTCCCCTACTGTTTCATCCAAAGCTCTAAAAGCCTCCAAGAATGTACGACTGGGCATCACACAACCCATCAGCAGGCCTGCAGAAAAAAAGGAGCGGGTCAGAATCTTCCATATGACTGAAGCAGTAGCTAAGAGGCTACCACAACTGCTTCAAATGCAAAAAAGTTATGTTTCTTTTGCATTTAATATTTGTTTGGTTTATTCTGTAGAGTGTTAAAAACTGATGTATGTGGCACCGTTATACAGTGATATAGCTTAACCCTGTGTGTGAGGGTGGACAATCATTGATCGCTTTCCTGCTGTTCCCTGGTATGGTTAAGGCTGCAACTGCAACATCTGGTTTGATTCCAGATGTTTTACATTGCATGTCATACTGCCCTTTGTCTCCTCGCATTTCCTGTTTATCTCTACAATGTCAGCTATCGAAGAACAGAAAAAATACAAAAAACATCAGAGCAGCATTTTCAAATGATTTTACTTTTTTTTCTTTTGTCCTCTCGTCTTATCCCGTGACTTCAGGGTCCCCACAGCGGATCATTGTCCGCATGTTGATTTGGCACAGTTTTTACGTCGGATGCCCTTCCTGATGCAACCATCCCCAATTTCTACCGGGCTTGGACCTGATTTTTCCAAAATGCTTGTGAGTGGAAAAATGTGTTTCTCATACAAGTGCTGCTTCACTCAGACACATTGTGATTTTATTGGATTTCACAGCCTGTGTCGACTTGCACATCGCTATATGCATGTAAATGCAGCCTGCTGTGTGATTTTTATGCTCCAATCCTATTTTCCATTAACCACTGTTTTGGGCTCTGAGGACTTTTAAAATGCAAGTGACTTCCACTTTGTACCAGTCATAGACGCTGTCAAGCTCCTGCTGCTTATGCTACACTTTCTGTATAAACAAGGCTTTGGAGAGGAGTTTATCCTAAATCAGTTCACTTTCCATGATGGGGCCTTTCCGTGTGGGTTTCCTCTGTGTACCCCTGTTTCCTCCCACAGTCCAAAGACATGTTAGGTTACTTTAAATGATCTGTACAGTAGATGTGAGTGGCTGTCTGTCTCTTTACACGAGTGATGGTAAAGAGACATTTATTGTGCTGGAATTCTTATGATTGATGTACGATACTAAATCATTTAATTCTGGCGGTTTCATACTTGTTTACTACAGACAATGGGAGTAAATAATTCTAATTATGAAATAATAAAGGGTAATGAAAGAAAAGATATTACTATATTTCATTATATCACTTTCTATTGACAGTTTCAGTTTCTCCTCAGTAGTGTTTCAGTGTTTCACTGAGACTTTAATAAAACTACTGACATGTCTTTTTGTTAGACATTTGTTAGGGCTTGGAAGTCCTAGTTTGTCTCTGCTCTGATCACGAATGTATTTTCCTTAACCGTTCATGCTGAGATAAAAGAACAAAACATAAAGGCTCAAAGGAAACAGGACAAGATAAGACCAGATGAAAGCTCATGCAAACCTGATGAACAGAAAATGATACAGAAAAGAAACTACAACCAAATGACACCAATTAGACATCGATGCCTTTTTTAATATCTAAATAACCAGACTGATTACAACATACACGGGGTCATCAAGATAGTGGTGTCTTCACATGTGGTGATGTTATCAGTGAACCTCTGTTATCTTCTGCTCTCACAGGACTTTAAAGACATGAACACAGTGTACTTGTCCTCTCAGTATGTCATATCCATTTCTTGTATGAAAACTCATTACAAAATATCAAAATATCACAATTCAACTAACATATCTATATTGGCACTGGTAAATACCCTGCTGTCATATCAGCAAAACTAACATTTCAAATGAAGGTCACAAAGACAGGCAGAGTTGATTAGTATCGCCTCCTTTTTAAAAACCTCTGCTAAGTAAAGTTTAGGTGTTCAGAATATTATAATCCTGGGATACAGGCACAAGGATCTGCAATGGGCTGCAAAATGTTTTGTGAAAACGAGTGCTTCCTTTCTCATCACAACAACATAATCATCATTCCTATCTTGTGTAATATAACATTCAATGTTTGTTCAGATTTTTTTCTTTGAAATGGAAATACACCGGATAAGACAAGGATGCATCTGGCAGCTTAATTCTGACCAGGGGAACTAAAGCTGACCTTGGTTTTTAAGGGGAAAAAAATTAGAGTCCATTTCAGATGCAGTCCAAACTTTTGAACCCTAGAAGACCACTAGTGCTGGCAGACTGTAAACTGATTTCAGGTCAGGAGGGTTTGCTAAAATAGTTCAAAACCATAAAAATCTATTTTATGTTCAAGGGTTGAAAAGTTTAAGTGTTATGTTCCCTTCACTTACCAAGTCAGCTAAACCTCCCATGAATTAAACTTGGTCATCTTCGTACAAACAAACTGTTCAGTTTTAGACAGCACTACATTCTCAGGACAATCTACCCTGTAATACTCTGCCTTTTTTATTGATATTCTGTGTTAACTGTGAAAGTAATGAAGTACACAGATACTTAGTTTTTTGTACCATGTGAGTTTGTGAAGAGCTTTTCCACTGTGGTGATTTATGTCATGGTTATGCATGATAAAACCTGAAGCTTCTGGTTGTACATTTAGCTGCAGACAGCAAAAGATCAACAGCTTTTGGCTTGTACCTTCAGGGGTTGCTACAGTGGAATGTGTTGCGCACATTGATTTAGCAGGACTTTTACGCAAGCTGGGCAGATTTTTGGAGTCAAGCAACTGTAGCTCTAACAGATTTAAAGGCATCAAATACTGATGCTGTGTCAAAAGCCGGTAACCAGTTTATAAAACTTTTAGAAATTTTTACTTTATATATTGGATTATTTAACTTCTAAAAGTGGTGGGGGGAATGTGGTGCAGAAAGCAAAGCGATCGTCCACCAATCCCACGGGTTTGATCCCCGGCTCCTCTTCTCATATGTCAAAGTGTCCTTGAGCAAGACACTGAACCCCAACTTAGTTGCTCATGGTGAGCGTCAACCAGCTGCATAGCAGCTCCCCCATCGGTGTGAGTGTGTGTGTGATTGTGAGTGCGAATGAGTGAATAAGAAGCAGTGTAAAGCACTTTGAGTACCAACAGGTAGAAAAGTGCTGTATCAGTGCAGAGCATTTACTTTTTTGATTTGTCTAAAATGAACTGAAGTTACTGAATTTACTTGACAAACTGAAAGCTTAGTAATTATGATAAAGTTATGTACTGAATGTACAATAACTGTATTTATAACAAATTATACTCCTGCTCTCAATGGACCAAATTATTCCTCCATTCATAATCTTAATACGGAAATAAAAATGAGCCTGACAGAATGTTGAAATGAAAAACTTTCCAACTTCCATCAGCATAAATACCTTGCTAAATTTTCTTTATATGGAAAAAGACTTAAAAAGCTCTTTTTAGTCCATGTTTTAAACCAGAGTACAGTGGTGTGTAGTATAGTAAAGTGTTAAATCTAATTGCAAAATAAGGTTTATAATAACAATAATTTTAATGCAATATGTCATTGTTTCTCATTCTTAATATATTTATCTAAGAGAAGGTGGTTATTTCTGAACTGCAATGTTTGTCGGATGTAATTGACTTATAATCCCACAACGCAAAAGCTAAATAGTTTGGTTTTGCCACCATATTCAAATTGTGGTCAGAGATTGTAAAATAATATCTGCTTTGTTACTACATATTAGATTAGTTTGAGTTTCCAGCAGAATTAGTAATTCTTGTGGGATATCAACATCCCCACAGTCAACCACAGGGTTCCTTGGCAGCAGCATTTCAACTCTCATTGATCCCTGGAGGGAAATTAAGTTCTGCAGCTTGACACATAATCAAACCCATGTCCACATACAAGAGACAGAGCAAAAATAAACCCAAACTGGAAATGACCACAAGACAATTTTATAAACAACAGACAATAACACCAAGGGACATTAAAATAAGAAATATACAACCATAAGTATAAACATAACTTTGATAGAAGCCTACGGTACCATTTATAATAAGAAAGAGGCTTAACTTTAATTAAGTTAGTAAGTTGTACAGCAGAAGGTGAATTGTTTTACATGGAGAAAGACTATATGTTCTAAAGGCAACAAATAAAATGTACGTGCTATTGTGTTTACAATAAATTAAATGACCCGTTTACTCAAGAAATCAGCTTTCTCTGCAAATTAGACAAAGGAGTTTACATGCACTTAAGAAGGTTAATGGAGAGGTGGATGGAACTCAACTCAACTCTAGCGTGAGACGTTATCCTTTAATGATGATCGTAACACGACATGTGGTTACTGTTTTATGTCATTTACCTTGGAACGTAACCCAAAACCCAAACGCAGTTTTTCCCGTAACATCTGTCATGATCTGACCTTCACATTCACTTCCTGCCCTGGACTATTATTTTGTTCCCCCTTTTTCTCCACTTCCTGTCCCCAGTTTATTTCTACAGCTTTACCACTCAGTCACAATAGTTTTTACCTGTTCTGCTGCCTTTTTAAGTCTTCTAGTTTACCTCACTCATGATACTTGTGGAACCTGTTTTCTGTTTGCTTTGAGGTTTGATTTTTAGTTGTCATCCTGTGTAAGTCCTTTCCTGTGTGTGGGTTGTGATTGCGGGTATAATTTGTTCTTTTAGTGGTTTTTCTACTTCCGTTTTTGATAATCTTTTCACCTGTTTATGTCTTTAACCCTGACTTGCCTGACAACCATGTCCCTGATTTGATCCACACCCCTGAGCCTGCTTTGGTTCTGATGCCCCTCCTGTTCTGGGTCGTGTTCCTGCCTTTGTTTCCGGGCCGGCCAACGCCAGGCCTGGTTCTGTTCCTGCTCCCCTCTTCAGGCGGGTCGAATTCGCCTCCGGGTAAGCCCCTGCTCCCGTCTCCGGGCGGGTCGACGTCGCTAGTGGTCTTGAAAGGTTTGCCCAGATCGGTGCTGTGACTTACGTTCAGCTTCCAGAATGGGTTGACGCAGCCTCTGGAGTTCCTGTTCATCCAGTTCGCGCTCCTGCTCGTCCAGTAGTAGTTCTTGCTCCTGCCGCCTCCGGTTCTAATCCTGTTCACGCCTCCGGGTCGGCCATGCTCTCGCCTGGTTCTGTTCCTAATCCGGTTCCTGCCCCCAGGTCAGCTGACATCTCACCTGTTGCTGGTCCAGAGCTGGTTGCCACCCCTCCCCCAGGGGCAGCCATCACATCACCTGTTCCTGTTCCTCACCTGGGCGGCGCAGCAGTAGTCTTGGTTTCTAGGTCAGCCAACGTCCCTTTGGGTCCAGCGGCTGCTCCACAGGTCGTGGGTTCATTGCCTGCCTCTGGGTTACCAGATCCACCATCTCCATGCCAGCCCCCAGAGACCTCGAGTCGTAGTCTGAGTTTATTACTTGTTTTCTAGTTTTGTAGTATTTCCTCCGAGTTGTTCCTGTTTTGTCCTCCGTTATAGGAGCTAGTTTTTGTTAAGGGTTTTTCTCTGCCATGTTTGATAATCTTAAATAAAACTCACTCTTCTAACCGAACCCCTCTCGCCTTGTATCTCTTGGGTCCACCCAAACAAACTAACCCTGACAACATCAAAAGTTGACAATCCTGGAGCAATTAATACTGATGCCAAAGTTTACCTGTAGTGTGAATACTGGGCATAGTTGTTCCCAGGATGTCAAATAGTGGTGCACCTGGAGTGTCCAATACTAACGCGCCATAAATATTATTAAAATATTACTCATGTTTCTATCGAGACCAACTTGAAATATATCCAATTATTCCTTTCGGTTTCTTAGGATTATTGGTCTTTGGAGTAAATATAGGTCTTAGGGTTAGAAATAAAAGTCAACCTTAACATCATGTGATGTGAGATGTGACATCACATTAAAGACCTACTATACAGTAGTGAGTATTGCAAAAACAACAGTTTTCCTGCACTGAACTTGAACCCTGTCTCCTGAGTGAAGGTCCTACATTCAGTGAACAATCCACCACTTCAACCTGCTTCCTGAAAACTCTAAACTCCACTAAATGTTGCCAAGCATCATGTTTTACGAATTGTACAAATGACATACTGGTGTATTTCAAAGGAGGACAGGCTTTGAAGACATTAAGTCATTTGATGGGATGTTGATCAAGTAACAATGCAGAAGCACATAATCAAGGGTTTGTTTTGCTTTATGTTTTGGGGTCTTATGTGTACAGCCAATAAATTCACAGAACAAAGCTTTTCTAATATACTATCTATGCCACCTAGGAGCCAGCATAAGTCATTCAGCCGTCCAGGTCCATGAAAATCACTGTATCCCACTGAAGTTGTGCAACTATAAGCAACAAAAGCACCGTGGGACTTTTATTTTGGATGTGCCTGGGAAAACGTGAAAAGCACACTGAGAAGCCCAAACCTCTACTGGCTCTTTTAAGTCCCACTTTGATAGAGACTGTGCCAGAGTTGGAATGAAAAGCTCATTTTGCCTCTTCCTCTGAACAGCAAAGTACCCAGAAACCCCTTCAAGGTCTCCTCTCAATCCCAGTGCCCTGTTTCATGAAAAGGCAATATGCTTTGAACACTGCATGGACCTGTTTGGCTTAGTGTGTTATGCTTTTATTATTTAGACAGCAAGCCACTGTGAGCAGTAAGTGTGTTACTGTACAGCAGAAAGGATCAGAACACACCTACACATACAGCACTATTTGGCAAATGTCCCACTACTCCAGCACCACTCAGCTGTAGAAATAAGATCATTGTCCTGGGAATGTTTCAGGAAAACACGGGGCATATCTGTGTGTAACCAGCAGTCAGGCTTCTTCTACAAAGCAGTGTCACGTGAAGGTTTGCTTTGGTTTTAAGCCCCTGAAAAAAGACTTCTGGCAACACAACTTTAAGCTCTGTGCACCAAATAATAAAGAGTGATTAACTAGATACTGTGGAGCCCATTGCACATTGTATTATTACATAACAAGGACAGCATGATGGCAGAGCAGTTAGCCATTTCCTCCCATATCTGGAACAGACTAAAGATGGATAGGTGGATATTACATAACCAATTAGCACATTGTATAACACGGTCCTAACACAAAAGTTGATTCAACTTGTCAGGACAGCGAGGATAAAAAAAGACTTGTAATCTGTCAACAGTCTGAGGGAAGAACTGGGAAAAAGACTATTCACAGCAACAGCTGGGAAGAGTTGAGTTTGTTGACTCGGAGTAAACTTGGGAAAGATCAAGGAAGACATTTGACAGTAGTCCATCTTTCGAGATATAAGCAAATTATTTTGTTGAGAATTGACTTATTTTACAGATCAAATATAACATGGTAAATGGTCTGTCTGCACTTATACAGCCCTTTCATAGCTATTGGTACTCGAAGCACTTTGCACATCGACGGGGGAGCAACTAAGTTGGGGTTCAGTGTCTTACTCAAGGACACTTCGACATGTGACCAGAGGAGCTGGGGATCAAACCAGCAAGAGAGACTGGTGGAGGACCACTCTACCTCCTGCCCCACAGTCGCCATATCATATCATATCATTAATAAACGTGACTTATCACATTGGGCTTTTTAAGAATCCCACTACATTGAAACGTTTGCCAATGTTTTCAGAACTGAAACAATTTTAATCAAACATGTACTAAAACATTTAGACTTTATTAAAACTAAATATGGGAAACTCTTTGAATTGTAATGTTCCTTAGCATTTGCAACAAAAGGGTTTTACATATATGATAATGATGATGTTTTGTATGTTTGGGATTCGTGTCACCCCCAAGTGACTCCCCCAGAAAGTTTTTGGTGGCCAAATGGAGCAAGGGAAAATCTTAGGGGGGGACACCAATTCAGCCGTCCTGGTGGTAACTCAGATTCAGTTCAGCCCATGGCTATGCACTGCATTCCCCTTGACTCTTTTTCATTAAAAAGACAATATTCATCCAACCCATTTGCCTTAATTTGGAGAAACACGCAAATGTTTCAGAAAAACACACCTGTCAAATAATTATTACAGCTTGACCGCAAATTTATTTTTTTTTGTCCTTTCAGCTTATCCCGTGAATTCAGGGTCGCAACAGCGGTTCATTGCCCGCATGTTGATTTGGTTTTTACGCCGGATGCACTTCCTGATGCGACCCTCCCCAATTCGTGCCTGGCTTGGACCGGCACTGCATAGCTGGGGATGGGAATGCATATTTATTTTACTAATAATTTATAAATGTATTCATGATTTATTAATTTATTCATTGGATTTTTGCATGAATGTCTTGATTGAAGACTTTATGGTTCGTGTTAACTGAATATGACCGCCAGGGGGGCCAGTGGGGGGTGGGTGGGTAGCAATTTTACATGTGGGCGCCATTTGGAAACTAGCATTCGTTTTTGCTTGGTTGTAACTGTACAGTGGCACCAACTGGAGCATCTGTGCCAGCTGTAATATCTGCATAATGCTTATGGATGGAATGCAAATCGTGGTCTTTCTTTTGTTGGGTTTTCAAAGTTTAAAAGGTTTGTATGGCTGGAGTCCGGGTTATAATACGAGCAGCAGAATTCCGAACTAGTTTGTCTGCAATACCAGATAACAGAGCATTACAGTGGTCACGGTGCGAAGGGACCAGAGAGTGGATGAGGACAGAAGTGTGAGAACAGGACAAGCTTGGAACAAGGCAAAATGTGAAATGGTGTCACGCCATGTTAACAGGTGGGCAACGCCAGCACCCTCTTGTGATGCGTTTCATTTCTTTGGCTGCTTTAAAGTTACTCAAATTTGATGGAGATTGGAAGAGATGAAGAGGAAGAAAAGGGGACCTCAACATGCCTGGAAAACTAATAATTTCCCAGATAAATTCATGAGAAGTGTTTTAGTGTGTCAGTGCAAGATCTGCTAATAAGTAGTGGATAAATGAATCTTAGGTACTCGGTCAGTCACAGCATCTTTCATGCATCTTGGTTGCATTTGTGCTCTATCTAAGCCGCCCAGAACACAGGTTCAGCAAGCTGAGGCCCATAAATTACGCGAGGCATTTCTCCCTGCCCACAGGCCATGTGTGTCAAATCTCACACTTTGCAAGCTACATTTATTAAAGCCATTACTGAGCCTCTCCTAGTACTACCACTGAAACAGGCTGACGTCCAGGTGGGTAAACATTTTCAGAACATCGGGTTCGGAGAGAGCCAACAAAATAGCATGAAATCCCTCATAAATGGAGGGATGTTGTGAGTCAAGAGTAGGTTTAGGTCTGCTGACGGCTCTGTGGTGTGTGTCCTCACATGCCCCGTTACACACGCATGCATCACCTTCAGCGGACTGTCGCCACACCCCAGTTTCCCAACCTCCCAAAATGAATTGTCATTTATCACATCCTATAGGTTCTGTCTCTCTTGCACACACACACATACACACAGGAGGAAAACATTTGACAACATGTTATTTAGGAGCAGAAGCCGGTGTACAAATGGATAAGTGCTGCTCTCTCTCCTACACAGAGCTAGTCCTCCCACCCTGACATCACTCTCAGACTGGCATGCTAATTGAAAACAGTGCTGTTATCCCACTTCCTGCTTTTTAACTGCCTCACATAGACACCGACACACGCACGCAGTCGAACCTTCTCACTCACTTAACACATACCTGTGTACCACATGCACCGCACGAGTGCAAGTATTGTTTTCCGTTCTTCATATGCAATCTAATAACTGAAAATTGAGAGACTTGGTGCATTCTCCTCTCCACCAAAAACCTATAAAGTTTCAGCCTGTGTGGTACAGTATGGAGACACCGATGACTAATAATAGATTTGCCAGGACACGGTTTTATTTGAAAATGCTGAATACAGGGGAGTTGACTGAAACATACACAAGAGCTAAACAAGACTAGGGGACCAGTAGCTTTCTGAACACCACTGAGGTCTGTTGCTTTTGCTTTTCACTGCAGCAATTTGCATGTGTCAGAGTCTAACTGTTAACAATGTCACACAGATTTTTTTGCAGCGTTTGTATATAGACATTTAATACGTTGTGCACCTTGGGACATTTTGAAACTAAAACACCAGTGGTGCCATTTTGAATTCAGAGTATGGATGAGGCCGCATGTTGCGTTAAAACTCAACCCAAGCCCGAGAGTGTGGTGGCCACACCTGAACTGAATAGGAGCCAAACCAGATGCAGTTCGGTTTGTACGTTGTTTTTCTAGCGCGTCCCACATGCTTGACTCTGCGAAAGAAGATTGTCATCGTGTGAAATATGACAAAGGTTGTTTGTATGGACCTTCAAACAGATACACATGGAGACATGTACTGGTGGTACTGAAGTTAAGACTTACATGAAATGTTTAAAGCCTGACACATTTGTCTGGAGGAAGCTGTGACGTTTTTTGTTTTTTTTTTACTTACTCTAACATCTTTTTTTAGTGCCTAACCCGAACCTAACCGCTTTGTTGGCAGAGTTTAAAGCCAGCCTTTCTTGAGTATTTAGAGCAAAACCGTCAGTCTTTCCTAACCATTAAACAAATCAGACATTTTAGTGCTGCAGCTGCCTAATTACTTGGTTAGTGTAGTCATATTTGGAAGTGGCCAAACTGCTGAACACGTTTTTAGTTTAGCAGCTTGAAACCAACCAAACCTTAACACGATTTTCTGATCTCGACTCAAACCCTCAGGCGCTAATGGGTCTTGTTGGGTTGAGTTTGGGTATCTATTCTCTACTGTAAACCAGGACACACACACACACACACACACACAGAGATTTAACGACTGAATTCCAGGTTTAGGTTTACAAACACCAATCAGTAAAAACATTAAAAAGATGTGTCCATATTCAGCTTCAAATGTTTCTTGCTTACCCCTCTGCACAACATTAACACCACCATGAGTGTCTTCGCCTTTCTAGCACAGTGATTTATAGACGAAGATAAATGTCTAAAATCATACTGTTTCCACTCGAAATCAGAATTTGTGAACAAAGAAAGTGTATGAAGAGCCAGCTGGACCATAGGAGGAAACAAAAAATACTACAACAGTGGACATTAGTCCTTTGTATATCCATTGCAATTAAACAACCTGCTACATGTAAATGTGTCTGGCCAAATACAGGATGTGATGTTTTGAGGTTTTACCAAGTCACTATGGCCTATTAATAAAAAATGACGGCACCAGTCCTTTCAACAAATACCTACAACAACATTTGTTTCTTGTGAAGTGACAAAGATCGTAGAGGTCATATGAATTTCTGTGTGGGGACCAAAGGAGGAAATGGTGGTTGGGATGGTTGGGTGGGTCAGCGGAACAGGAGATGACTCTTGATTACTTCTTTCCTCCTACCAGTCACCATCGCTTAAAACAACACCTTCACCGACTTTTATCTTGCTTCTTTTGGATCTGCTTTGGGTGATACATGTCTTCCTTTCTGACGTTCCAGTATTACTCTTCTTCTAGCTGACACATGCCTCCAGGTGACATCACTTGGAGAAACATTCAGCTCAAATTATGCCATCTGGAAATGTTTTTACAAATGTTGCGCCCAAAGTTTTGATTTGCAATAAGTTTGACTGAAAAATAACAGTAGTTCTGAGCATTCGGGCCATTAAAATTCATTGTCAAATATCAAGTGATTGCTGAGCATTTATTCTGTGTTGCAATGATCACATGGTGAAAAGAAATGAAGCACTCACAGTCATCAACTAGATTTATGTGTCCACAAATGTTTGGCCTTTTCTGAAAAATAAATGATTCTTTTCGCTGCTTATGCAAAAATATTTTAAAGAGACCAGAAACTCAGTGTGTATCTCTTCAAGACAATAACTGTAAACAGTCATTGACTTTTTTCCCAGATAATGACTGTTTATAGCAAGTGTGAAAATGTTGGACTCAAGAAAGTGGTCTTTTTGTAGTTTTACTGGTCACGAATAGGGTGTTATCATCCAAACATCACACACACACACACACATGCACACACACGCACACAGAATTCAATCCAGAACCTTTTCCTCATAATCACACTGAGGCTTCAGCTCTTTATTACTTTTTCTATTGTCCAATTAGTTCACAGAATCCTGTGTATAAGATCTCTCATTCAGGCATCATCCTATGAACTTTTCATTTAATCATCAGCCCATCACAGCTTCAACATTCTGTATAATTTCCTTAACTTCTCTGCCTGATGTCGCCGGGTTCACCTTTGCCCACTATCAGGATTTTAGAATCTCATGAGATCCTTCAGCTGGTTTGCCATTTCAGCAATCTCCTGCTGTTAACACACCCCCTTATTCCAAGCTAAAGGAGCATTTAGCAATTCTCATTTCTGCTGATAATCAATCCAAGAAAGCCCTGCTACCACTGTGGCGCAGGAGGTAGAGCGGTTGTCCACCAATCCCACAGTTGTTGGTTTAATCCCTGGCTCTTTCAGTCACATGTCAAAGTGTCCTTGAGCAAGACACTGAACCCAACTTAGTTGCTCCCGGTGAGCGTTGCCCAGCTGCATAGCAGCTTCTCCATCTGTGTGAGTGTGTGTGTGATGAATTGTGTCTAAAATTGGGCCGACACTTCAGAGCAGCATTCCATGAGTTTCTGTATTTCTACGTTTTATTCAACCACATATTTTATGCAGTTTTTGTTCTCTGACAACAGCAGGAAACGTGACCATTGTCTCCTTTAGTGTTTTTCATTTTCCCAACCGTTAGCAATTTCTCTACATGGGCCTGAAATCTATAGTGTGGATGTTTTACATGGTTTACTGCCACGAGTTATTTAAGGATTTTTGTCATTAACTAACTCAGCTCACGCAAACCTGGGATGGGATTTGCAGTGATGTGGACAGCAAGTGTCAATATTATTCAGCAGTGGGTGCTGTGAGTTTCACTGTGGACTGTTAGTTTTGGATGGACTGTGTGGTCGACATCACACAGAGAACGTGCCTGGATGTGTGACACTGCAGACTCTTCAAGTGCACCTTCAAACAACAGCCAGACAACACACCCAATACCACCAGGTGGTCAGAAGCATGATTATCACAGCGTCTCCCCTTTGGATTGTTCTGATTGGCTGTCAGGCTGTAGGAGACAGACCTAATTAGTCATATGAGACCCCAAGAGGCAGGGGACACAAGACAAGGTGTGTGAAATGCACTTTCCAATGTCTGTTCCCCAAAAATATCAATAATGTGTCCATCAGTGTGAACAAGATTCACACTGCTGGCAGAAAATGAAACTGATCTGGGGAAACCATCCACCTATCACTAGATGAAAATTAAGCAGCAATAAAACTCTCAAGAATGTGTTGTGAAAAGATTTTACAGGAAGAACTAGTCCCCCCTGGGAAATAGTTCACACCGTGTTCCCTGGAACTGGAATACAGGTTGTGCAATGTTTCTTGTGATTTAAGCACAAAAAGTGAATTTGAATGGAGGCATAAATGTCATAAAACCAAAAGTCTCTGCTTAGATGAATTCCACCAGAAGTAATGCAGGCGAAGCTGCTTTTTATGTTGGTTGCATCAAACTCAGAGCACAGTTTTGTTATGGGCACCATGAAACATTAAACATAGTATATTATTCATAATTTATTCATTCTTAACCCCTTTCTCCTCAAAATTACATTCCTGTGCAACTAAACTGCTAATATAATTTTGTAATTTCAATTTACAAAACATAGTTGTGTTTGCAGTTCAGTTGTACAGAAATATAATTTTGGGATGTATGGCATATACTTTTGTTATTTATTTAGCTTATATTCATCTGGTTACCTTTTCATATTTAAGTGAAATTAAAAAAAGCTTCATGTGAAAGCAGTCAGCGTGCTTACTGTATCACTCCATATAGGAGCTGGCATGTTGGTAAGAATTCAACTAGAAATTACTATGATTAGTAACATACAGTGTGTAATGCTACACTAATGGCTGTGTAAGTGTGATGCTGCTGAAACTGATTTTGTAGTAATTACTAATATTATATATTCCAGCCATGTTCTGGTTTAAACAAAGTCAGTCCATTTGCTTGGAAATCCAGTGAGCTGATGATGTATCAATATATTTCTTTCTCTGTTTTCCCGTGTAAGATGGAACAATTCCACCCTGCTCCAAGTCGTGGGTTAAAGTGAGTCAATAAACTCTCCACTGGACTGTGTTAGTAGCTGTGCTGTGGGCAGCTGCATGTTAAATGCCACAGCAGACCAAGGGTGGTTCTGGTGACCAGGAAATGTTACAGAGCTCCAACATTCCTCTGACTCACTGCCACAACCTACAGTCAGCAGACATGGAACAAAAAGGGCAGAAACATTTAGAATGTTCCAAGACAAACAAAAGAATATTTCCCATTTGTAGAACGTTGGGCTATAATTGCTTTTTGAAAATATTTTATTCCAAATCCAATCAGATAATTGGACTTTGAATTCTGGAAAATGACCAGGACTGATGGTGCCCTGATGTGTCAGCTTGCAGCACAGGGGAAATGCTTTCACTGTCATCGAAATGAAGTGTGAAAAGTGTGCATCCGATTTAATGTCAGGCCTGTTTAACACCAATAACTCCACTATAATAAACTCCCCTCCAAGTACCTGGCTGCACTAGGCTTTAATAAAAACCATTTATGCAACCTTAAGTCATGGTTCAACAGTAATTCTCCCTTTTCGGAAAGCAGCCTCTGACCATCGTGACTAAAAACTGTTGGCTTCAATCACCCATGGTTTGGTTTGGAAAATTCCACTCTGCCACAGGGAAATAATACCAGATCAATGGAGTCTAGACTCAGTTTATTCCTTTCAGCTGACGTCAAAAGCTTGACAACATGGCACATTAGCTACCAATCGTCCTCCGAGGCCTCTGTTGGCCGAAGCCTCCTTATGGTTTGGCTGGCTTTTCTTTAGGTCAGGTCTTTGTAACCCCCTGTTCCCTATTCTTTTAAACAGATGAAATAAAGTCCAGGCAAACCTAAGTGACCTTTTTTTGAGACTTCTGCTTTGAATTGTGTGTCCATGCATGTGTTTATTGGGAGATAGTGTAAATGGTTAGTGAGAAATTGAATGGCTCTGGATTTTAAAGGTTTCTTTTAAATATGAGCTTTCATTTTTTTAGCAGCATTAAACAGACCAACTCTCTTATGTATCTGTCAATACAGATTTTGATCCAATGGCAATGTGCTACATTAAGGAGTTTAAAGGTGCAGCAATTGAACTCTGAAAGCTCATCGCAATTAAGGCAATGTGTTTAAAAGCATCACACAAAGCAGTATGGCCCCACCTCAACTCCATTTAATGGAGAAATGCATAGAATGGAGAAAATGAGATAGGATGTATGCTGACTTCCCCACAGGAAACAAGTATGCACAGAGGAAATGGTCAGTATGTCAAACAGCTCCTATGGGAACCGGCCCTGTGGAAAGCAGCATCTCCAAAAGTGTTTACTTAGAGCTAAACCCTAAACCCCTCTGCAGTGCATTCAAAAGCTTGGCTGAATGGAAACTTGCAAAAAAGAAAAATCATGTTCAAACACATATCACGTAAATATGCTCAGTTGGAGTCAATTAATCTCTATTGGTCTCAGAGAGAATTTGCTTTGATTTGGTTTTCCAGCCACAAACTCTTTTCCTTCCCCATTTCCAGCAGCGGCGGCAGCAGCAGAATCAGCAGCAGCTGATTGTTTTCAGTGAAAAAAGCCACTGTCCACTACCTGCTCAGGCAGCAAACAGCAGGAAGACACAGTTCAAGACCAGCTAGTGAACACAGCATTTCACAGCAAAAAAGCCAGATATTGGCTTTGGATCTAGGTTCATCAGGTGGCCACATACAAACATATTTTGAATGCGTCATTAAGTTGCTTTGTGACGACTTGATGTGACGTTTCTTGTATTTGCCAATGAATCCTCTGCAGCAAATGTATATGTTAACAATACGCAGCGTGTTTTTCAGTGTGCTCACACAGTGTGTGCATAAAGCTTTTTGTTCCACAGGGTCCATCTAAACACAGCACTAGACCTGCACGTGCACTTTGTGGTTCATTTCTTGCTGCCGCTTAAATTGCGCTAAGCAAGCGACATTTCCTGTCGTGGTGTTAGCTACGGATTGGTCCCACGTGAACCCTTGAGCGTTTGTGTGTTGCCACTTAACTTGTGCTGCACAACAAAGTGGCATTTATTAACTCCCACAATGACCGTGTATAGAGAATGAAATTCAATAGCAGGGAAATCAGCTTCTGGCAGCTGCAGTATAATTTTCATTGATTGTCCCCACTGAGTCTGTTAGACATTTGGGCTGAAGACCCACTAAGCTTTACTGACAACATCTCCTCTCCTACATTTCTGAATAGGCAACCAAAGTAATTGTGCTGGAACTGGTTAACAGCTGCACAATCAAACTCCTCGTGATGATATGAATAAAGTAACACCTCTCACTTTTGAGCAGCCAACAAGGACACACACCACACCACTCTTCAGATCTCTGGTGTAGGCAGCTACAAAGCCAGTAGCTGCCTACATCAGGTTCAAAGCTCTGTCTCTTTCCAACAGAGTGGTCAACTCAACAGCACCTGCCTACCTCAACTCCCTCACCCACCACACATTGCGCTCTGCTAATGAGCAGTGTCTGGTGGTCCCAGCACCACAAAGTAAAAGATCCCAAACAAAGCTCCTGAGCATGATGGTGGAAAGAGCTACCAAACTCAGCCAGACAGGACTCTTAAAGAACAACTTTAACAATTTTCAACTTGGTTGCTATGGGTTTAGTTTAGGGTGTAAATGTACATTGATACTTTTAGACTTCCCTCTGAAAGGAGTTCAGATGATGTCATCTGGAGGAGCTGTGGAAAAGCAGTTGACCATGATTACAAACTCCATAGTGTGAACAACCAGACGACATAATCTGAACTGAAAGGTTCCTATTTCAAGTGATGTCATCTGGAGGCTTTTTTCAGCAGAAATAGATAGATATTTTTAAAAAGTGTGTGTTAATTTTACTTGGGCATAGATTTTTGTTTACATGAACTTTAATTTGAGAATTTTAAATGCAGGTTTTGCTCTTTTATTTTGATGGTTGCTGTGCTGCAAGCAATAAATTAAGCTTACTTTTCGTTCTTAATTGTGATGACTAACACATGTTGGAAATAAGAAACTGGCTGTTGAAAGCGGGGCTTAAGGTTTAAAGAGCTAGAGTGGGTAAGAAGACGGACAAACAAAAGGTAAATGGGACTGAGAAAGTGTCCAGAATGCAATGTATGATACATGTATGATTTTTTTGCCACCTGGCACCACTGACCTGGGAGAGGTGAACCATTAGAGCATGATGACCTGTCTGTACAGTCTCTCCCATCTCAGCTGCAGAAGCTTACAACTCACTCAAAGAATTCAAATGTAGCCTCCCTCTTGTATAGTCAGTTTTCTGCTTGTAGGCAAATTTATACTTGTGCAATTTTCCTTCTATTCGTACACATTTACATTTAGTCATTTAGCAGACGCTTTCATCCAAAGTGCCTTACATGTGAGGTACAAGGCAATCAAAAATAAAAGTCAAGGAGAAAAACGTCAAAGCCAAGTCCTATCGGAAAAATTTTTATATTTCACGAGATGCAGCTGCAAGAAAAAACAGAAAGGAGGGTTGATTTTTTTTTTTTATGGATTTAAGTGCATAGGAACATGCGGAAGAATTTTGAATATTGGAAGTGAATTTGCTGAGCGTGCAGTGTGGTAGCTCGTTCCACCATTGTGGGATCATTGCCCTGAAGAGTTTTGCTTGGTGTCTTCTGTGCTTTGCTGGGACCACCGGACTTTGTTTATTGGCAGACCACAGCGGACAGGAAGGATTGTAGACCTGAATGAGGGAGTTGAGGTAAGCAGGACCTGTTGAGGTGATCATCCTGTGGCCAAGAGACAGAGCTTTGAAACTGATGCGAGCAGCTACAGGAAGCCAGTGTAGAGATCTGAAGAGTGGTGTGACATGGGTCTTTTTTGGCGGATTAAAAATGAGGCGAGCTGCTGCGTTTTGGATCATCTGCAAGGGTTTGATTGTGGATACCGGTAACCCCATCAACAAAGAGTTGTAGTAATCAAGACGAGATACAACCAGCGCCAAGTTGGGTTGGGTTGTATATTCTGTGAGGTAGGGTCTGATCTTCCTGACGTTTTAGAGGGCAAATCGGCATGCCCTAGAGACTGAGGAGATGTGGTCCTTAAAGCTTAGTTGGTCGTTGATGATGACCCCTAGATTTCTGGCGGACTTAGAGGGGACAATCTCTGCAGATCCAATGTTGATGGTCTGTCTGGGAAGACACGGTCTTGGAGAGGTTGAGCTGAAGATGTCTCTCTCTCATCCAGGCAGAGATGTCTGAGAGACAGGCAGAAATGCGTGATGAGACAGTGGAGTTGTCTGGTGGAAAGGACAGGAAGAGCTGCGTAGCAGTGATAACAAAGGCAATGTGAGTGGATGATAGAACCCAGGGATGTAGTATAGATAGAAAAAAGAAGAGGACCAAGAACTGAACCCTGCAGCACACCGGTAGAGAGGCTGTGAGAGTGAGAAACATGCCCCCACAAGGACACCTTGAAGACCAAAGCCAGGCTAGAGCTGATCCAGAGATGCCCAAGTCAGAGAGTGTGGACAAGAGGATCTGTTGGTTTACAGTGTCAAATGCTGAAGATAGATCAAGTGGGATTAAGACAGAAGACTGACCTGTGGCTTTTGCAGCTCGAAGAGATTCCAAGACAGTCAGGAGTGCCCTTTCTGTGGAGTGACCCCTCTTGAAGCCAGACTGGTTGACAGTGAGGAGGTTGTTCTTGGAAAGAATGTCTGACAGTTGAAAGTCTGAGAGCAGAAGACTGCTTGTTCCATTGTCTTGGCCAGAAATAGAAAAAGGGAGACAGGTCGGTAATTCTCCACAACCGAGGGATCAAGAGAAGGCTTCTTGAGCAGTGGGGTAATCTGGGCCTGCTTAAGTGAAGTCGCCAATTAGCCTCATTAGCTGTAACATTTAGTTCTCATACTTGCACTATTTACATTTATTTGTTGCCCTTATCTCTATAACTCCTTTGAAAAGTGTTGCTGCCCTCAGAAGAAGCTTATGCTATAATATATCACATTATTGACATTATCATATTTTTCTGTTACTAAAGGACTGCGTGGTAACTGAGTGTTGTTTTTTATATATTTCATTCAGCATTTATTTTTACAATACAAACATCCCAGCTCCTTTGAAACAGGGCTGGAGTTCATCCAGTCAGCACATGGTCTCATCTTCTTTTTTTGGAAATGCCACAAAAATGTGGACTCGGCTCTCAACTGCAGAGATTCAAATAATCAACAGGAACGCATGCTTACTAATAACCTTTTGGTTATGGGACGGACTGTCTCTTTCCTTAACTTGAGTTTCCACTTGACAGATGGGATCAGTGAGACTGAAGAAGCACTGAAGAAATTAAGATGCCTTCAACAGTTGCTCAATGCTTTGTGAAAGAGTAATATCTATTTGGTGTGTTGCTACATTTCCCCATGACACTGCTGATGGGCAAAGCTGCAATATGTCTCAAATCACTGTAAATAATTGTGTCACAACTAGTCAAGTGTTGTTGTTCATCCATAACAATGTGTAACCTTTTGGTATCCGAACGATCATCTTTTAAACTGGCAGGGTGAATGTAATCACTGCATGAACCCACACAAAATACCAATCATGATTATATTAGTGGTATTCATTTCATCTTTTCATTGTTGTTATTGATGCCACATCCATAAATTTCAGTGCATTTAATTAGCGATTAGTGTTTGTTGCAGATGGTGCCACACAAATTGCTGATTAAATGGAATTTTATTACTGTTTTGATGTAGTTACACAGGAAAGATTTTGGTTTTAATCCGATATTCATGCCAAAATGAATTCGACTTGCCGTTCCAGTACTTTGGGAGGGGATTGTACGTGGGCCATTCTTTGTGCTTCCCTTTGGTGGTTGTTCAGTTTGTCAGTACGAGCACCTTTTTGCACCAGGTCTCCTTTAACTTTCCCAAAGACATAAATGTTTTATTGTTTATTAAAAAAAAATCAAGCGAAACAATAATTAAGTCAAGTTTACAGGTAATGGCTGCATGAAAGAACTATACAAAGATGAGCTCTGTATAGTTGTGGACGTGTAATTTTACACGTCTAATTGTGGATGATTAGTATGTTTCCACCGCAGAGTGGAGGATATGAGGCATGTTTATATACAAACAGAACTGTGTGTGTGTGTGTGTGTGTTTGTGTGTGTGTGTGTAGGAGAGAGAGATTGTGTGTGAGCTCTCTGAGTCTTGACGAAATCCTGTGTTCCCCTCACAAAGTTCCCATGGTGAAAAGTTCCTGTCATCCCACTGTATGACACACATTACATCAACTAAGAGGCCAAGGAAACACACACACACACACACACACACACACACACTTACACACACCAAAACTAAAAATGAGCGCCGACCTACAGTTTAGAGGAAAGACATAACGGTGCAATATTTGCCATGATGAACTTGGACTGCTTGTGCAGATGTCACTCTGCCATATTTGTGTGTCTTTGGTCTCCTTGCAGTTCACTGGTTTTTGTTTCCTTTGTAGCAGGATGTTTGGCTGTGTGGTAGAGCTCACTGCACGTGCTCTGACTGTCGTAGGCAGGGAAGCAGAAACCACATGTTACATTCTTCCTTAGCTTCTGAAGATTCAAACACCATCTACTGATTGAAAATAAAATTACAGGACACTGCATAGACGTAGCAGATGTGCAAAACCAGGAAAATATATAAATGACGCTTGTATACTACATGTAAAATATATTTACTATGCATTTTTATTGGTATTGTTGTCTACATTTTCATTTGCTTGGGCAGCCTGTCGCAGGCATCTACTCTAAGCATAAATCCTCCTCCAAGGTTTTGTATGATTTTTTTTTTAACGTGTCTAGAACACAAATACAAAATCATCCATCATCTTTTGGATCCTTGTAGTTTCAGTTACCCAGATGTTGACGTCTATATACTTTGAGTGACAGTAGTTACAGTGTTAGACTTCTGCAGCCAGACTTAAGGGCTATAATAAGTAAAGTCCACTTAGTTCTTACGTTTAAGTAAAACTATGATGATTAAAGTGCAGCTGAACTTTAATCAACCAGAAGTTGTTGTTATTGTCTCTGCTGAGATAGAGTTATACTAAGGTGTGTAGAAGGTCCCCAGCTTGAATCCCCATCCCTTTTATGTACACAGCTTGGATAGGCTCCAGTTTGTGACTGAGGCCGAGACCCTTAACAGGAAAAGCAGTTACAGATAATGGATGAAAGGAAGAATTATCAAGTCTGAGAAAGTAACCCTTATCCTGTCACAATGATGTCATCGGGGGGTCCCTCACAGTGTGGCCTCACGGAAAGTCTGTATCAACTCTGTCCTGTAAAAATTGCATTTCTATACAATTTAACCAGAACATAATTGCAACCACATTGCATTTTCTGTTAAAGGATTGCGTCATCCTTTTCTAAATTCTAAATTAATCATGTTTTCAACAATCCCCATACAAATGACCAAAACTGATGGTATGAAGTAAACAGGAGTCGACGGTGCATGTGCTAGATCTCCCATAGAATTGTTGCATTAAAGGGATTTTTTAAAGTCTCTTAACCAAGCGTTTCGGAAAGGAGAACCGGGTCAAGCCTGTGGAGTTGTATGTCTGGCTGATGTTGTTTTTGGACAGCGGAGGTGTAAAATACAGATGGACAAACTAAAATTAGATAAAATTGCTAAACTTCATTTAGAAAATGACCAAAGTTTTCCTTTAACACAGTGAGGATTAAATTAATATTTGACATAATTGTCGATTCTCCTCAAGCTTCATATTGAAACTTTAATTGACACAAATTGCGACTGTGGCGCAGGAAGGTAGAGCGGTTGTCCACCAATCTCTGTTGGTTCAATCCCCGGCTCCTCCGGTCACATGTCGAAGTGTCCTTGAGCAAGACACTGAACTCTAACTTAGTTGCTCCTGGTGAGTGTTGGTCAGCTGCATAGCAGCTCCCCCATCGGTGTATGAATGTGTGTGATTGTGTGTGTGAATGGGTGAATAAGAAGCAGTGTAAAGCACTTTGAGTACTAATAGGTAGGAAAAGTGCTGTATAAGTGTAGAACATTTACCATTTACAAATGTTCCCAGACTAATAACTTTTTTCTGCCAAAGTATTATCAAAGTTATTTCATGCTTAGGTTGTGTTCAGGCACTCACAGCACTTGGTTAGGTTTAGGGAAAGAATGTGGTCTGGCTTATAAGGGAAAACTTAATGGTGACACAATGGAAACCCATTGATTGGTATGCACTTTCTCTAACCTTAACCAAAGGGTTCTTGCCTAAACCTAACCACCACAGGACTTTGGAGTCCTTAGGTCTGTGGTGTAACGTTTTTTGTCCCAACCACATCATCACCGCACTGCTGTTAATAAATGTAATGTTTTGTTCATTCAAAAATGATGTATTGGAAAATAAACCAACCAGTGATTTTGTTCCCTGCAAACATTTTAGCGCGGTTTAGTTGGATAGGAATGTACCTTTTAGGAGATAAGGTTGCAAGTGGGCTTTGCCCAGGAGAAATCTAACAAAAGGATGTTGCAGTATTAACTTCAGCATTATGCAGCTTGTCTCATACAAGGAGATAAAGTTAGGAAGTTCCTATATGATAAATGGAGCCTTTTTTTTTTTTTTTTAATTCTGTTTGTCTTGAGTCTTCTCACTTCACTGAACTGCATAAGCCACTAATCTACTGATCGGGTTTTGGTGCAGGAAACTAAAAATGCCCAAATACTTAAGATCGTCCAAGAAAAAAAAAATAGCCTAAATGTTTCCAGGCCGTGTAGTTGTTGTGTATCCTATTTGCATTCAAAAGAACATTGCAGTCGTGTGTCCTGTAAGCTTCAATCATCCAGTCAGGTCACTCATCGCCTTCTAAAAGTTGTACTACAACTAATAAGAGCTACGGGTTAAAATTGGGTGCAGTATTGGCTACTTGTAAAGGCTGGCTGTCCATCGACCCAGCAGTAATTATCCTTCTTTACATTAGAAAGGCCCACATACAGTCACACATTTGTACCTCACACACTCATATGATGGATTGTCTAAATTAAAGTCTTGCACTACCACGGACTTTGAGTGCCTCTGCATTCAACTCCACAACTGGGATGGGAAAATTAAAGGCTTGTGGTTGGTAAACGCTGCAGTAGGCAGTTAACTGGATTATACATAAACATCAAAATGTTGCAGAGCCAGAATTTTTCCTTTTCCTGTCTGTTCTGATCTAAAGAATGTGAATAAATGGATGTTTTATGGTTTAAATGTATTTCTTCTAAAAGTAGTTTCGCATCTTGAATGTAAAATACTATATATCTATATATTTGTCCGGGCTTGAATGGTATCGTGCAGCACATCTGCAGTGAATTCATGTATTTTAACACACAGTATATTGCATTTATCAACACACAGACTGAATGTGTGATCTCCATAAAGCCTTTTGCTGCCACAATGCAGGGCTCCTGCAAAAGCTTTTCTTCCTTTTCCTCTACCTGCAGCCTTTAGAACCATTTGAAGCCTTTTCATACTAGCAGATAATAGCACAGCAAATGAAACATTACAATAATGAAGTCTGGACAGTGTGAATTATGCCATAAGTTGTACAGTAGTCTGACATAAGCCGGTCAGAACATTTGGAATGAAATCTTTCAAAAATTTCTTGACTAAGTGTTTTGATTTTGTTGCTGGTTTCTGTGTTTGTTGGACTGTTGAAAATACAATTCAGAAAATTACCAGCGTTACTTTTAAACCTTTCCTTTTTCGGCCAGACAGCAACAAGACCAAAAGTCTGCAGCTCTGGCTTTCAAATATTGATATTTTCCAGCTGAAATTACTGCTGAACTCTTTAGGGCCAACACGGAGGGTTAGTCATCAAAACGTGTTGTGAAAAATGACCCCCTTCTAGTTTGGTCCTAGCGTTATACATATTACATTCATGCACACAAACATTTACATACCTGACTGTTTGAACCACAACCAGAGAAACAAACAGAGTCGTCAACTTTCCTTCCCAGCATAGCTGCAGCATGTGAAGATGCTTGCGTGCTCAGTGTTGCATTGATTTGTTTTGGTGGGTCACAGTGTTTAAGATTCCAGCATGTTGACACTGAACTGTGCGGGGGGGGGGGGGCACTGGTGACAACACTGCATATCAACATTTAAGAGAAACCGACTGACTAAAAAATAAAATCTTATTGTTATCTGGTGCACAACATGACACACTGTGGGAAATCTTCCCAGATATTCCAAGATAAGTATTGAAAGGTTTCCAACAAAGAAAAAAGAAGTCAAGTTGACATGATTCAACCTTCTGACAACCAAACTTGGACAACTGAGAACCTTTACTGACATCTTGCAAGATATTGTTAGATAGGTTTATTTGAACATTATTTAAATGTAAATCAACGGGTAGCACATCCCTTGGATCTATCATTTGATCGCATGGCTTTTCCTATTAGTTTGCTGAGGACACACAGCTCTTCCAGTCCATTCACCCAGATGATTCTACTGTCTCTTTGACACCTCTGCTCAGAAGAGATAAAGACAATTTAACTCAATCTCTCCAAGATAGAAGTTCTGGTCTTCCCAGACAATACAGCATCAGCATCAACTAAAGAGCTTTAATGATTATTTCCACTAAGCCTGTCAGAAATTTGGACGCCATTGTTGATGACAGCTAAGCTTTAGTGACCATATCTCCTCCCCCACTTGGTTATTTAGATTTATCCTCTACAACATAAGAAAGATCAAACCCTGCCTTTCTGTATATGCAATCCAACAAGTGCAGGAACGGGTCGTATCTGACTTAGACTACTACAAAGCCCTGCTGATGGGGCTACCAGCTCTATGATCAAAATGATCCAATATGCAGCAGCATCTCTCATTTTTAATCAGCCAACAAGGACAGATGTCACACCACTCTTCAGATCTTTGCCCTGGTTCAAAGTTCTATCACCTACTGAGTGGTCAACTCAACAGCAACTTCCTACCTAAAGATAAGATCAAACTTCAAGATCAAACACCGGTGTTTGAGGTAGAATCCTTCTGTGGAAGTCTATCACCATCTCCTTCGTCTGTTTAAGCACAGGTGGTTGTGCTCACACCAGTTCACAAAGTCCATGATGACTGACCTGTACTCCAGCTCATTCCCCTCAGACACACAGCCAACAATGGCTGAGTCATCAGAGAAGTTCTGGACATGACAACTGCTGGTCTTGTATAAAGCGTTAGGAGAAAGGGTGAGATCCTTGTACCCTGAGTGGCCCCAGTGCTGCAGACACCTCAGACACACAGTCACGCAGCCTGTCAGTCTGTGGCCTGTTGGTGAGGTAATCAATTGTCCATGCCGCCAGTTGGTGATCCACTCCCGCCCTCTCCAGCTTCCATTGTAGTAGTCCTGGCTGATCGTGTTGAAAGCGCTTGAGAAGTTGAGAACACCCACATTTAGATCTACCATTGCTTATACCACACAGCGACACAGGAAATCCCAGCAGATCCCAAACACCTTCAGCACAGTGTTCCAATGATGGTGGGATTCTCCACCTGCTTTGGGTGTTTCCATGCCAATTTAAGTGCCCATTATCTGTTGCTATTGCCCCATAGATTTAGATCAGTAGGTACCTGCTGCACATGCTACAGTAGGAGGCCAGTAGGTTGTCATCATTCTGTTTGGTATAGGCAAGTTTACATTCAGGAAAAAGATCATCGGGTGGGTTGAAATACATACAAATAAATACTTCTAGGCCACTTTGGATAAAATCGTCTGCCTAATTACTAAATTAAAGTTTAAACAAAATCTACTGAAAATGTCTAACATAGAATTGAGTGTTCCAAATATCAAACACTAAAAAAATAGCTTTTGTAGTTTTTTAAAATTCTCATTTGCACCTTGAGAGTCTTTCAATCAACTGAACATCACAGACAACCACTGTAACAAAGCACAAAACTGGCCGCAACTAAAAATTTCATAATCTATTTTGCACTGACCATAACAAATCCCAAAGATTAAACTGGGGAACAAGTCACCCATGGCAAATTTTAATATTAACACTGGAGATAACACTTAACACTGTGTGCAGGGAGGATGTTTTGGATGCACTCACAGTACTTTATTAATCAATGTACATATAAACTTTTGTGACTTGTCCCCGTTATTTCAGTTTGTTGTTCTCCTTGTTTTCTATATATAATTATTTTACTATGATTAGAGCTGCAGTTGAACGGTACAGTGAATGCAACAGTCTCTTTTTGATGTCTGAGCAGATTTGTATTCAGAGCCACAAAGTTCCAGCAGGAAAGAGCTGCTGCAGAGCTGTCCTGATTCCCTCAAGGGGACATTTGTTGAACCAGATAGAAAAGGGAAATAAAAGAGTTTTCATCACACAAACACACATGCACACTCACATTCACAAGCGCGCACACACACACACACTGCACAGAAAACAGTGTTATGCTGTTTTAATGGTCCGGACAACCGAGCTCCCTTTTACTTCTAAGCAGCAAAACTTGGCAGTCATTCAGAAACCCTCTTTTCATGCCAACTCTCTCTTGCTCACTCGTCCCCTGCCAACCTTGACGCCAGCCTGCCTGCCTGTTAGGTCCAACGCTTCGGGCTGCTATTAACAGGCCCAGCACAGTTACTCAGATATAACTCGATGTTCAGAAACACAAATGATTATCTTCTGACAAAGTTCCTGCCACCCTACACTAATGTCAGCTAGAGTGCATCTAGCTTAGCTTTTTCCACATTTTATTATGTTAATCAAATTCATTATTTTCCTCTAAATTCTATAAACAATAATCCATAATGACAATGTGAAATAAGTTTGTTTGAAATCTTTGCAAATGTATTGAATATAAAAAGTTTTACATGGCCTTAGCCATGAAATTGAGTTCTGGTGCCTCCTTTTCCACTGATAATCCATGAGATGTTTCTACAACTTGACTGAAGTCCATCTGTGGGAAATTCAGTTGATGGTACATGATGTGGAAAGGCATACACATGTCTATAAAGGTCCCACAGTTAACAGTGCATGTTAGAGCACAAACCAAGCCATGAAGTCCAAGGAATTGTCTGTAGACCTCCGAGAGAGGATTGTATTGAGGCACAGATCTGGGGAACGGTACACAAAACTTTCTCTAGCATTGAAGGTCCCAATGAGCACAGTGGCCAGCATCATCCGTAAATGGAAGAAGTTTGAAACCACTAGGAGGCTTCCTAGAGCGAGCTGGCAGGCCAAACTGGGCGATCCAGAGAAAAGGGCCTTAGTCAGGAAGATGACCGCATGGTCAGAGCTTCAGCATTTCTCTGTGGAAAGAGAAGATTCCAGACGAACGACCCTCTCTGCAACACTCCACCAATTAGACCTGAATGCAAAGTGTCATGTCTGGAGGAAACCATGCACCGCTCACCACCTGGCCGACACCATCCCTACGTAAAACGTGGTGTTGGCAGCATCATGCTGTGGGGATGTTTTTCAGCGGCAGGAACTGGGAGACAAATCGGGATCGAGGGAAAGATGAATGCAGCAATGTACAGAGACATCCTTGATGAAAACCTGTTCCAGAGCGCTCTGTACCTCAGACTGGGGAGACAATTCATCTTTCAACAGGACAACGACCCTAAGCACACAGCCAAGGTAATAAAGGAATGACTGCCGGACAACTCTGTGAATGTCCTCGAGTGAAGCAGCCATAGCCCAGACTTGAACCCGATTGAACATCTCTGGAGAGATCTGAAAATGGCAGTGCACTGATGCTCTCTATCCAACCTGATGGAGCTTAAGAGGTACTTGCTGCCCAAACTGCCCAAAGATAGGTGTGCTAAGCTAGTAGCATCATACTCAAAATGACTTGAGGTAGATTCCAGGAACATCTGGTAGAGGACTCATGCTTGAATGATAGACTAAGACTGCCCCAAAAAAGGGGCGATTGGGAAATTATATACCCTGTATATACAATTGTTGCTCAAGGTGCTTCAACAAAGTATTAATCGAAAGCCATGAATACTTATGTACATGTAATTCTTCTTTGTTTTTATATGTAATAAACTTGTGGAGATTACAATTAAATGTCTTCCACGTTGTCATTATGGCGTATTGTGTGTAGAACTTTGAGGAAAATAATGAATTTGATCTATTTTGGAATAAGGCTGTAACACAACTCAATGTGGAAAAAGCTAAGTGCTGGGAATACTTTCTGGATGCACCCTTGCATACAATGGTCGTCAGAGAAAAGTGATGACTCAGCCGACTCAGCAATGCGTATTGATTGAACTGGCTGATGAGAGGTGGTTGAAAGTCAAACAAGAACCAATCAAAAACACAAAAGTGCCAAAGTAGGAATTTCCCACACAGCCAAAGGATTCAAAGCCACAAAATTTATTTATATTCAAATATCTTTTATTTTTTTTGAAAATATGTTCAGATGATAGCCCTTTAAGATCATCAGCATTTTGACTCTAATTAAATGAACCAATTAAAATACATTTGTTTTCTAAGTTACCACTCTTAGTCACTCTAACCCAAAGCAGAGAACAATGGGAGACCTTCACCCCCAACATTACGCAAGAATAACAGGGATTTGAATGGTGAATGTAACAATGAAATGCTAAAAATGGGAAACAATCAAACCCGAAAACGGCTGAAAATGACTTTAAGGGAAGGAATAGAAGTTTAAAGTCAATAGGAACCTGTGGTCATCTTGTACAAACGAGTGATAGTTCATTTCATCAGCTTCGCATCTAAAAACAACTTCAACTACTCCTCACACCATGTGATCCAGCTTACCCCACTGACCCCCCCCCCCCCCCCTCCCCCCATCCACTCACACAAAGAAACACGTTCAGACACATACTAGAGAAACCATGTGACACGTCTCAAGAATAACCATGCAATTTTATTAACACTTTTAAGGACTGCGTACGGTGAAGGCTTGTTTCTCATTTCCTCCTTAATTTGGCCACTAGAGCTTCAAATTAGACAAGAAATCAAATACTGTCAATTAAAAAATATAGACAATAAAAACTGAGTGTGTATTTATCCTACTAACAAGTATTTTAGTCCCCAACCTGTAACTCTGTCTCTTTTAAAGTTTTTATGCGTTGAAACTGAACTGCAAATACATTTTATAAGGAATGTAATCACATTATGTTTTGTGTTTACATGAGGATGTTAGTTTTATGTAATTGTAATTTTAGCTCAGTTGCATAAAAAGATTATTTTTGGAGAACTTGGCTTTTTCACTAAGAGGGACTGACAAACTCCCTGAAGTAAATGAAAAGCTTTATTATAGAGTGTGTAGGACATAAATCCACTTAAAGTTCCTTAACAATCGGTTTCAAACCTGTGTGTGATTTTTGATACAGACAGGAAATGAAATGAAGAGAGATGCAACACAAGAGCAGAGTTCACATTTTTACACCACCACAGGCAGGAGATCTGTGTTACTATGTAGTTGTGGTCCTTGGACAGAGCCTTGAGCTGAAGCTTGCTGCTGTCACAGGTGAAGGACTGGGGTGTCCAGAGTGTGAACTAAGATGACTATCTTAGTCTGTTGATGCGGAGCTTGGTGCAAAAGTGACCTTTGTGTCACTGTGAAGAATCAAGCATTTCCTAGAGTTTGTGCTCCAGAGGTGTGCACCTCTACCTTAACATGGAGAAAACTGTCTGACTAGGTCAAAACAGTAAAATGTCTTTTTTTACCTATTCATGCAAAAGCCACACCAGCACAAGGGAAACATGCACAAAGGAAGATTAAATGCACTGTAAATCTGTTTATTGAACTCAGAAATACAGCGAAAGAGGTCATTTTAGGCTTTGAGGAGCTGGTGTCAGTAAGTAAGGAATCCATCATTTGTACAGCTTGAGTAAGAACAGGAAAGACTCACATTAGGTGTCAGACATCACACTGTCATATTTAACTGAATCCATAAGGAACATTAATGTGAAATTCTCTTTTGTAGAGTGGTAATGTTTGCTTCTTCAGTTTGCAGCACATTGTACTGTGAGGCTGTAGTGGCTTTGAGAGTTCTGTAAAGGTACAGTTCAGTACCAACAGCAGTAATGAGGGATCAGCACATATGAAAGAAAAAAATTAGTAGGGGGGGGGGTGGGATTACTGGTAATGCCTTGAAGGAATTTCTTCAAATTTGGTCTAATCATCCACCAGAAATCAAGGATGAACTGAGTAGCTGTTGTTAGTCAAAGTTATTAGTTTCTCTTCAGGGCTGATATAATAGACCAAGGATGCCCTTCAACATGGAGGAGCAGAATGAATTTCAGGCCAAGTGAGGCTAAATGAAGGAGGAACACTCCTATGAGACTTGAGTTGCAGTAGCTACACTAAAAGAGCTCTGAACTGAACATATAATTTGCAAATTGTATGAAGAATGTGAACAGAGCAGGAAATTCTTCATCCATATGATTAGTGTCTGATGTGTATGAGGCCTTCAGTGACCGTACACAGCGTTGGTCTGTTGGCAATTGGAAAAAAACAGAACTGAATGGCCTAAATAAATCACAGATGACAGCCAAAGAAAGTAGTAGCTTACAGAAATAAAGTTTTCTAGATTGTGACATCAAAGAAATGAATCTGAACATATTAGTAGATCTATGAACTAGTTCGTTGTATTTTGTGTGAACTGCACTTTGAATTATGCTTGTAAGAATTGTGAACTTGGACAACACCAGGAGCCCAACTGGTTGGAAACCTGACCTTACTCATGACTGATCAGCTTAAAATAAGAACACAGACCACAGACGTCCATGTCTGTCCAGTGGAGACACTAAAGACCTGACAGTGGCTGCTCTGCCCTTCTGCTAATGCAGGCATGTGTAAATAGCTAATTACATACCCTGAGCAGAAAGGGTGTTTCCCTGATTTGTGCACTTTACCCCACAACAACTACTTGTTATGTGTCTGTCATTATCAACACTCAATCATACCGTGTACTTTTCCATTTCCTGTCTGTGTAAGCGCTTTGAGATTAGGCTGCTGAGAATCCCAACAGCAAATCGTGAATGAATGAATGAATACTCTGTCTACAGTCAGGATGTCTTATTTTATGTATGCTTTGTCTCAAGCTTGAAACTTTCCTTAGACAGAACGTGAATGAGGCAGAACAAAACAAAGGATTAATAGATGATTTTCTTTTCCCACTTTCCTAAATAAATTGTCCAAGTTGGACATACTTGCTTATTTTATTACAGCCAGTGTTGACACATTTGTTCAACCTACACACATCTGCTATGCAGAAGGATTTTACGTTGGGGTTTTTTTTTTTCACCAAATTTCTCAGACCCTTTGTATCTGGCACCGACGGTGTGAATTGTTCTGCAACGAAATCTTCAGCCATATTCAGACCAAGATGAGAGTTTCATTGCACTGCATTAGCCACTGGGCGTAATAAAATCGATTTAGGGATAAATTACAGGTGCTCAGATTCGGCTTAGAGAACCTATTGTGTATTGGTCCAGTCACTGTACTTTTACCGAACATGCTGGTTTTGTCCATTGGTGGAAACACTCTCCCAGATGCTCAAAATCAGAAACAGGATTCCTCTTGTTGTATCTGAAAGAAATATGGCAAATACAGCTTGATTACTGATGCAAGCTTAGAAACATCTGCTCTTGGATCTATGCAATGGCACGTTTTTTTTTTTGTTTTTTTTTATTTTGTGGGCAAACTGTGATAACACTATCAAAGTTCCCCAACCAGTAGGATTCATGCTGCATTAACCAATCACATAACGTAGGACGCAGAACGGCAACAACAATGTGTAAGTATGGTACTGGCTCCGCCGCATTAGCATTAGCATTATCCTGTGCATCTGCAATGAGTGAACAAAGAGGAGAAGCTTAAAGCTGCTGTTTTACATTTCCTGAGTTGCACAACCTGCTTTGAAGGTGTAGAAACATAAAACATTGTCAAGCAGCTTGTTCTTAGTCCTTATCTCATGTTAGGAACGTTATTATTATTATTATTATTATTAGCAGCATAGGTAACCAAAACACAGCAGCCTTGGACTAAAGCTAAACATGCATAGTAACAACCCACCACACAGTTTGGTTATTTATTGGAAAATGTTCTTTAGGTATATATATATAATTTCCCAATCGCCCCTTTTTTGGGGCAGTCTTACTCCATCATTCAAGCGTGGTTCCTCTACCAGATGTTCCTGGAATCTGCTGTAGAAGCTAGTGAAGCTGAAATATGATCTCTCTTCCTAATTTCAGTCAGCGCACTTGCTGCAGCATCACAAAAGTAGGGAATTACAGTAGTCCAACCTAGAAGTAACAAATGCTTGGACCAGTTTTTCAGCATCACTTTGCGACAGGATGCTCCTAATTTTTGCAATGTTCCGTAGGTGGAAGAAGGCTGTTCTAGAGATTTGCTTTATATGTGAGGTAAAGGACAAATCCTGGTCAAAGATACGGTTTCTTGCAGTAGTACTGGAGGCCAGAGTTATGCCATCTGGACTAACGATATGGTTGGACATCATATTTCTGAAATTTTTGGGCCCAAACACTATGACTTCAGTTTTGTCTGAGTTTAGAAGTAAAAAATTGTGGGACATCCAGGCTTTTATATCTTGTAGAAATTATTGAAGCTTTATTAACTGATTTTTTTCATCTGGTTACATAGATAAATATAGCTGGGTATCATCAGCATAGCAGTGGAAATTTATGGATTTATGTTATCTAATCATGTTGCCTAAAGGAGACATATATAAAGTAAAAAGTATTGGTCCTAACACAGAGCCTTGTGGAACTCCATAGCTAACCTTTGTGTGCATGGAGGATTCATCATTATCATGAACAAATTGAAATCTATCAGACAGATAAGATTTAAACCAACCTAGTTCAGTTCCTTTAATCCCAATTTTGTGTTCCAGTCTCTGTAATAAAATGCTATGATCGAATCGAATGCAGGATTAAGATCTATTAGAACAAGTATAGAGACTAGTCCGTCATCTGAGGCCAAGAGAAGGTCGTTGGTGACTTTTACCAGTGCTGTTTCTGTACTATGATGAACTCTAAATCCTGACTGAAAGTCTTCATACAAATTATTCCTGTACAGGTGATCACATAATTGTTTTGCTATTACTTTTACAAGGATTTTAGAAATAAAGGGGAGATTAGATGTTGGTCTGTAATTGGCTAAAACACCTGGGTCAAGACAGGGTTTTTTAAGTAGTGGTTTAATTACAGCTACCTTATAGGCCTGTGGTACATAGCCTGTTTCTAAAGATAGATTTATGATATCTAATATGAACGTATCTATTAAGGGTAAAGCTTCCTTGAGCAGCTTAGTTGGAATAGGGTCTAGCAGACAGGTTGTTGGTTTAGATGAGGTAATAATTGAAGTTAGCTCAGAGAGATCTATGGGTAAAAAGCAGTCTAACAGGGATTTGGGCCTTATTGATGCTGTACGTGAAGATCTATCTGTAATATTTGGGGGGAGGATCTGGTGAATTCTTTCTCTAATAGCTACAATTTTATTCATTAAACTATTAATTTAACTGCTTGATCACATTATAATTCAGTCATAGTTTTAGGTTGGTGTAGATTTTACTCTCCCAGCTGTGTTGGTTTTTGTTAACCGTGCTAAGAAAAACAAAAGGAATAAAAAATAACCTTACTAACCTGAGATAATAACTTGGACACAGCGTGCCACATGATGATTTATGTTTGTGCTCCTTCACAGCAGGTTGTACAACTCTGGGAATGTAAAACAGCAGCCTTAAGACTCATTGTAGATACAGAAGATAATGCTAATGCTAAACCCAGTGCCATACTCACATTCTAGTTCACGATCTGCCCACCGACGTACGTGATTGGTTAAAGTAGCATGAATCCTATTGGTTGGGGAAGTTTGACAGTCTTGTCACATTTTGTCCACAAAACAAAATCTGAGCGCAGAGATCTAAGAGCAGAAGTTTCATAAGTGTGCAGGAGGAGGGTTTGAGGTGGACCACAGGAAATCAAAGAACACACAGACATTTGGAGAGCAAGCAGAGTAAATGTGAGTGCGAGCAGGATAAAATTGAATGTGAGCAGGGACATTTCGAGTGCAAGGGGAAAAAAAAATCTGAACATAAAAATAATTTAAGTGTGTCCTCAAATTGAAAAATATGCTCTTGAATTACATGGAAATCATTCCATATAAATCATGCAAAGAAACCGCCAAAAACATAAAAAACATTAAAAACATTTCAATGTTAAAAAGGATTTTCAGAAGAACCCACATCTAACTAAAAGACAGTGAAGAATAAAAACAGAATTTGACCTAGCACTGAGCCCTGGGGTAGCCCACATGACAGTTGTACTGTTTAACAGTACATTAGTACATTAAAACTTCTGTCAGTGAGGTAGGGTCCAAACATCTTGACACGAATGGCAATTTGGATATTGACCTATATTGTTTGTGGAATGAGAAAGGGTCCAAGCTTGGCTTTTTAAATACTGGTTCAACAACCACATCTCCAAGCTGTGGATGTATTTTGAGAACTGGATCCCATCCTCTGATGCCATATGCTAAAAAACATCCTCATTGTGCCAGATTCCATCCGTCCATTATCTGTAACCACTTATCCTGTTTAAAGATGCAGGGGGACCTTCTAGCTGTAAAGCGGCTGCACTAAGCACCATGCTGCCCTTCAGAGTCCAGTTCTGCTTTCTTTTTATGCCATAGAGCATGCAAACTAGTCACCACCAGTCACTGAAAGCTTGAAAATAATACACGACAGTTAGGAATAAATCTGTCTGCATGAGTGGTTCTTATGAGGCCCATTTTGTTTTTTGGTTATTCGGTGCAAACAGTCCCCAAAAATCTGGTAAATCAACAATAGCTGGTTTTGTTTCCGGATGAGCCTAAATGAAAATTAGCTTTGTTAATCCAGATAAAGACAGTTTGTCTGTCTGACTGCTGTCCCCCTGTCCTGCTCACAGGGAGACACAGAGACTGCTGCTCTGAGGACAGACAATGAATAAAAGTTGGAGTGGGTGCAGATCTGATACATGGTTGATTCTGTAGTGTTTACCTGCAGCTCACATCTGTCTTTATGTCAGGATCACCAACTTCACTTCACCCTTCAAGACTTTTATTTTTGCAGCCACTTCCTGTTCCTGGTCCCGTCACATTTTTCCCCGCTTTACCAATCACCGGCAATCAGTTTCACCTGCTCTCGCCACTCTGTTTATATACCTCCTCAGTTCCCTCACCAAGCTGCCAGATCATCTGCTTTTTCACCGCAGCTTTCATCAAAATCATCATCGCTAACTACGTTTCGAAACACGCTACGTTTTTTTGACCTGACTCTTTGACCGCTCCCTGTTGCCAACCGCATGTATGACTAAGGACTATGGGTATTGTTTTCTGCCCATGAAGAATCAAGATGATCACAAACTCTTGTAACCACGTTACGCTATGCTTTGATACATACATCTACCTCCTGTTTTGCCAACTATTATACCTTTATTTAAACTGAGTAGTTGTGTCAAGCGCCTTATTGGGTCCAGGCATTAAAACTAATACCCTGCACTTTAAGTGTGCAGTCAGATTCCGACCAACAGTTGATAAGATGATGCTCTGGACCAAGGTGTTGGTCATAATCAAAGACAGTAAGAAGTGTCTCACGTCGGCCTATAGTAGCAGCGCCGTAGCATGATGTTGACCCAGTGACCACTGTTTGCATGCTGTTTCCTTTCAACGTAAATACTGGTTTCTTTAAACCGTGACAACCAAACTACTATTGGTCTAAGTCGTTTTCATTTATAGTGCTCATGTGGGTCACTTTGCAAAGCAGCGACAATCCTGGACTAATCTCCACCATCATTTTTGGCCTGCTGCAATGGGGCAAAAGTACAGAAACATGAGTCTGGCCGAGGTGCACTATACATAGTAAATTTGAAGTTAAGCTATGGTGAAAGCTGTAGTGAGTGGAAACACATTTAACAAGAATTGGAAAGCAGAACTAAGCCAAGTTGTGAACAAAAGAAGAGATTTAGAACGGAGTCAAGAGAGGCTGACAGGCATTTTCATTACCAATAAAATAAAAATGCAGAAAGAAATGACAGGAATGTTGCCAAGCTATTACATGTTACAGCCCTTCTGTCAGAGTGTGTGTGTTTGTGTGTTTATTGTGTATGTGTACAGTCATTGGGAGCCGGTCAGCTGTTCTACAGTGTTTGATCTTCAGCCACCTCATGTGGAGTACACACCATGTTATCAGTATTACTCATTCCCATGGCAACTGTGTGTGTGTGTGTGTGTGTGTGTGTGTGTGTGTGTGTGTGTGTGGGTGGCTGAGCATACATGCATCATTTAAGGTCATGTTAAATCTCTCAGAGTAGTTCTCAATCTCCTCCACGTGTGTTTGGGTGTTGTCTCTTCACCATGGAGCATATTTTTATTCACACACATGGATTCAACACAGTAAGCTTTCCTTGGACTGCAGTTAGTCTTTTGCTTGCATCATTTATCTTCATATGATCATAATTCAATAAAGCTGGAGCTATTTTCAGTTCTGTGATTGAATGCTGCAGAGCAACATCTTGACTTCATTTATGCTGAATCTGGATGAGGAAGTATTTACAGCAACACGAGGTTACAACGCATGCAGTTTATTGACAAAGTGCCAACAGGTGCACTCTGAACACCTGCTGCATGTTTCATGAAGGCTGAACAAATTCAGTAGTTTGAAGCACTATAAAGTAAGATGCAGCTCCTCCACAGGTGAGCGCAAGAATCAAAGGATTTGGCTTTAGCCCGGCTCTTGTTTGCATTCTTGTCAAACTGTCACTAATTTCTGTGACCTGAGAAGTGTGTTGACTGTTATTTACTGTCAAAAATACCAAAACACAATTAAACAGCACCAGTGTTAGTTTCTTATTCTGTCGTTAGTTTGGTTGAAAAGAAATCTATGTTTGGTCAATAAGTGAAATTTTGAACTAAAATGAATTTAGTTTTTTCCATTACAAACTATTATTAAATTTAGTTTCAGGGTTGCTGGGTTGTTTTTTTTTTTTTTTTTTTTGAGACCGGGTTTAAGATTAGCATCAGTTTTTCAAAGAAATGTCGTTTTGCTTTTACTTGATTTTATTTATTTATTTATTTTTAAGGTGTAATATATACTGGGTGATTTTACACATTTATTCTGACGGGGAAAGAAAGAGCGAGACAGTAAAAAATGGTGAGTGAGAGAGGGAGGAGGTGAAACACAGAGGAATTTCATTTTATTTCATTATTATAGTTTTTTTGTTGTCAGTATTATGATTGTTTTTCTATTTTTGTTATTCTTTTTATAGTATTTATTAACTTTGTTAATAAAAATTAGTATTTGATTATTATTATTATTATTCCTATTATTATCTCAAGAATCTTTTATTGAACTAATTGTTATTGTTATATATTGTTTTCGGGGTTAGCTAATGATGATAATACACAAAATTGTTGGGTACACCTGCACACTCAAATGAAATCCAGTACAGCAGTTTTGCAATGAATTCTACTTTTACAAGGTTATAGTTTCTCAATTTTTATGTTGACTGAAATTATTGCATGTGTGTAGGTGTCTATAAAAATAAACTTCACAGAACAGAAATATAGGCCAGGAAGTGATCTAGTGTTGGCAGTGTCAGGCTTGCTGTTATTGTCATGTGAGTGTTACCGGATGGTCGACTGATCTACCATTGCAGTCATTAAAAAACGGAAACCGAGATTTAACCTGCGTCATGACTGACCCCACAGTCCCCCCTGTCAGGAACATGACTGAAGTCCTTGGGAATCCTGAGAATTTTCACCATTCCCTGTCTGTGAGAATGGAGGCCATGGAGGGCACTGGTGGTGGGAATGAGGGGTGGCCTGGTACACCCTGGTGCTACACTTTCCTGACACCTCAGCCCACCAAGAACAACCCAGTCTGTCTCCATAGATCCCACTCTTTGGTTCACTCTAGTGCACTCCCTCCCACAAAATCCGATCAAAGCAGTCTTTTGATTTGGTCCCCTAACCCATATCCATCTGCAGGCTTTGCATTTCTACAGACCTGTCGACCTACAGCTCATTATTATTGTTGTTGCAGGACTGTAGCCACAGTTAGACGGGCACTAAGAGAAGCATCTGTGAACGGACATCTTTAGGTCTCTCCACAGGGGTTTGATGCACTCTGGAGCAGGTTTTCTTCAAGGACTAATCTGTCTTTGGCAATCAGCAATTTTCCACATATTGTTTCCATTTGAATTTTTAAGAATAACTAAAAGAGCAAAAATTGACAAAAAATTTGGAGCGACAACAGAGACACAAATCTCTCTGAAGTCACATAAGCCTTTTCATTGGTTTTGCACCTTCATTTCAAGTAAGTTGAGCAAGGAGCCAGTTTGAATTTTGCTCTCAGCTCCTCTTTCATTACGTTCCACATGACCAAACAAGTGCAACACTATCAATGTTTCTATGAGAGACTGTGGGAGAATGTGGACCGTTATCTCCATGTGTCAACAATATTGAGTCTCCATCGTATCTATGACAGCTGGCCTTTCCACCCTGCTTCGGCCATCTGGCTTCCAGCTCAAAGCTCTTTTGTTGTCATGAAACCTACTTCTCTTCAAGTTTGCATATATTGGTCTTATATAAATCTTTAGTTAAGGCCTTTTGTTTACACTTGTGGCTTCACAGCCAAATAAAGGAAGCGACCATTTGGTCTGATCGAGGAGTAGTGTTAGAGCCTGCTGGCTACAATTAAACTTTGCGACGTTGCTTATGTGCACATGAAACATGTCGGTACAATTACATACTAGTCTACAGCTCCTCCTGTAATGCAACCAAGTACTGTGTGGTGTTATTACCATGCAAAGTGGAGTTGACCTGCAACAGCTGTGTTTAAATTTAAAACACACACGTGCTTGGTATATATGTGTCTGTATCTCCGATTATTTCCTCTGTAAAAGCTTTTCTTATAATTTCTAGACAGCCTAGTAATCATATTTTAGTTGAAGAGCATAAATCAGACAATAAAATGTATATCTATAATTCATAAGACAACAGGATCAACTGCTCGGTCGAGCTGCGCGTGTAAGGAGGCAGTTTAAACAGCCAAGCTCAAGGTTGATTTCTCATTTTGTACCCGTTTTCTAACCATTGCTAGTCACTCAACTTGTAAGCTACACAAACATAATTATAGCAAAATCTTTGCCTACTTGTGAACACATTACACAGATGAACCCGGATTTTTAAATGTGTAAATATCTAAGCTGTGGCTTTTATACTTTTTTAAAAAGAGCTGTCTAAAGCCATCTATGCACATCTGGATGGCAGATTAGCACCATTCATTTGATTGGCGAGCACTGTTGTTGAAGAAAAGGTCATAGCTCAAAAAACACACATCGTACAGCTTCAATATTTATATTGTATGCATCTGTACAATTATGTGAACATTTCGATAATGATATGTCAAAATACTCAGTTTGTAAATGTAGGTCAATCATATGAGCATTATTGTTGCATTGTTGTATTTGCTGCAGTAATGCAAGAGTAGCCAGCAGGTTGATTTGGACAAATGACCCTAAACTGGCAGGTCAACCGGCTGGTTGTATTGCATATCTGCTTCCTGATTGGGTAATCTGACAAATAAAATCAGTTTTGTTTCAAAGTAAATTGTTTTCTCAGTGGTGTAGCCTTATCTTTAGCTTCTTTACTGATATTAAGTTAAAGAAGACTGCTACTTGTAATGTTGTTGCTGATTGGTGTATGTATCCAAGTTTGGTTATTTGCCACAGATATTTATTCACTCCAATGAGTCATATACTAACAAACAGCAATGACGATGATGATGTGTGAGTGTAAAAGTTCACTTCAGGTTGCCAAAGTATGCACCGCCATATAAAGTTACATTTAGTTACATTTTTTATTTCTGTGTCATTCCAAACATCAGATTCAGAGCCATCCCACATCAGAAATCAAATACAGAGTTATATTAAAAACATGTATCTTTCTTCAAAACATATAACAAAAATATGAAATATTTCTGCATTGCTGCCAATGTTGTTCTAATTTTGGCCCAATCGAAAGCATCTCTCCACATTAGGGTAAAATATTGAGCATATTTATTATTATTTATTAATATCTATATATAAAATAAGTGCAAAATGAACAAAACGTCTCAGAACAAAATGAAAGTAAAGACAGTAACAGACTCAAAAAAGCAAATGGGTGGGGGCTCTCCCCTGTCTGTGCCAAGGTGCCCACTTCCTCATGATCTGTCCATAATAGTCACAGAAGTACTTTTCTCCTCTCCCAGGTTAAATTAAGTGTTTCAAATGTAGACATTGTCCATATTTACAAAGTCAAGAAACGTTTTAATCTCATCAAACAGCTTTTGTGCAGCTCTAAGTAAAAAGGGCAAAAGAAAACACTGGAACTCATTTTCTACAGTATCACTCAGACAGCATGTTTAACAAATCTGCATTTCTTTTTCAAGACTGCCAAATCATTCAGTTTCAATTATGTGGTATCTATAAATAATATACAACATTTCAGTGCGGCATTCATTTTTTTTATTATTATGTGTAGACAGTTTTGCTTTAGTCGACATATCATCAGCCTTCATGATATTTTCTCTGAGCAAACACTTGCTAAGTTTTTTAATTTAAAAAAAGAAAGTACATCCAAATACTTTGGGTTGGGGATTTTTTTCACGCTGGTCTTAATTCAATCCTTAGGGTTCTCGGTGGCTACAGCTGTTTCTGTTCCTCACAAATGGCTCATCACATGTTACCTGGAATGTGACTCTGCTGTAAGGACGCAGTGTCCCCATGCAGAGCCTTTGAACAAATCTACTACTACTACTACTCTCCTTTCGGCTTATCCCGTGAGTTCAGGGTCGCCACAGCGGATCATTGTCCGCATGTTGATTTGGCACAGTTTTTACGCCAGATGCCCTTCCTGACGCAACCCTCCCCAATTTCTACCGGGCTTGGACCGGCACTGCATCGCTGGGGAGGGGGCGATGGGCTGTTAGGGGTTCAGTGTCTTGCCCAGAGACACTTTGACATATAGCCAGGGCCGGGGATCGAACCACTCACCCTGTGGTCCGTAAGCAACTGCCTTTACCAACTGAGCTATAGCCGCCCCACTGAGCTATAGCCGCCCCACTGAGCTATAGCCGCCCCACTGAGCTATAGCCGCCCCACTGAGCTATAGCCGCCCCACTGAGCTATAGCCGCCCCAGCCTTTGAACAAATCAATTTTATCAATATTAAACTTCCTTTTTTTTTTTTTTTTTTTTGGAGTTAACGCTAAAGCATGTTTTTAGTTTGCACATTAACTGGCTGGAGTATTTTTGGTTTTGGGAGCTGTGCATGAATCCGTTGTTCTTGTTGATGTTCACTCACTGTCATCAAAACATCCTCAGTTATTTGTATCTGCTATACAAGACTTCGAGCAAGGTTTGGGTTTGTGTTTATTAGCTTGTTTTATAGCTGAAATTGTATACAGACGTCCCTGGAGATGCTGAAAGGAACAGGAAGGCCAAGTCTTTCTGTCTGGGTAGTTTTTCCTTTGCACAGAAGGCCTTTAGTTTTAGGATCATACGTTCAGAATTCCACCTTTTATTTGACAGTATTTACAACTTGATACTTAGAACATAGAACATAGAATGTGTCCCATCATACAAACCCTATCTCCTATAAATTACGGTCCTATACAACTAAAGGGTGAACACGATTACGTTTTTGTAGGGACTGTAATCCATTATTCATCATGTTTGAATGAATGAAACACTGTCTGTCCCTAACCAGCTGCTGTAATTGCCTAAACACAACCATACAATGTTTTAATAACACTGTAGTCACAGAAACTGAACATTGCACTGCCGGACATATTACAGCAAAAAACAAAACTGGATATTTTGTTGTAAAATCGAATATTTTGGGCTTTATTTTTCTCCTTGACTTAGATTTTTGCTTGCCTTGTACCTCACTTTTAAGTCTCTTTGGATAAAAGTGTCTGCTATATAAAAGCAAGAATCCTTTGGTGTATTGAGCAACATACACAGAATACATCAGCATGATGGTAGAAGTATTGTGAGATCCGTGAAGCAAAAACCCAAAACAGTGAGTCGGTTACATCAGCAACAACCTTCACAGAGCAGGAAAGACTTCAGCATTTGAAGGTTCCCTGAGCAGTAATACCGAGCTGTGGCCTCACATCAGTTTAAATCTCACATGGTCAGCTGCAGCCTTTCTGTGTGGAGGTTTCCTCCAAGTGCTCAGGTTTCAACATGTCCTGCTGTTGTTTCAACACTTACCAAGGCGTACCACGTACCACAAGTACCCTTTACCATTACCGAGGGGGAAAACAACGCCAGGGTAAAGTTACATTAAAAGAGAACATGGGTTTAGGGTTAGTTACTAAAACTTTTGGTTAAGTTACCAGATAAATGACATGAAAACAAAACACTAACAACATCACACACCTACTTCCTTACTATAGTAACCACATGCCCAACGTTTATTGATCATCATCACAGCCCACAAAGTCTCGCACTACAGTCAAACCCTGGTCTCCTGTGGAAAATCCCGTGTCCTATCGCACCATCCACCCCCCTGTCCACCTCCCTATGAGACTTTTTCGCTTTATATTTTATGTCATTCCTTTAGGAGTCAAATATTGAAGCGTCAGGGTTTCCATTAAACTACACTGAAAGCTCTGAGCGTTGATCACCGAGCACTAAGAGTCAGCATGTAACGCAGAAGGGACCGGACAAAGCAACGCATTCTGACACCTAGGAAATGAAAACGGGCTGCAGGTTTCTTCCCATAGTCCAAAGACATGCATGTTAGGTTAATTGGCAAATGAATAGGTGAATAGTTGTTTCTCTGTGTATGTCTCCTTAGACAGACTGGAAGCCTGTCCATGGTCCATTTACCAAATGACAGCTAGGATTGATCCCAGTACCCCATGAACCTCAACAGGATAAGCGGTTTAGTTGTGGATGGATGGACATACAGAGGTCATACCAAAAAAATCAAGCATCTCATCAGCAGTATGAATAAGCAAAAAAGTACACAGATGACTCGCAAAGGTTCTAGGACGAAGTGTTATGGACTTATGAGACCAAGATGAACCTCTACCATGGAAAGTGTGGAGGTAGAAGATCTGCTCATGATCTAAAGAAAGCAAATTTGGGTCATCAGATACAAATGGTTCTATGTTCTATGTTCTGTAATGTATCAGTTTGTTTGTGGCTTAAAGTGGATGAATTTATTTAAGTGTTCCATCTAAATGTAGCTCCGTTGGTAAGGCAGTTGTCCTTGGACCACAGGGTCAGTGGTTTGATCCCCGGTCCTGGCTAATTTGTTTAAAAGGATCGGGTATAATTATTGGTCTTCCTAAAGTCTGGGTGCTTTGAAATCCTGCAAATCATGCAAAGTATAAACATCTGCATTTCAATTTCTAACTCGGAGAACACACACGCACAGAGAAACGTGCAGACCAGTCTGAGCTTGATGCTTTCAGCTATCTTGCAGTGTTTTGAGGCTGTTTGCAGATTTTCATGGCAACAGAGCAAAGTCCTTCAGTTGATGAGGGCCATCAACAGCTTCAGATAATCTACTAGGTCTGACAGAGAGATTTGTTTTGCTGTTTCCATGGTCAAGCATGAACTGGACACAAGATTAGAGCTTGGAGCTGTCTGCTGCACTTCTGACAACCAAAGAAGCAGGTTAGCAGGTGCTAACACCAAATACTCTGAATTTGAGGCGGACTGGAGCCCATTTGTCTGGACTTTACATGTTCATCACGCACGTGTGTCCAAAAATATGAGATTAATTCTGACATCTGAGAACGATTAACCTCTTCTCTCACTAAAGCTCCAATAAGTGATATTTTAATTAACGCTGATATTTAACACTGCCCAATGCCCAAATACACACATTTTTGATTTGAAGTTACATTCATAAAAATAGACAAATCTGAGGCAATCACAGTATTCACAGTAACATATAGTTTATAAGTTAAATAAATTGGGTTTTTATCCTTAACACAAGATGCTGCCTATTACGTTATTTACAGACCACATTGGGATGTTGTATTAATAAACAGTGTTTAATTAATAAGAGATGGCAATGATTTGATTTGCAAATCATCAAATCAAATCAACTTTTTTATTGAAATACTACAAAGACAACATATAAAATGTTGATTTAATTTTTTCGTAAAAAAATATTTGCTCAGTTTGACTTTGATGCTTGGAACGCAATGTTGAGACAGGGGGCAACAACAAACTAGACGTGTGTGTTGTTTTTATCGTTAGAGATAATAGTCAACAGTATAAGGATTAGTTATAGTAAATGCCCTTAGAAGGTGTTTGTATCTACCCTGTCACATCCACAGATTTTTTTTCTTCTGGCCACAAGTTTGAGATGCTAATGCCAAGGTCTCTTGGCCATTGACAAGACACCTCCTTCACCTGCTCACTGTCGTACATAGTATGATATTATGAAGGTGGGGGTGGAACACTTCACACAGAACTGCTTTCTGACAAACCACAGATGCCCTACACTTTGTAGTGTCCCTGAACACACCTCACCTCCAGATGTACAAGGTGTTTCTGTAAAGGGAACCCCAAAGGGGTCCAGTTACAGTCAATGCAACCACCATCCTGAGTTTAAGGTAGAGAGAAATATTTAATTTGTTTGATAAACTTGCTTATGGTCTGTCATTTACAACTTTTGCAACAACTTTTTGATGTTGCAAAAAAAAACCGCCACTGTCAAGGTGCTGAGTTTTTCAGAAGAAAGCAAATGGTGAAGTGTAACTATCCGTGTTCAACGCCTTGATAATAATGTTTCTCCAACATAAAATTTGTAAAGAATTTGCGGATTTCATAATCTGCTGCATGGTTCACACTACTAGTAAAACATTTAGATGATCCAAACAAATCTCTGTATGCAAAAGACGAGGCAAGTACTGAATGGTTGTGTTCTTTGGGTTCTCAGGTTGCACTGCATTAAAAACAGATGATTCAGTAAAATGCAGCCACCTTTTGGATCGAAGCTCTTTGAAATAACCTGAAGCAAAGTGGAAAACTTTTCTGCGGTTTGACGAGTCAAAATGAAAAATGAGGTTTGTACTGTGATTAGAGAAGTGCTTCCTCTAAAAAAAAGAAAAAAAGAAATATGATTGTCAAAACAAAGGTTTTGCTACAGGAACATTTCTTCCCACTCCTGAGGCTCACATGCCTATTGTAGATACTTTCGGAGGTGGACACGGGTCAACATGGGCATCCTGACTGGTTGGTGGCTACCAAGCCTTGTACGCAACAAACTGCGACACACAGGGTGTACTGATACCATTCTGGCTGAACTAGCAAAACCTTTTTTCAGCAATCTGAGCTACAGTAACCATTCTACTGGATCAAACTATCTTCGCTTCTGTCTTCGCTCCTCTTGTATATCGGTGAGCCATGTTACTTGGTTCAGGAGTTTTCCTTCCTAAGACCACTTGTCTAGGTGCTGACCACAAAAGACTGACATCATCCAACAACAGCAGCAGTTTTAGAGTTGCTCTGACCCGATCGTGTAGCCATCACAGTTTGTCTTCTCATATCCATACACTTGCCCATGTTTCGTGCTTCCAACACACAAACTTCAGGGACAAAATGTTCACTTGCTGCATAATGTATCCAACCCACTTCCAGATGCCTTTGTAACGTGAGAATCAATGTTATTCACTTCATCTGTCAATGGTCATAATGTTATGGCTAATGGTTACTGCTGCTGTTTTTGAGACCTGTGTATTAAAGAAAAGGAGCTACATTCCACATTTGTTTGGTCAGAGTGAGAAAAAGTCTAAAAGCTGGAATGCTCAAAACAAAGGGTGAGAGTGGCCAATGCTGTGCTGAAGGAGGCCGAGCAGTTTGCCATTTCAGTGTCAGGTGGGTGGGCTCTGGCTCCCTGTAGCCTCTGCAGGCATCTACTGTATAAGTGAGTTAAAATAGTTTCACCTGGCAATGGGTCAACAGTCAATCATCAATATCGATTTGTTGTTTTGCGAGACAAACTGAATCCGCAGAAGGACACACTTTAATTATGAGAAATAAGCACGGGAAGCTGGTTAATATGAGTTTCTGAGTGTGTGGACAAATTCTACATTGATACCAATATTGTGAGGGCATTAGGACAACTGTGCAAAACTTCACATTTCTGTTTAAAGGTTAGGGTTTTGGTTAGGGTTAGAATTAGGTTTTACAATTAGAACAGGGTGGGGGGCATGTCTTCACAGCTACAGAAAGACAAGCGTGTGTGTGTGTGTGTGTGTGTGTGTGTGTGTGCGTGCACATGAGGAAGGTCTGCATATATGTGCCCATGAATACCCTTTTGTCCAAATGATGTAGTATCTCATAGGTGCCAAGTGTCTGCACAGTGTTTACAAAGCCTGGTCAGGGGTCCTCCAACCTCATTATAAGCCTGACTGCTGTTGTGCTCTGGAAAGACAAATACACAACACACACGCATGCGCACCCATCAATGTATGGATTGTAGCGTGACAACACAGCTAAGACCAAGTCCTAAACCCTGACTAGTCTCAATGTAATAGGTATATTTGTCCAACTTTTAAGAATGAGCCTGCAGGAACATATGACTTGGGCACAAGAACACCTACTGATCCAGGCCGCATCCATCCAAGAGAGGCCTGGTCAGGGTACCAGTACCCAGGGCATCACCAGGGAGGTGGCACCCAAGCAACCCAGCACAAACACTGCATTTCTTCAGCAGCGAAAGATACAGCTTAGCAACAGCTTTGTCTCTGTCCTTTTGGCCTAATTCAATCAGCACAGGGAATATGCACACACACACATTATCCATACTCTCAATGATAAGCTTTTCATGTCTAAAACATGCAGGCAAACTGGGAGCTAAGGACATGTGGTGTTACATAACACCAGCTATTGAGATATATGAAAATCCCTTTAATGAAGCTGAATGTGTGCTGCTGCAGGAGTCAGAGGAAACAGTCTCAAGCAATTGATTTTACCCCAAAAAAAATGATTGCTGCTGGGCTTTGCATTGGTCGAGGAGCACAGAGCTGATCTGTCTTTGAAGGAGATGAGATTGCAAAACAGTGCTCTCCATTGTTCTATCCTGGAGCTATTCACACGGCCCCTTCACTTTTTGCACATTTTGCTGAGTTGGAAATTTTATTCAGAATTTACGACTGTAATTTTACCCACTATCTAACACAATAACCCATAGTGGCAAAAATTATTTTTCAGGGACATTCCCATGTCCTTCATGTCTGGTCACTCACTTTGGCCGGATGAGCAAATCAAGAAAGAGTCCTCGTGGTTGCAGATGTCTTCAATTTCACAATTACTGATTCCACTCTGCTCCAGGGAACTTTAAAAACGTGTTAAATGGTTTGGTGCAGTTTGAATTGTGGGACCTAAATTTAAAACCAAATTTAAAAACAAAGTGGGTTATTAGGCAAGTATATAATCCTGTGCAAAAGGCCACTCTAAACCTGGCCAGAGCACAGTGCTCTGATTGTGCCCATTTAATATTTACCTTTCTATAGCTGGTAGTCTGGGAGTAATAGTATAATGACTTGGGATTTTTATTTTTTTGCCCTTGAATCTAATGTTAATATACAGTAACCAGTGTCCTGTAACATGGCCTGGGCACTTTTAGGTGTATGACACATACCTAAATAAAATGATATTTACTCACTCATCTAAATTAGTCTGTGTCTTTCTAAACTATAGTATGTCAAGTTACAAACAAGTCTCAGGATGCAACTGACCAACATTTGGAGGCACAGCCGGAGGTAGTAAACTAGAGATTACAGTTTGGGATTTTTCATAAATTACTACATATAAATTACCTTTATCAATATGGATTATTGCTTGTAGATTCATGTGGAAAAATGCTGCTTGTTTATTTCAAATTTAATTTACAATTTAATGCAGTGAAATGTGTAAACATAAGGGAGTGTGAATACTAAAGCGACTGTGAACCAAGGTCAGATAATGTGAACTGTACCAAGTTTGTCTCGGGGCTTCTTTTTATCTGACATGAGTTTCTTATATTCATATCTTACTGTTCAGCTGTGTGTGTGTGTGTGTGTGTGTGTGTGTGCTTGTGTGTGTTTGTGTGTTTGTTTTCTCAGGGGGTAAAATGCTTTAGGGATTTGTTGTTTTTATTAAAGATGTCTAGTGACTCTGCTGCTTTAAAGCTCAGGAAATGAAAGCATTGTTGTAAAGGTAGAATTCTTGAGAGGACTTTATTTGGAATCTAGAGTCTAAAGAGTGTTCGCTTGCAGTTATTTGGCCGAGTCAAAGAAAAACATAAAATTTGAAATGAAAGATGTAGAAAAATGTTTACAGAAGTAACTCTTGAATTATGTGGTTTTGTTGTTTTTAGGTCTAAATCCCCCTTAATACATTTGCACAGCATGTGCATTTGAGGTATGTGTAAAGGTACTTTCAGCCTGTAGATGCAACCTAGGCCATATTTGTTCTCAGCAATGTGAACAAGAGTCCGCATACATTTGCATTAGTTGACATTTCCAATGTGTAGTTATCCTGTTAAGGTAATTTACTAACACATTGACATCTCACACAAAAAAGGGGAAACTATGAGAGTAACTATGTAAGAGATGTGCGGTGCAATGAGGATGGTTACTAAGAAAGTGCGAGTGTGCTGTTGTCACTGTTTGTAAAAATATGTTTTCATGTAAATTATCTTGAAACTTAACTTTACCCTGACGTTTTTGTGCCTACCCCTAACAACCCATGTTGGCTCTTAAGCTTAGACAACTTAAAGTTGTTTTCTTTAACCCTAATGCAGTTTTAGCGTGTATATAAAGTTGTTCCCATGGCAACTTAAAGCATTCTACAGTAACGACAAAGGCGTAACCTGTGGCGTCAGTATAATATGCCATTTTGACGCCTCAGAAAGCATCATTATGCGACGCTGTGGGATGAGAACCTGTTGGTCTAATGACATTTGAATCTCGAATATTGCAAAAAAACTAACAGCATACGTGTATAAAATTAGGAGAACAATGGACTCAATAATTTTGAAATGGAAAAACTCTCTCTCTAGAGTTACCTGCCAGACTGAAGTGACCAGGCAATATGGGCCTTGGACATGGAGATCGCCAGGAAGTTACAAGGTAAGAAGGAAGAAGTATGACAAAGTATCCTTGGGCACTATGATGAATTCCAAGCTGCTCCCATTGCGGGGATCCAGCTGCATGGCCACTCGCCCATTGGTGTGTGCGAATGAGTGGATGAGGATCAGTGTAAAGCTCTTTTCAAACAGCTCCACTTTGTCCGAGGCTGTAAGGTCAAATCCAGGTGTGAGAATATTGAAGTGACTGACCCAAGATGTGTGTGTGTGTGAAAAAGTGATTGTAACCAGCAATGCGAAAAAACAGTGACTGCCAGCAGAACTATGACATTTCAAGTAACCATGTTTATTTAGTGCCTAAACTTAACACTCTTGTCTTTGTGCCGAACCCTTAACCAAAACCTCTTTGTTTGCAAAGTTGTAGTCCAGCATTTTTGACAAAAAATAGTTTTACCCCAACCACCATTTTTGTGTCATTGTAAGAGACACACAGTACATTTCTGAATATGCCACACATGTAATTTGTAGTGTCCAGTGTTCCATAAATGTATTTTACCAGTAATACATTTTACCCCTTGGCTCATGCTATATTTGTTCTCAGTTGCTCTGATAATATCTTTTTTCTGGTGTGATGTGGGCAGAAAGAACAGGTAGGTTTCTTTTAATTTAGTTTTTGGTTTTGTCACAACAGAAAGTGCATCAACCTGACATTAAGCTTAACCAGTGCTGTGTGTGTGTGTGTGTGTGTGTGTGTGTGTGTGTGTGTGTGTGTGTGTGTGAAGAACTTTATTGTGCACTCCTTTGACCCATGTACTTAGTAACTCCCTCTTAAAAATGATTAAAGAAGGCCCTCTGCTGGACACAGTTTTTGCCAAACCCAGGTTTTACAAGACCACACACACGCGAACACACACAAACACACACATTACACAACCATTCCCGAAGGCACGGAGTGTGAGGAAGGGGATGAATAAGAAGCACATAAGCCTCTCCAAGACAATCCAGAATCTTTTCTGAACAAGTCGGAATCCAAGCAGAGTGATCCAACACAGCAGGGCTCATATCTGCAAAATGCACATTCAGCTGGTTCGTTCAAAAATATTTATATTGTTGCTGTATATGAATATTTCGTTTAAAAAATACATAGAATGTTTTAATTGGATGCACTACAAAATCATTCTCAACTTTTATGTCAAAGTTTATGAGTTTCTGTGAAACCTTTGTGGTGTTGACTGTCTTTCCTGTGACTAGCTAAGATCTGTGTGGATGGTGACATCATAAATAGGAAATGCTGCCAGTCACACAATAAAGCAAATTCCCAGATCAAAGATGTTCATTTGCACAAGTAAATAATAGGCGGACAGAAAAATGATTCATTCCAATAATTTAAAACAATTGCGTACTACTACAAATTCTAGATATTTGTTTTACTATTACTTCCATGGATCATTCTTTTTGAAACGCTGTCTTCTAATAATGACTTTTTCTGCCAACATTATGTATGACAATAAATGTAAACAAATATGAACCTACTAATACTGAACCTATCAATAAAGTACTACATTAATAAACAACATTTTTGAACTGTATGTATTCAAATTTGTAATCCGGCTTAATGGTTAAAAATCTAACAATTACAACCCACACAACATGTTTATTTCCTTTGACACAAAACCACAAAACCAAAATCTTTCTTTAACTATAACCTCGGGGCTATTGCTGCACAACCAAACCAGATCTCTGGAGTTGAACTGTGAATTGTGGCACGACAGTCCTAAAGTTTACACAACTTCCCCATGACTTCTCTATATTAAAATATTTCTCTGCTTCTAGCTGAAAAACTCCTCCAGATGACATCACTCAGCGGAGTTTTTCATCATTAGCAAGACACTGGACCCCAACTTAGTTGCTCCTGGTGAGCGTTGGCCAGCTGCATAGCAGCTCCGTGTGTGTGTGATTGTGAGTGTGAATGGGTGAATAAGTAGCAGTGTAAAGTGCTTTGAGTGCCAATAGGTAGAAAAGCGCTGTATATGTGCAGACTATTTAACTGGGGGTGGTTCAGTTGGTAGATTGGCCAATGAGGTTCCCAACTACGCATCAAAGTGTCTCTGGGCAAGACACTGAACCCCCAAAAGCACATCCCCAGCGGCGCGGTACTGGTCCAAAGCCCGGTAGAAATTGCGGAGGGTTGTGTCAGGAAGGGCATCCCGTAAAAACGGTGCCAAATCCCACGCCTGGATAAGCCGAAAGTACAGAAAAAACTAGAAGAGAAGGCATCCTGTAAGATATACTGATTGTAATGACTAGTGCCAAATTTTAGATTTTAGAAATGTGTTTTGGTGAGGTGATGGTGGTTATTATTGTTATGGTGCAGTAGTAGTTGGCTGTGGGACCAGACTGTGTCAGCAGGGTGACCTGGGTCGAGTGGATGAGGCCAGCAGCAATCGGGAAGTTACTGTTCCGGTGATAAGAGCGACAGATTTTGGTCCTGAGGGGCGCAGCCTCTTGCCAGAGGGGAGGTTTTTTTTTATGTTCGCCAGTGATGGCAGATTGTAGCGATGCACCCTCTCAACTGTTCACATCACGCCTACTGTCCTTGCCAGTTGAGGCCGAGCGCCAGATGGAGGTGAAGCAGGTCAGAATAGACTGAGTGATGTCAGCATAGAAGTGCAGCGTTATTGATTCTTCTGGCGCACTTTTTTTTTTTTTTTTGTTAGGGAGCTGACGTTCTGCTCCCATTGGAGGTCCTGGGTGATTGTGGTGCCCGGGAGGGAGAAGGACTCCACTGTGTTCGCTGGGGAACCACACAGGCTGATGAGAGTGGTCACTTACCACAATAAGCAAACTGGAGTCTTGTAGGCAGGCAATGCACAAAATGAACAGATGACAAGGAATCAGTGTACTTCAAACACGATGCAACAACCCTGCCTGAACCCCCCCCCCCCCCCCCCCCCCCCCCCTCCCCCCACTCTGTAACAAGTTTCTGACACTGGAATTGAAGAGAGTCAACCTAAACTTTGTTCCAACTTCCCAGAACCTGCGGTCCCTTGTTAGACCCACACAATTGACATGAATTACATTTAATAATTAGTCACATACTAACTGCTCCAGCCTAATTCTAGACTTTGTGTCTGTGAGCCACGCCTGACGCCGGTCCTTTTCTCCACTGTCCTTACGTATCTGGGTCTATTTTTGCCAGACCTGCTCGTATTTTTCAAGCCTAAAATCCACTTGTGAATGCATATACAGTAGTAAATGCCTGTAATAGGTTATTTGAAATGTGTGTGTAATTAGAGAGGGAGCGACACACACAGACAAACCACAAGAGAAGGAAAGGGAGAGAAATCTCCATTCGGGTGAACCAAGCTGTTGCTGCACATATTTTGTTTTATTCTACTACTTTTTCGTCATTAAATTGACGTAAATACAGATTAATGAGAAGCGTTATGGTATTTCACTTTATGGTAAATGGTTATGGTATTTAACACAAGCAAAGACAGAGCTTTAACAGTGTGGTCAGAATCCATGACATGAACAAGTTCTGTTAAAGCCTACCACATTCTCCACCTATAGCTAGTTAGCAATAAACACCCTGGCCACATCTATGGAGTGAGAACATGAGACAAGTCAGTTCATGACTGTACATTGAAAAAAAGGTCATGTAGTATCGGAATAAAGGTGAATGAATTGAAAACATTTGAGTACTTCTTCTCTTTGTACCTGGTTTGGGCACACCTCGCTTAAGTGCCAGTATGTTTACCTATTTTTCAAAAGAATATTAACACAGTGCAGTAAATATAATTTGTGTTTGTAATGTCTATCTGACGGCTGTCTTTGCTTTATCCTAAGAAAAATGTATGATTTCGCTCTGAATATCCAGCTGCCATCTTTCAATTTGAGTGTGTTTGTGAGTGTGTGTGTGTGTGTGTGTCTATCTATCTATCTATCTATATTCATATATTCATATATGGTTGTTAGAAAGCGTTAGAATGGTGTCCTGCAATTTTTAATTAAGTTTACTGTTACTTGATCATGTTACCCGTAACTTGCCTAACATCTGTACATAATATTCTTTATTATGTCAAGTTTATTTCTAGAACACTGATCTAAATCCAATGACAAAATTAAGAGATATATAAAGGCAAAAGGATGAGCGTAGATTACTGAAAGGCCACCCAGATGGGTCTTAAGCTGCTTTTGAAGCTCCACAGGCCTCCAGAGTCCATGAACCTTAAGTCCAAAAGGACAGTCACATTTAGTTTTTAGTCTGGAGTAAGAAACAGCCAACAAGGCCTGATTTGAGGACCTTAGGGGCCTGACACAGATCTTCACAGTCCCAGATCTCCCGCTTTATCAACGCAGCAGATGGTCTTCGTTGGCACTAACTCTTTATTACTGACGTGTCAAGGAGGAGATCTTTACACAGGTGCCTAATAGGGCTATGAAAGTAATCACAAGAACCACGAATTGGGTGCTTAATTTGATGAAAAGCCAGTCTAAAGGACATGTGTGTTGATGAAGACCGAGTTGAGAGCTTGGGAACACGATGTTGGAGTGGTTAGCACTGCTGCCTCACAGCTAGACGGTCCCTGGTTTGAATCTAGCTGCTAGCTACGAATTTTATGTGTTGACTTTGCATATTCTCACCATGCTTTCATGGGTTTCATCCTGCTAATTCCATTTACACAATCATGTAAAAATCTGTTTGGCACAAGAGGTATGTATAATTGGATATCATCTGCATAGAGATATGTTTAAAGAATGGATGTGACCATGTCTTGTTGCTGTCTAACTTTACTATGTCAGCCCTCCCCTGCTTGACTCTTCACCCTAGACATTAACTAAGTTGTACACAGCTCCTTCGCAGTAACCAGAGCAACCCATCAGGAATGTTAATGTCTTGATGTATATCCTCCCACATGGCGTCTCCTCCGCCACATGTGACACATGCTGTGGTTATGCAGAAGAGTTAACAGGAAGAGAAAAAAGAGCAAATGTGTAAAAAAGGAAGTAGGAGCATCTGAGAACGAGGTGTAATTGCATGTTTGCTCTGCAGTGGCAGAGCTGCATGCTTGTTTAGTGGTGGGAGGGTTTGAGTGTGTGTCTATACAGTATATGCCCTGTGAGTGTGTCGGTATGGAGTATACATGCCTGTGGTTTGTTTAATATCAAACCAGCGGATATGCGCAATGACCCTGTAACGTGCATGCACCTATCAAACTGTAAACAAGCACAAGGAAACGTTGTGTATCCTCACCAGTGTGGGAAACTGGGCAGTACTGAGTGCTTGAGTGGTTTATGTATATTTACATGGGCTTTAAATCCCACACATTGTCACCACCTGTGAAGTAGTCCACCTCAAACACCGAGCAGGTCACTTTCTGCCTTAGCACCCGGGATTTCTCAGAATTAAAGGAAAAGGTACACAAGAGTATGAACGCTTTTAAAATAACTTTTCTTTGGAGCAAAGATCCTTTCCCTGGGGATTCCTTTCCCTCAAAGAGAGGATTTGTTCTCTCTGTGACAGCGTTAGAGTAATGAGTAGCTCCCACAAAAAGCCACTGTGTTGAATAATTGACTGTAAACACTTAGGGAATGTTAATTAAGCTTGTCACATAACCAAACAGATTCTGTGGATAAAGCTGTGTTATGGGGACAAGGGAACTCTATAATAATAATAATAGCCATATGATATAATGATATATATGAAGATATGACAACAGCAATAATAAAGTTTATGTATGGATTCTTGAACACGGCAAAAGTAAGACTGTCTGAGGAGAGTTCCAGAGGGAAAGGCAGTGATGGAGAAAGCCCTGTCACATGATGCCCAAGGCTTGGTCCTGGATGATAGAGAAAGGTCACTGGAGTCAGAAGAGCAGAAGGAGTGTTGTGTTGGAGCAGGTTGATGAGGTAGGAGGAGGTAGGAGGTCGTAGAGGGCTTTGGGAGCGAGGACTAGAACTTTAAATTTAATCTACTGTGGGACAAGAGTGATGTGACTACGAGAGCAGGATGAACAGCATGGGGCTGAATGTACTGGAGGTCATTAAGGACTTTGGATGAGAATGATTTGAGGTGGGCAGTATAACGTCTGATGATTTGTTTAGCGTGATGTGCAAAAGAGAGGTTGCTATCTCCAAGTCTGTAGACGGGTTACAGGCTGAAATTGTCAATAAGGGAAAAATCTACTGGCTGAAATCAAACTATTTCCGTTGCATTTGGCTATTGGGCTGATCTGGTGGCAGCGTTTCATCACCAACCACCCATCGCCTCGCCTCACCTGGCTCCCTCCCGCTGATATAGGCTTGGAGAGTCAGGGGTTGGAATCCTGTAGACTCATTATGGCAATAAAGTAATATAATATAATAATAATAAGTAAATTCCACATATTTGAACATCAGCCAACATTACAGTTCCAGCTGGCCTGTCATCATATGGTGAAAAACAGCATGCTGTGGTCCGGCGTAACGTTTCTTTACGGCCCACAAAATGTTGACAGCCCCGCTTGAAGGTTAGTGTCGGCTCATGGGAATTTTTGGAAGGTTAAAGTCCTCCACCTCAAAACTCCCAACAAACCCTCTGTGGCATAGTTGACCCACTGACCAACTCCTTCCTCATGTATCCCCACCCTGTCTCTGATTTTTGCTTAATCAGTCATATCATTTAAGTTGTTACATTTAAAGTGGAGGTCAATGCACTAAAACAATCCAAACAGAGCCTCAAAACCAACAGATTTCCAGAAAAACTGAAAAATACATCAAGTAAAATACATCAGTGCTACTTTCAGTGTGTTTATCCAATTAGCTAATTGTTTTTACGCCGATGAGCAGTTTTACTACTGACTCGACAATAGCAATATCTTTACTTCACTTTTAATATTCTGGGTAGATCAGGAAAAAACAAGAAGAAAGGAAGCAGTGGGGATAACATCACATTACTGACACACAGCTGAAACCAGCTACCTGCCAGAACAGATCAGCCATAATATGCAATCACTTTATACTATTAGTGCTGAGCCCCAAACTAGATCCCAATGTGACATTCTCAGTGGTATTTACTGCTCTGATTGGATTAACATCTCAACACATATGCTGCCAATTAACAGGCAGCAAAATCAGGGGCAATTACATACACTTGAAAATAGAAACATTAACGGTGTGAAATAAAACCATGATCCTTTAACTAGTCCCCATGAAGTTCTTGCTTCATTTATGGATGCAGGTTTAGCCACATTACACGTGTATTGTGGGTTTGGGATGTGACTACCAAAACTGTAAATCCCAATTCATTTGCCTCATTCTTGTAATGACTGCAGCTGAGAATGGAACATTTGTGCAACTCAAATGAATGGAATGTTATACTGAGACGTTTAAGTGTTACCTCATAGTTTTCACATAAATAAATCTTTATTTCACTTCATCAGTGATTATACTGTAGTAATGATTCACCCCACTACATGGAACAGTGGAGTGAGCTGTTTGCACACAAAATTTCTGTTACTTAGGACATGCATACAACGTTGATGAAGATGCAGTATCTAAGTGTAAAGTGGTATATAGACTAAATGCAATGTGACATTTAGAGGCAGGGCAGCTGTATATAAAGTCAATACATGACCAATAACAAGCTGAGCTGCACGTGCACTTTACACACACATGGTTTGCACTTATAACTTTATTTGTACAAAGAAAATATATCAAATGTTTAAGATCACTCTGCAAGTGTTTGGGAAATGAGGTGACAACTGCTTGAGTTTTTAAAGTATTTTTTTCCTTTTCATGTGTTTTCAGTTGCTAATCTTTTTTTTCATATTTGTTCTGTCATAATGTTCCAAATGTTTTCATTTGTTTAGCACCTCGACTCTTTTACTACTGAGCCATGCCGCTTACCATGACCTTCCCTGTCAAAAATCTTGATGGCAACATATCATTCTCCAAAACTTGTATATCATTCAGCAATAATGGAGCCTTCACAGATTTGCAAGTTACCTATACTGTGTACATTATTGTCCCACCACAGTATCAAACATGCTGGCTTTTTGAACTGTAAAATACATCAGTGCTACTTTCAGTGTGTTTATCCAATTAGTGCACTGATAACACGTCTGATGGTTTCTCTCCTCGTTATCATGTTGAATGCAGCATCCCTGATTTCCAGCATGCAGTATGTCAAATGTTGGCAGTATTTCTAGATCTTGTTTATATACGGTCTTTCTCTTCATGCTAGAGTTTGAACTTTCATTTGTGGCAGCAACAAACTGACAGTTGTTTTCAGGCATGTTCCTGAGCCCACGCAGTGATTTCCACTAAAGAAGGATTTGTCTTTTAAATGCAGTGCTTCCTGACCACCTGAAGATTATGATTATTCACTATTGGCTTTTCGCTTAGTCACTGTGTACGGAGACAGAGACTGTGTACACTCAGCTTGAAGATCTCCAGTTCAAATCCTCTGCCAGCTGTGGCCTCTGTGTGTGGAGTTTGCATGTTCTCCTTGTGTTTGTGAGGGTTTCCTTCGTGTACTATGGCTTCCTCCCACAGTCACCCTCTTCAGGATGTACCCTGCTTCTTGTGGAATGAGAGCTGGTGTAGGAACCCCAGCGACCCTAAACAGGATAACAGATGGATGAATTGATAAATGATATTGTGAAGTCATTGAACATTTTGGTACACAACTTTCACAGTGATGAACCTTCCTTCATCCTTTGTTTATGAAAAACGTATATTGAAAACATATATTAATTTTATTATCCTCGTTCTATTTTTATTCTATTTTAATTTTAAAAATCACTTTCATTTTAAACAACATCCCAACATTTTCATAAAAAACACTGTATGCTTCTAGCTATAGTAACATCCATGCAGTTAGTGTGTAGTGGCAAACAGATGGAAATAGCTCGAAACGTTCATCAGTCACAGTATTCATATAAACATTGCCACACTGACCATACTATATTCATTTACAATGTATTATATTAGTTTTCCTACAGTACTGGGTGACTTTTCTATGATCGTGGTTAAGAGATCCGAAATGTTAATAGTATTTATAGTCCAGAAACCACAAATGCATGTACTTGTACACACTCATGTGTATAATGTCACCACAATTGTCACCACTGTATAACATAACTCTCGGTGTTTTTTCCCGTAATTGTCTTTGTCCTTCTCTGTCCCCCTCTCTGTCCCTTTCTGCAGGTGTCCCCCGGCTTTGAAGCTGTGTGTTTTCCAGCGTGCAGCTACTGGTCCTACCAACCTGCTCAATGTTTTGTTGCTCTTTTTCTTTTCTCTCTTCACTTTCCACTCACCCCAACCGGTCAAGGCAGATGGTCGTCCACCCTGAGCCTGGTTCTGCTGGAGGTTTCTTCCGTTAAAGGGAGTTTTTCTTCTCTACTGTTGCCTATATCCAGGGGGAATTGTTGGGTTCTCTTTATACATCTTTATAATCTATACTTTATTCTGTAAAGTGCCTTTAGAGGACTTTTTTTGTGAATTGGCGCTATATAAATAAAGTTGAATTGAATTGAATTAATGAACTGCATAACTGCTTTTCTACCTATTGGTACTCAAAGCCCTTTACACTGTTTCTCATTTACTTATTCACACTCACAATCACACACACTCACACACCAATGGTGGAGCTGCTATGCAGCTGGCCAAGATTCACCGGGAGCAACTAAGTTGGGGTTCAGTGTCTTGCTCAAGGACACTTCCACATGTGAAGAGCCGGGGACTGAACCAACAACTGTGAGATTGATGGACAACCGCTCTACCTTCCACAGTCGCCCCATTACAGTATATGTTTTATGGACTGCGTGTGTTTTTTATGCTAAGGTTATAGATTTTATGTGAACGCAAATCAAATGTCCCCAGTGTGGACAATAAAGTTGAGTTGAGTTGAAAGTTGTATTTAGTCTGTTTCATGGATGTAATAATGAATAACGACCTAATGATTTATTAAATCACCTGCCAGTACGCTCCACAAAAAAACTTGGTTCTTTCATGATCGGTTCATTGCCGATTTGTTCCTCAGTAACTGTAAAATTCTAATTAGTTAAACCTACTTAGAAAAAAGCATGCAAACCAAATTTCTGCATACTGGAATAGGAATTGTATTTGCACTTCAAAATGCTTACTGAGTGTAGTACACTTACAATTTAGTTTACACAACAACACAAAAAACAGTGCACAGGACTTAGTATACGTGTAACTTAGGATGAAGTACTAAGAAATATTGTTTCAAACAATAAGACAATCTTAGTGTACTGTATTCCAGCACACTTATTTAAATTGGACCATTTGTTGCAATCTGACTTACTTAATAAAGACCAAGCATAAATTTGAAACAGCTGTCGCCCGTCATAGTTTGTTAATCACGTGCTGTAGTAGTATCATTGCCTCTTTTGTTGCTACCGTAACTCATTATTTTAAGTTAGCTGCAGTCAAAAACAATAAGTAAATTAGTTTGTTCACCCTGCATTCCACTCTAACGTGATAAAAACTAAACAGGTAACTACATAATGTAAGTTAGGAAAGCTATTGGAATTTATTGTGCACTCACATTTTTACATAATGTAAATTGGAAGTAAAATTTACAACATGTGAGCTCAGGCTGGGGCTCCTACATGTGCACACAGCTTAATTATCTCTTTAGTTCCTTGCAAGCCCCCGTGAGCAGAAACAAAGTACTAAATGAGGCAAACCACAGCCTGTTCCCCCTTCTGCACACACACACACACACACACACACACACACACACACACACACACACATGCAGCAGTTAACAGCCCCTCCCTCATCCACTTGACAAATAGTCCAGAGACAATCCAAGTATTTATAGCCTAAATAAGTCAAATTGATTAATTAATAGTCACTATTCTGCTGGAAAAGCCTTTCTCACAGCCACTCGAGCAGAGTCCATTGTTAAATTCTACTTGAGCTGAGACCCTACAGAAGATTCCACTATTCCACTTCAACCAACTTTGTTTGGCTGTCCATTGCAGAGCTATAGTAATTTAGTCGCAAAGGTTATAGTCTCCTGCGGTTACAGTGTATGTGTGTGTGCACGCGCACTAACTTAACAATGCTAGGGTGGGATTAGGTTTAGGTTAAGGTGAGAGTAGAGTTAAAAAAGTTTTAGGTGAGGTTAAAGTTGGGGTAAGTTCCAGAGGGTAGTCCGTACTGTGCAGAGAATAAATTGCAGATTTGCCATGAAACGCTAGGATCTTTAATTCTGTTATAAGGAGAGAGGGAGAGATCAAGTAGACTATAAGAATCCCTGCATTCCTAATGTCAAACATACAAGCATGCATGTCAAAGCACAAGCAGAGGACAGTGCATGCTCACAAAGACATTTGATTGTTTTTACCAGTGAAACGCTGCATTACTGCCACCATCTGTTTGCTCAGTGGTATAACTAATTTCATGGGTATATAATGACAAGCAAGGCACTGCAGAGCCCTTTTAGTTACACTTTAAAAGTCATTTTACTGTGGCCAGAAGCAAAAAAGATAAGGATGTTTAGAAATTTCATTTCATTTCAGGTCTCTTTGTAAAGAATTACATAGATTATCACTCTCCAACCTGATACTGGAATCCAAAACATATTTGTGTGACTTTTGGAGACACCGTGGACACAACGCAGGGCCGACACCGAGAGACAGGCTTACAATGTCATACCACTGCAATTTAGAGTACATTTACTCTGACCAGCATTTGCTTGGAGTGAGAGTGAGAGAGTGCTATATCATGAATACCTGCCAGAATAAACTGCAAGTGCAAACAGTCAGTCACAGAGAATACCAAGAGTTGTTACAAAGTTGTTTTTGAAGGGATTAGAGAGGCACTGGATTACAGCATGAAGGGGTTGGTGCTCCAGTAAAATGCAAGTCTGTTTGTTTGTGCCAGCAGATTATTATGACCAACAGTAACATATTGTTCTAAAGTGTCCAAAGCAACCACAGTAATTATGACACAAGCAAAGGAGAAAGTGAGGTGACATAGTGTTTGGAGGAAAAAAGTTCATGTAATAAGGAGATATAGGTCAGAAAACACATGACTTTTCCAAAGGAGATGGATGTTGAAGTTCAAAGTGAAAAGTGTATCTCAAAAATGACCTTTTAACAATATAATCCATGTTGTTGTAGCCCCTGTAACATTAACAAGGTGCTAAATTAAACCTAAATCACATTTCTTATAAATAGACCCAACTGAAATGTGGTTCCTGCACAATCATAGCCCTGTGTATAGAATGGTTTTTATTTTTGAGGTCTACAATGGCATCTGCAATTACTGAAGAAGTTGTGCTATTTCACCATATTGTATCTCAAGAAAAGCCTGCAGTGGTTCTACGGTCAGACACTCACCCCTACTCCACACAGTGCCTGACCAGCTGTGCAGAAGTAACAAAAGAAACAGGCTTTGAACTTCTCTCTCTACAGCTGGAGTTTTTAGAATGGTCCAGTTTCACTCTATAGTGAGTGGTCTGGACAGGTTGCAAAAACTGTTCTTTAATGGGTCATTATTTTCTGGTTTGTATTTGCATTTGATTGTTAACTTCTCTCGCACCATCTGCTTGCAGGACTGACCTCATTTCATGCAGTGTTGATGCCACAGTTGTGACTTCAGCCTTCGCTAATGATATCCTGTATTTGCAGCTCCCCACCTGACTGAGCTTACTTTTCGTTGGCAGAGATAAGAGAATGGTGCGATTTGGGTGCTTCCATACAATTCTACCCTTACGGCCTTCAATCAAAGACACATGCATACTACCACATGAAAGAATACTAAGCCAATGTACAACATTCACACCTCTGTGTCCTACAAATACAACTGATGTTTTGTCCAGTGGATGAGCTTTGTGTCTAAAAATTTACCCCTTCCACTCATCAACCACCTGCAGTTGTTAAATAAAAGTGATGACACACTGTGTCTGAGTCTCCCAGGGCTTTTCGTATCACACAAAGCATTAGTGAAAACAGAATTAATATGCGTACGATAAAAAAAAAAAAAGCAAGGCAGCTGGCACATGGGTTTTAAAGAAATAGCATTAACATTTTATAGCTATGACTTTTTTGTACGGTGCGCTAAAACAAGTTTACAAGGCTGACTGGGGCTGGTAAGGAGTCCCAACGTTTCACATGGTCCAACATGGATCTGCTACAGTTCTAAATGAGAAGAGAGGATCAGTTTTGTGGTTAGAAAATCTTTTTGTTAGTAAATTACACTCCCAGTGACCACATGCTCAGACCCCTCTGGATTACATTGTCGGTATTTGAATGTCAGGCCAAGTCATTGGGTTGGGATCCAGATGGCAGTGGGATGGAATCACCAGGTGTGGCCCCACCCAGCCACCAAGGGCCACCATGGTGCCGTTCCCTAAGACTTGTTGAAAATTGGGAGTTGGGGTTGCAGCAGGAAGGGCATCTGGTGTAAGAACTCATGGTGAATCATCACGTTCTGCGGTGGCAGTCCCTGAAGGGACAAGCCAAAAGCCGTTGATCTCAGTCGTAGCATTGGTGTTGCTGGATGCGTACAGCGCCACGGCTCACTTCAAGAGGTTGGCTGGGATACGGTTCAGGTGAACTCGTTCACAAACCCACCTATTCAAGTTGGCCGTGGCACAGTATGCTGAACTGTGCTTGGGCACGATGTGGACTGCCTAGTGTAAGTATGGTCTGAGTGTTATAAGGCTCTTCTCTCAGGCGCAAAGTCCATGTAATGTCTAGTTAAGCCTGTGTGTCATTTTCTGAACAATTTACACCAAGCAAGGGGGCATGTTGATGGTGTTTTTTCTCGTGAGATGGGCATTAAACCATTTTTATGTAAAAATAAATGTTTACAGCAGAAGACTTTTCGTGTCATGTCGTGCTTCCCACATACTCTGCCCAGCCACCATGCTTCACCTCAACCATGTGCGATTTCCTGTCGCGACCTTGTTTTGTGATCATACCAGAGAAATGGACTGAAATTGTATCTTTCCAGGAACAAACCAGATTGTTTTTTTGAATCCAGAGGCCTAGAAGAGTTAAGTAAGATATGGTCATGAATTACACATGAGATGCAAAAGCCGGAGCTCTGTCCAGTTATTTCTGTGGAGGTGTTCCGTGTATTTTAAGGTAAACTGTGCATTTGATTTTTCTATGTCTGCTTACAAGAAAATATGGTATATATGGAGAGAACTCAGTCATTTGTAAACACCTTCTAGTGACAGTGAACACCTACACCCAATAAATGCTAATTAGTCTGGCTGCTGTCGAGCTTGTGTTGCTCTGGACCACAGGAGGGCAGACATCCTGGCACCATCCGCCTCAAGCTTGATTTATAGCAGAGCCTACACCGTAGGCTAAGCATTTATATTTTTGTATTTATGCTTTGGGATTTTTATGCTACTCTGTTGCGTTTTCTTTACTATTGTGCTGCTTTTGTCTTTTTCGTGTACTACAAACAGTTACTCAAACTGAGTGGACCATGTTGGAGTCAGAGCTAATACATGCTGAACAGCAGTTACTTCTACCGAAACCACCGCAAGGCAGAAAAGAGATCAGGCTTCAGAGGAGATGGTCAGTACAATCACTGAACAAATTGAGGAAGAAGGGCCCAAATCCGCGTCGCCAAAACATGTAGTTAGATTTCTGGGGAGGTGCACATCAGGCTGGGGCGTAGGTATTAGAGCTGCGGGTATTAGAGCTGAAGCAGAAAACTGACTTGTTGAGGCAATTAAAAATGAAAGTTATGTTATCATTTGCTTAGTGCAGTCACTTGCACATAGATACAGATGGACAAAAAACAAATAAGAGACCAACGCAAACACATACATGCATTGGTCTCTGTGGCCTGTGGCGACTTATTGTTTCAGCCTGTTGACTTTAAGCCAGGACTATTTCTAATCTCCAGTGCTAAAAACATGTGTTGTGCTTGTGTTGCTTTATTCTGGCTTGCAGGTATCTCCAAAGAAATTGCGTGTATGTTGTTCGGCGGAAAAAAAAAAAAAAAAACTTCCCGTGAACCGATCACAAAAAACAGAAATTAGGTTTATAATGTTTTGAAAAAGAACTTCCTGGAAGAAAGGAGAGACAGAATTGGAGAGGTGTGTTTTATTGTTGCACTACAATACAAAAGTCTTAAAATAACCACTTTTTGGTGAGATCATTTATTTTCAATTTTATGTTTATAAAGGGGGGCAGGGGGGAACAGACCTACAGCACCAGTTAACATAAAGAGACATACCTATTGAGTTACACTTAATCAAACATTGTTTGAAAGTGCAGTAAAATTCATGCTTTGGCAGTCTAGGATGCCTAATACCTGTTTGGCCGACTGTTACGCATATTTATTCATTAGGCTGAAAAAGAAATCTCTTGACTTCAGATGTAATGCTGCTCTTTTTTTTTTTTTTTCTTCTGAGGCTTTTTGTCTTGCTAGACTTCAATCAAGTAATGAGAGAGCACAACAACTATAAAACCAATGTCCAAGTTCTCTGTCCAATGGAAAATGTCTGTTCTTTCCAACCACTCCATGTTCCACTATACAGCCTCTTACCTGCTTTCAAACCACACAAACATACTGTATATAAGCCAGGCTTAGGTATTACTTAGGAACGCTTTGGTTTGACCTAAAGTATGCACGTGTTACACATAATTGAATTTAGAGAAAACGAGGATTCAATCTTTTGAGGCTAGGGTCAATTAGGAGCTCCCTTGCAAACTATTTCAAACAGTTTGTCATGATGTCAGCTTCACATGTACATTTCTGAGCTGGTGCATGAAGGACCGTTAGAGTAACAACAGGGATATAAAAGTGGGTGGTGTTACCTCTTTTCGTTTTTTTTATACCCGATATTTTATATTTTTTCCCCAAATGAATTAACATTCCCTTGAAATGCTTGTTACTATCTTCTTCAGAGGACGGAGCCTGGAGAATGAAAGACTTGGGCTTAGTTCTCAAATCACATGACACAATGATGGAATTTCAGTCACATGATAACATGTGGTTGCAGATGAGGGGATCTGAAGACCATTTCAAAGTTGTTCACTCATCAGAAGTGCGTTGTCCTTGATCTTACCTCAGATGTCCTCAGACCTTATGACCTTTGACCTCTTCCAGTGGAGGCTTCTGGTCTGGTGTTCTCAAACAGCTCTAATTTTCTAATTTAAATTCTTATATTCAAATTTTGCCTCTCACATCAACTGGCACTTTTAAATAATTTCACTATTTTGCAATACAAACAATTCAAACTTTTAAGAGATTCTGTGAGTTACAGGGCAACACCACCACCCACTTCAGAAGTTACTAAGCTGTCTATAAGCTCAGAGAACTGTTCACACTAGACAAGTTAAGAATATGTCTGGGCTGATGCAATTCTGTAACAAAATATAGTCCATAAATAGTCCCTTGCTGCCAAAGGACATTCAAGGACACTTTGAAGCTTAAATACTGACACAGTAGCTAATCACATGACTTTCATACATCACCTTCAGTCCATTATTATCACTTACAAAACGAACTAATGTGAGGAGAAAAAATTAACCTTTGTGCTGGACTTTTTGATATTGAGCCAATTTTACAATAATTTTATAATTTATTAACTAATTCTTTGGTATTATTTAAGAGACAAAATCAAGATTTAAAATCTAATGTGCAGATAAAAGGGATGATCACACCCTGTCCATACTGTATTAGCACTAATCATCTTGTCCAGTATGAATGAAAATCTCCTTGTATGTGTCACTTGGGTGGTTGTAATGTGCTCTGATTCCTGCTCCTCCATAATCTCCCCTGTGTCCAAGTTAAAGAATGTCCTAATTACAGCCATTTTTAAGGAGTGAGTGACGTCTTTTGATGTAATATTATCCTCCAATCCAATTAGGTCAACATTTGTCAGCCTTCATCAGGGTGATGGGGACTAGCTAGAAAGTTAGTCCCGCCCAGTTACCGATTCATAGCCTGCTCCTGTGGACTATACGTCAGTCAAAGTGCCTACTTATGTTTTATTCAGGAGGGAAGACATTTTTCTGAAAAGGCTGCTATGTTTTTTTTTCTCAAACATTTACTCAGGACCCAACAGACCCACATCAAATAGTTTTAGGCACCAGCATTTACAGGTCACACAGAAGCCTGACATATTTTTTATAACATTTATCAATGGTTTGCTTTTAACAAAATCCAATAGCTGTCTAAACTTATAATATTTAGTTACCTTTACTAGGTTATCAACAATATGCACTTCTTTCTAGTTTCTATCAAGTTAGAGGTAATTGAAGGGCAAACGAATTTACTTGTTTCTGAGTGAAGCTAACTTAAAAAAAATCAAATACAGTAGCAACAAATTTAGCAACGACACTACTACAGCAGTGGGAGCCACAAATTCTGGTGGGAAAACTTGTAGGAAAGTATTACTCGGGTCAAAGCACTCTGGTGCAGTTCATTAAGCCGGTACAATTTTAAACCGACCCTTTTCTCCCCTTGGAGCACACTCTCTGCTGGCATTTGCTAAGGTCAGAGGGCAAGATTAAAGTTTTTGAAAGTGCACTTTTGCAAGTAAAATATATATTTGTTGTTAATGCAGTACAGTGTGAAGTACAGTACACTTTCCACTATGATAGTGGTTAACTATCATTGACTGCAGCTAATTAGCACAAAAGAACTGTTTCTTGTCCACATCCGAGAAAGAGAGGGGAGGGGGAGATGGGAGGGTTAGATGTGTGTCACACATCTGTTGCTGTTCAAGTAACTACAATTAAGACATTCAGAGTTGCAGAAAATGTCACATTATTTGTCACATTGGTGTGTTGTTAAAATATATTACACTGTACATTTAATGTAAAATTTTGTGTGAAATTAAAATAAGTTTTTTGTGTGTGTGTATAAATTAAATTACTACACTTCAGTTTACTTGTTTTTTTATAAGCATGCTTTTTAAGTAAGGTTAAACAATTACTACTACAATTACAACTTCTTTGTAAAGGCAAAAAAAGTTTTTATATATTCATCATAAATAAACCAGAAAAGACAACGACAAGAATTCCTACAAAGGTATGAAAAAATATACTTAAGTATAGAAAGAAGTTCAAAGTAAAATCTCTGTCTCTGTTAGCTTTCACAAATAATGATCTTATTGTGTTAACAATATAATGAGGTCAATGAACTCAAAAGCTGTACTTAAGTACATGTACTTAACTGTACTTAAGAAAGTACAGTTAAGTACATGGTTTACTAACTGACAGCTCTGTAAGTTCAAGAATAAAACACTGATACAATGTTTAGGGAGCTGGAAATAAGGTAACTGTATAAAACTCACAGAATTAAAGAGCCACAGAAATTAACAAGGACAAAACATGAGTTTAAAGGTCTGTGCCTCGCTTGGAGCTTTATTTTGTTCCTAATCCAGGTAAACACAGTGGATGATTTTAACCCCACAGCCCATGTAGCTGCTTTCTTCAGAAGTAGAGGAGAACAAAAAAATGTAATGTACGAATCAGCAGGGACCAGCTCTGTCCCAGTTCTCGGTGTAGTAACACCGAGAACTAGCACAGTCCTGTTTTAAATCTGCCCCTTTCTGCGTGTATGGCACCAAGACAAAGTTCAGCTAAGAAAACACTTGGAGTGCTGGTCATTATATTGTTTGATTGGTTTTAAGACTGCATTCATGACCCCATTGAAAGCACATCTTACTTTATTTTCTGAAAAATAGACCATCAGTCCGCCACTGGACTATTTTATTTTATATTATAAGAATTTAGTGCATTATTCACACATTTGGGTTTTGCTTGGTTATCAAGACAAGGGTTGTAGATTCAAACTAATATCTCTAATCTCAGAGATGGGTTTATCTCAGGATGTAGGCTTTGTGGTGAAACCCTTCATGTATTGTAAGGAGCTTCCTTGTCTGTGACATTAAGTGGAAGGAAGAGGCCAAGGACTAGTGAGCGTCGGAGCCACTGTCCAGGATGAAATAACAAAGATCCATGAATAAATCAGGAAGATTTCCCCAAGTGATGACGTACTTAGTGAATACCTGAGGCAGGGGAAACCAGAGGAGCAGGAGATGGTAAACAAAATGATGGTGGACAAAACTGGACTGAAAGACAGTACAGAGACACTAATCCAGCACAGGAACAGGTTCTAAGTACAAGATCAATAGAAGCCGGGGGGTGTACAATACCAGACAGGACACCAGGGTGCAGGCTGTGCAAAGATGTCTCTGAGACAATCCAGCACATAGCAGCAGGCAGGTCATAACTAAGAGGCTGGTATAGTGTACAGACACATCTGTGCCTTGTACAGGCTGGAGGTCCCAAATTGGGACACACCTCTGAAGGTGGTTGAGAATGATCAAGCCCTTGTGGGACTATCAGATACAGACTGGCAAATTGGCAATGGGCAACCAACTGCATATAGTAGTGGTGGACAAACAATAGAAGACTCAAGGGATGGATGTAGCAAGTCCCAGTAACATCAGGAAGTGCCAGAAATACCAAGGCTTAAAGAAGAGTTAGAAAAGGTGTGGGAGAGTCGCTCCAGCAGATTCCAGGAACAACATTTGAGATCTCTGCTATGTAGGATGAAACAATACTTATGAGTCGCATTAGATAAAGCCATCGGGCAAATTATGATACTATATGTAATGGTAAAAAGACAGATTAGTACACAAACCCAACATTTAACATTGGTTAAACATGTTAATGCTAAAGTTAATATTAAGGACACTTCAATACAAAAAAAAAAAGGTTGGCTAAAGCTGGTTTTTCATGTCTATTTTCTAAAATACTCATGTTGTGCTCATTACAACACAACTGCTATAAAGGGCTATAGCAGTATTTGCACTGTCAGGCATTTATAAAAATAAAAAGACAGCTGGACAAGGACAGGATGCACAAACTATTGAGTGTGTGTGTGTGTGTGTGTGGTTATCTTGTAGCATTATTTTGTCACTTGGAACTGATTTTAGACACAGTGGGTGGCTAATCTCACTGTGCACTATGTGCCCTGCTTCTTTCAGAAGGACAAACAATCAGTCATAAGGTCAGAAAACTGTTGGTACACTGGTTATAGGAGCACATCAACTTTAACTTAGCAGAGGGAATATGACACCAGACATCCAGTCATGCTATCTACAGCACATTTTCAGAATGTAAAGGCTTGTCCTGCTTTGTTCAACGTGTGCAAGAAAATATACTAAAAACACCAAAAATGAAAGTAGTCACTATGCAGAGTGACTGATTTCATAATCATTTATATTAATGGATGATACTTATTGCTGGATTGCTGTATAAATATCACTGTTGTTGCACGTTGGTGTTAATCTTACCCATGTTATGTACCAACAGGTGGTTAATCCAACAGAACATCATAAAGTATTAGAATGTTAGATTTTGTATTAAGTATCTGCAAAGTCCCCTCCAGTAGTGTTTTTCAAAATGTGATGGAGCAAAAGTGAAGTAATGCCCTGTAATTTACATATAAAGTGCAAGTACTTGTGTATTTGACAACAGTTTAAGTAAATGAGACAAACAAAACCCAGGGAAGCATGTTAATCCTTTAAACCCACATTTAATGTTAACGATTAAGATTATTTTAAAATATGGTTTAGTAGCAGAGAACAAATGGGGTATACAGAGCAGCACTATGGTGTGTTAAGTAAAAAGAATTCTTTCTGCCGTACGCTGGTTTAGTTTCCAGCTGGCAAGTTATGCAACGAGTTGAGGGTTCCATCTAGTGGAAGTGAAGTGATGACCAACATTTTTACAAATGTTTGATGAATCAGAATCTGTGGCACTCTTGGTCTCTTGAAAACAATAATCATTGAGGAAGATATCTTTAATGTCATAACACCAACCCCCTTTTTAAAAATGACAAGAAGTGAAATGCACAACTACCAGCTGTGGCACAGCAGACGTGTTTCAGGAATCTAAAGTCATTTAGTGGGGACGTAAAGGCAGAGCCTCAGGAATATTATTTGATACACTGAATAATATACCAGAGGGAAAATAGAAACTTGTGTGGTCATTTGTCCAGTAGTTCTAAAGATAATAGGAAACAATCTGGTTGTTTTAGCTCATCAAGAATTCTCTTAAACATTCTCGAGAAGTGCCATGAACAGCTGAAAGGAGTCCAGCTTTCAATTTTAATACATTTCGTCTGATTTAAGGCTGTATCTGTGGTTGTAAAGTTGTTTTAACGGGAGGGTATAAGACATCATCCAGCAATATGAAGTATGTGTTTTATCATAAGCATCTCTGGGTGAAATGATCCTTTTGTGGCTTGGTGGATCAGTGGGTAGAGTATCAGGCTGGGATGCAGAAGTCTCCAGGATCAAATCTCAGCCCATGCCCCAGATGTGCCCTGGAGGAAGACACTCAGTCTAGCTCCTTAGCTGCCACCTGTATGTGAAAATGATTATTTACTCAATGATTTTTTTAAGCAGAATTTATGGTTCACAAAGCAATGAAATAACCATCCATAAATATAAAGAGACATATTTGTAACCATAGTATCTGGGGGCGGCTGTAGCTCAGTTGGTAAAGGCAGTCATCCCTGGTTCGATCCCCAGTGCCGGCTATATGTCGAAGTGTCTCTGGGCAAGACACTGAACCTCCAAGAGCTCTTTCCCATCCCCAGCTGTGCAGTGCCGGTCCAAGCCCAGTAGAAATTGGGGAGGGTTGCGTCAGGAAGGGAATCCGGTGTAAAAACTGCCAAATCAACATGCGGACAATGATCCTGTGTGGTGACCCTGAATTCACAGGATAAGCCGAAAGGACAAAAATATATATGTAAACAACCATAGTATCGAAGAAGAACTGGCAACTGTAGAGAAATGCAAGGCTCAAATACTGGCTTAAAAAAGACTTTACAAGTAGAAATAAACACTTCAAATTTATTGAAGTTGGAGTACTAAGCACATGCTCTTAAAATTTACTCAATAAATGCAGTTATTTTTTTGTCCTTTCAGCTTGTCCCGTGAGTTCAGGGTCACCATAGTGGATCATTGTCTGGGTATGGGTGTATGGGTTAGGAGAAATATTTTAAAATAGGGAAATCAGAGAGAAGTTTAAAAGCATTATTGTATGTTTACACCCTAAACTAAAGCCATGGGAAGCAAGTTGAAAATTGGTAAAGTTGCACTTTATGTCAGGTGAAGATAAGTCCATTACGATCATCCTTAGTTGATCATATTTTAAGTCTCCATCTGCTTCTGAACATTATATAAAGCTGTAAACACGTTAACACATTATTACCTTCTGAAATGCAGTGGAGTAATCTCAAAATGAAAATAAGTTGAAATGCCTCAGAATTTCACTTATAGTTGGATACAAAAGTTAGCAAAACATTTTTTCATCAAATTACTATTTAATCCACGTTCATGCTAGTTTTTTTTATTTAGAAATTATTTCTTTATGTATTTAGTTTTTTTTTTTATCAGGCTGGCTGTTATTGCATTTAAGCAGCAAGACTAATACCTCTTTGGATCTTTTTGGCTGAAAATACAAATGTAAAGACTCGATGGTGTTAAAAGCATCCCTGCTAAAATAGAGCGATTTAAAGAGAAATGTCAAAGAAATGCATCTACAATCCATGAGAGCGGGTTATGTTTGAAGCAAAAGTGACAAGCTGTGATGCTGAAGGAGATCAGCTCTGGTTGGCTGCTCTTGGGAAGTCAGGAGGCGGCGTTCCGTCTTTCTAAGTTTGAGCTTGGAGACAAAAAAACGTTTTTATTTTGAGCTCTCGTTTTGTTTGCATGTATCTCCACGTGAGGAGTCTTACGTAAAAAATATTTCGACCAATCCGCTGCCACTCACAAAAGCGGAAGTTGTGAACCATTGGTGTTTTCAGACGGTCCAGCTTTTCTTCTAGGTTTCTAAACAGAACAAACATTACGCATTTCCAATCAAATTGTATTTATCGTTGACTTTGCAATATGAAACACAACTCGAACGTTCCGGCTTTTCTCACCAAGTTGTGGACGTTGGTGGAGGATGGAGACACCAACGAATTTATTTGCTGGAGTCAGGTAACGCTAAATCGTATTGAGCGTAGCGTTAGCATTCCCGTTATTAAAGCTAGGTTAGCGTAAAGCAGACAGCTAACGCTAAGCTAGCTGACGTCTAGGTACTTAGCCTCAAAGTTAATGTAGCCAATGTAGTATTTCGTAACATTACACAAGCAGCGATTACCAGTTCATAAACCATCTATAATGAACACAATTTGGTTGTTTCAGCCTAGAGTAAGATTAGCAAGCATCGACTGAAGCTAAATATAAATGATTAGTTAGCCAGTAGTTTTCCTTCATTGTCTACCTGCTGGTTAGCTAACGTTAGCATCACTAAGCTAAATCCAGTCTCTGCATCATGCTAGCATCATTGACTTTTCAAGAAGAGGTGTAAAGTTACATGGTGATCCTAAATTAAATATTTACATTAAACAAGTGTATGTTTCTCTAAAGTAGAATAAAACTTTCACGAATTTGAAACGATGTTTTAATATTTCTTTAGCGTCTCCTTGAGAATCAGGATCTTGTTTTTGGTCTACCTAAAAACAGTAACAGCAGAGCTATATATCAGCATATATCATTTAAACATAACGTTGAATAATTAAATTACATTTGAAAATGGGGTTGATAATAATTGTAAGTAATTGTAAAACGTCAAGGACCCACTCACAATAACTGGTGCAAAAAAGGTTGCTAAGTAAAGTAGCTTCTGCATATTCAAAAGCTGTGAATCAGATGCCAGCATTAACCTTTTTTGTTATATGTTAGCCATGAAGTTAATTGGCACACTAAAATGCAGCCAGTACCCCTCTACAGTGCTGTGCTTACTGTCATGGTGGTGTTGATTGTTTTCAGGAGGGCAACAGCTTCTTGGTGCTGGATGAGCAGCGCTTTGCCAAGGAGATTCTCCCCAAGTTTTTCAAGCACAACAACATGGCCAGTTTCATCAGGCAGCTCAATATGTGTAAGTTTCCATTTAGCCATTTTAGTTTACACAAATCCGGGCAAGCCCAATTTACCTGTAGTCAGTGCTTTTAGAATGAGTCATAGTTTCTGGGTCATTGGATTCTGGCATTGTTGGTTTAGCCTGCAGTGAATTCAGTAGGTAGATGTCAGAAATCTACAGTATACTCTCAGAAGTTACAGTGAATGGACAATGAGCAGGTACCTACTGCCCTACTACAGATCCTTCCCCACAGAAAAAAAGGGACACAACTACCAACTGTTTTCACTATAGATTATGTTCTTTTTGCCATCCCATAGTCTAAGGTAAGGTCGTTATGTAGGTTTTTTTATTCAGCCAAATGAGTTTAGTTTACTATCCAACAGGACAAATAAAGGCACCACATCCATCGTCAGAATCTGGTATCAGCGAGTGTGTTTCAGAAACAGTTTTTATTTGAGTGACAGTTGGATAAATTCCAAGAAAAATGCTGTGGTAACCTTGGCAACCCCAAACAACAGTGTAAACATTGCATCAGCCATTGTCTAGAGTTACACTGGAGACAGACTCAGCTGGTCCGGTGCTGAATCTCACTCAGTGTTTAAACTGACTGTGTTCAACTGTTTTTTGCAGTACATGCATATGAACAACCATGCATTTGATTCCACTTTGAAGTAGGCAATGTGAATAAAATGCTCTCTAAAATGCTCTCTCTAATGCATGGTCTGGAACTTATTTATATATTTTTTTTTTATAAAAAAAGACTAAGTGTGAAGACTACAAAAATCTGTTTACATCCTAGATTAGATTGTCACTTTCATAGATCCTTACTTATTAATAGAAGTGTGCGAAATGCAAATGCATTTTTTTCCCATTGTAGTAATGTAAAGGTTGTCGTACATTTTTAAGACTTTTAATCTTGTGGCAACCTGCAGATTTCTGTATTAGTGTTGGCATGTCCTGGGTGCACGTGTTGGTTTCTTATAAAGTGTTTTATTCTTGTGTGTTCATGTGTGGCTGCTTGCAGATGGATTTCGTAAAGTGATGCACATTGACACAGGAATTGTAAAACAGGAGCGAGATGGCCCAGTAGAGTTTCAGCACCCCTACTTCAAACATGGCCAGGATGACCTACTGGAAAATATCAAGAGGAAGGTAAAGTCATCTGTCATGTTTTCTGCAGAATTCATGCTGTACGTAAATGTGCTAAATTTAATTTAATGTGTGTCAAGATAATATTCAATGCTTATAATAGAAATTGTCAGTGGAATGTTTTGCCCCAAAACACAACATTGAGGGTGCAGAACTCCTTATAATCAAGATTCCTTCTGAGTTTTATTGTCTATTATCAGCTACTGTAAACTGGAGGTTACATTGTAATTTCTATTTTTCAGGTATCTAATGCTCGTCCAGAGGATAATAAGCTTAGACAGGAAGATCTGACCAAGGTCTTGGCAACTGTTCAGAGTGTTCACAGCAAACAGGAGAACATCGATGCCAGGCTTGCAACACTCAAGAGGTGAGTAAACTGTGTAGAGCTCTGTGTAGGTTTCCCCACGATACCAAATATACTCTTTGTGTGTGTAAAACATACCCCACAACCCAGGTCCGCATGTTTGTTGGGTTTTCACTACGTATCTGTTTGATCTTGACTAAGATGCTATGTATATATAAATGAGCTCTATATAAATAAAGTTTAGTTTAATTGAATTGAAATACAACAAACAAAAGAGCTCTTTCTGCTGTCTAAATTCACCATCATGTTTTCTATATTGCATGTGTGGAACTTCAATTCCATTCATTTTAACGTTATTTATATAGCACCAATTCACAACAAAGTCATCTCAAAGCACTTTATATAACGAAGTCCAGAATATAGAAGTATGTGTAGGCAAGGCAACAAATTCCCCTTCAGCAAACACTAGGCAACAGCGGAGAGGAAAAAAATTCCTTTTAACCTTAGAAACCTCCAGCAGAACCAGGCTCAGGGTGGACGGCCATCTGCCTTGACCGGTTGGGGTGAGTGGAAAGTGGAGAGAGAAAAGAAAAGAGCAACAACAAAACATCAGGCAGGTTGGTAGGACCAGTAGCTGCACGCTGGAAACGCGCAGCTCTAAAGCCGGACACACCCACGGAAAGGGAAAGAGAAGGAGACAGAGAGGGAGAAGCACAACCACGAGAGAGAGAAGACATACAGCTAATAGCATGCGGCCGTGACAAATAAATGTATAGTGAGAAAAGAGAGGAGAGGAGCATATTATACTTGGTAGGGGGGGTCACCCCAACCCCCTAACAGTCTAAACCCATAACATCTTATTTAGGATCTAGTTCAGGTGCACTGAGCAGCTTTTACTATAAGCTTTATCAAAAAGGAAAGTTTTAAGCCTAGACCTCAAAGTAGAGAGGCTTCCCGAATCTGAACTGGTTCCACAGTAGAGGAGCTTGATAGCTAAAGGCTCTGCTTCCCATTCTACTTCTGGAAACTCTGGGAATCACAAGTAGGCCTGCATTCTGGGATCAAAGTGGTCTAATTGCAAGATACAGTACTATAAGGTCTTTTAAATATGATGGATCTTGACCATTAAGAGCTTTGTATGTAAGGAGGAGGATTTTTAATTATATTCTAGATTTTATAGGGAGCCAATGTAGAGAAGCAAGTGAAGGTGAAATATGATCTCTCTTGCCCATTCTAGTCAGCACTCTTGCTGCAGCATTTTGGATTAATTGAAGGCTTTTTAGAGACTTATTTTGACACCCCAGAAGTAGGGAATTACAGTAGTGCAACCTAGAAGTAACAAATGCATGGACTAGTTTTTCGGCATCACTTTGAGACAGGATGCTCCTAAATTTTGGCAAACTTCCGTAGGTGGAAGGAGGCTTTTCTAGAGATTTGTTTTATATGTGAGGTAAAGGACAAATCCTGGTCAAAGATAACTCCAAGGTTCCTCACAGCACCACTGGAGGCCAAAGTTATGGCATCTAAAGTAACTATATTGTTAGACAGTATATTTATTATATTTTTAGGCCCAAATAGAATAATTTCAGCTTTGTTTGAATTTAGAAGTAGGAGGTTATGGGACATCCAGGCCTTTATGTCTTTTAGATGTGTTGGAAGTAACTAATTGGTTAGTATCTTCTGGTTTCACGGATAAATATAGCTGGGTATCATCTGCATAGCAATGGAAGTTTATAGAATGTTTCCTAATAATTTTGCCTAGAGGTGACATCTACAGATTGAAAAGTATTGGTCCTAACACAGAGCCCTGTGTTATGTATGTATATGACTCAAACCTAGCTGAACCTATAACTATATTCTATATTATGTTCTTGTAAACCTGTCCTGTCCTGAGGACAGAGTATTAAAAAGTCCACCACCTATGTACCACCAATGCTACAATTTCAACATTTACCACAGAATGGTACAACACATTGTCGATAAACAATAAATGGGAGACGAGCAACAGAGCCTTGTCTTATAGGGAATTTTGTTGGTACTGCCGTATTTTTCCTCTGCTGTAAATTAAACTGCTTTTGTTGTTCAGGGAAAATGAATCTCTGTGGAGGGAGATCTCAGATCTCAGGCAAAAACATGTCCACCAACAACAGCTCATCAAAAAGGTGAGCACTGCACTGCTGCATCCCCACCGTGTGAAGGGAGGCTGCCTCACACTGCCAAACAATGTGATTTGCACTCCATTGACATAGATGATAGAGCCTAATATGAAACAACAGATCCAGATTTTATCCAGATTTTTTCTGATAAAGAAAATTAGAGCTTTGTGTGGAATACCTCTACTACGGCAGAAACCAGTAATAGGGCCAATAAGTCAATGCGGCTCCACCTTTACCAGAAGTTGGCTCATGGTTGTACATATTGGAAACATCCACAGTAAAACAGTAGTTTGATTTATTGCCCATGTAAACAAGTGTATACAAGTTTATGGCATGTGGAATTAATTACAACTGGAAGGAAAAATGTCTAATGTAACCAGTTTCAACACTATTTGTGTTTTATTTATTCTTTTGCAGCTGGTACATTTCATCCTTACACTGGTGCAAAACAATCACATCCTGAATTTAAAACGCAAAAGGTGAGCTCACGCATTGTTCCTCCTTTATATGGTGTTACCATGACAATACTGGCCCTTTTAAACTCTACATCCCATCACACACTGAAGCTGTAATCAGTAATATTTGGAATTTTCACACACTTACATTAATAATCATATAAATTGCCATTGTCATGTCTTTGTTTTGAACCACTACACATTAAATTAACAAAATTATTTTGTATATAATTTTTGATTTGTTTTTTATTCAGGCCAATTCTAATGAATGGCAATGGAAAGAAGCCCAAATACATTCATGAGATATATGATGACAAGGTGTGTGTGGAACAGGTTGGTAAACAGCAGCACATGACACATCGTACCATAGGAAGAATTGTCTCAAATGTATATTATTAGTTATTTCTAAAGCTTGCAATGGTTCTTTTTTTCTAGATGTTAAGAAATGCTTATAACTCCAGAATCTGTGTGTGCCCTGTTTAGTCATCTGTCAATAGTTTGAATGGCATGAAGAACTCTGAGATGTCAGATGATGTTATCATCTGTGACTTGACTGGGAATGACTCTGAGATGACAGCTGAGTTCACAGAAGGGTCACCCAAAGCCCCAGAGCAAGGGTAAGACTGTCCCATTTTAATTTATTATTATATTCACTTCAGATTGCCAATAAAAATGGTAAACTGGTAATAGCTGCAAATTGAAAGTGTTGCCACTTTGTCTGCATGGCACAGCAAAATGTAGTTCACCAGATCATTTCACCAGGAAGCAAAATAACCATAAGCATCTTATTTTGGCTAAATTGCTTAGCTGGGTTTAACATTGGGTAGTCTGAATAACCAGTACTTTAGAGCAAGTCATCAACTGGCTGGGTGAAGCCTAGGTTTTTAAATTTGGCTGTGAGAGCTTGGAGTATCTGATTCTACTTGGTAAACTGTAAAGGTTATGGGATAACTGAAATGAAATAAAACAACATAACATTTGTACATATATTTTAAAGTGTGATGCACATATAACTACACTTATATGTTTAGTCCATACATATTGGAGCAATGAACAGTTTTTTGGCTTCTGTACTGTATCACATTGAATTTAACATTAAACACTCAATGCTGAAATTCTCAACTTTACTCACATTTTAATTGAAAGGGTTTTGACAAAAGTCTGACATTACCTATTCAGGAATTACAGGCATTTTCATGCCTCCAAAATAATGGATCAAATAGCAGATAAGCAGTTGCATGGCCAGGTGTAGTGTAGTTTCCACTTTACTTCACGGTTTATCAAGCAGATCGGTCTGAAGTTGGTTCTGAGTGGTACATTTTCATTTAGTAGCTTTGATTTACTGGAATTCTCCAAATGAGGGCTAAAGAGGTGTCTATGCAAGTGAAGGAGGCATTTTTTAGCCTTTATTAGCAACCTACCAGAGACAATGGGACAATTTGAAGCATTCTTAAAAAGAAGGAATTAACTGGCAGCTCAGCAACAGTAAAAACCCGGGAAGACCATGGAAGTAAACTGAAGTGGATGAATGCAGCATTCTGTCCATGGTGAAGAAGAACTTTTTACAACATCTAGCCAATTCAAAAAGATTTTGAAGAGGTAGGCATGTCATTGCTTACATTCAAGTCCACATTCAAGAGACGGCTTTATGAATGAAATACAGAGGCTTCACACCATAGCGAAAAACTACTGGTAATAACCAAAAACAGAAAGGCCTGATTAGACTTTGCAAGAAAACAAAACAAAAAAAGGCTTCCGGGTTTGGCAAAAAGATTCTCTGGACAGATTTAAAAAAAAAAAAAAAAGACTTTGCCAGAAAACACCTTTTAAAAAACGTGCCCACTTCTGAAATGAGATTATTTGGACTGATGAAATATGAACTTGTACAAGAATCGGCATGCATATAATAAATGTATGAAATGCTGTTTACTGATGACACGACTGGTGATAAAAGTAGCAGGATGATGAATTGCATAGGGCCATACTCTCTGCTTAGATTTAGCCAAATGTTCCACAACCGATAAGCCAATGCTTCACATTGGCGATGGATTAAGACCCAAAACATACAACAAAAGGTTTCCAATATCCCGTTTCTTTGTCAAGGCAAATATTCTTCACTGGCTACGTCAGTCACCTGATCTCAACCCAACTGTAGACCAGACTGAAGGCAAAAGATGGAGCTTATAGTTAGCTTATAGTTAATAAAGTTGAATTTAATTTAATTAAAAAGCACCCTCAAACAAGCAGCAACTGAAGGAAGCTGCAGTGATGGCCTGCTGTGATTCCCTCAAAACAGGCAATTTAGCATTTGACAATGGTCCAGACATCAGGTAGTCATTGACTGCAAAAGACTTTCATCCAAGTATTACAGGCAACCCTTTAGAAACTCTACTGGTTTATCACCCTTACAGTATCTCACTCCATGCTGTCAAAATGTCTTTCTCCCCCAGGGACGTAGAAATTGTGGAAGTAGAGCTAGCCAGCTGTGCGGAGCTCCCAGCTGAGACTGAGGACGACGCCTCTGTGTGCGCAGACGAGCTCAAACAGACAGAGGCTCTTGTGACTGCAGCAGCAGATGACAGCCAGAAGAGCAGCATTTGGAACAGCAATACACCACACAGCAGTGCCCTGCAGCTGAATAAGCCCTCTGGTCTGAGTCTGGAGGACCCTGTCAAAATGATGGACTCTATAATGAACGAGAACGGAGCAATATCACAAAACATCAACCTATTGGGCAAGTGAGTGCCAACCTGCTTGTCAGCGTGTGCCTTCAGGGGTCCCCACGGGGGAAAATGTTCCGCACATTGATTTGGCATGTGTTTTTACACCACATGCCCTTCCTGCCGCAACCCTCCCATTTTTTTTGTCCAGGCTCGGGACCGGCACCAAGGTTGCCCTTGGTCGCTGGGTGGGGCCACCTGGTGAGGTGGGATTCGAACGTGCTGCCTTCTGCATCCTAACCACTCATCCAGAGTGCCAACCTGCTAATTGTTTTAATTTAAAAAAAAAAAAAGCCTTAATAAAGTTCCACAGCAAAACATTAATTTTCAAAGGCCAGTTTGACATTGATTTGATCAGATTTATTTGGCTATTTGTTAGAAGTTTCTTAAATTCAGTCTATTATCCAAAGCGAGCTCTTGGATAAAAACAGGTGACTGGAATTAACCTTGAAACAAGCTAGGAAAAAGCTGGCAGCATGCCAGCAGTTATTAAACAGAAATAGTTTCACACATGCTCTCGGTGTAATATTAGCCACAACTTTAACCTCAAAAACATTTAGAAATAATATTAAAAAATCCTGAACAATAAGACTAAAATACCCCTGGTACAAAGTAGGGTTGATACTTTGTTGATGCTAAAATATTTGTTCATAGCAACAATAGTTGACTATTAATGGAGCATTTTTTTGTACGTGTGTTTGTCTTGTCAGGATGGAGCTGATGGACTATCTGGACAGTATCGACTGCAGTCTGGAGGATTTCCAGGCCATGCTTTATGGAAAACAATTTGCCATGGATTTTGATGCCCTAGAGGTAAACTTCTATCACTTACACACTTTTTTTTGAAAAGCTTTGACCTGGGGCCATATTCACCCCCAGGTTTGGGTAGTGAACTTGGCACAGAGCGAATGATTTTAATACTTTCTAATGCTCTATTTGGTACCAAATGTCAAAACCCAAGCAGGGCTGGACAATGCGGTCACTTCACTTGCATATGTGACTGATAAGTAAGCCTGAAAATGTAAACCTTTATGGGTGTTTGAGTTGAAATGTGGAACCCTTGCTCAGCATTTTATTAACACCCAAAGAAAGTGTTCACTGTGTCTGTGTGGCTGAGGGCAGAGCTCAGCTCGTTCACACAGACCTGACAGCAGGCAGGACAAGACGGGCTGCACACTTGTGATGTGACTGGATAATGTGAGCTGATAATGTCTAAGCTTGTTACTGCATGTGCAATAAAAGCTCCAGGACTAAAAAGCCAATAAGGGAAGTAGTATTTTAGTAGTTAGTATCAGTCAGCATTTTCACGTCGTGTCCACCCTGTATTTTCAGGAGAGTGTGTCCTCTAAAGACAACAGTACACAGCTAAACAAAGGAAGCACAGAGGAAGACAACACAGGTAGGTGACGGATATTCATGCTCCTGCCTCAACTTAATCTGGTCTGTACAAAAGCCATTCTGCCACCCGAACTGACACCCCCTCATTTTATTTAATGTTTAGACAGTTTGGACAGTTTTCTTATTGCACTGTTATTATAAATTCACTGACGGAATTAGATGATGATTAAAATATAAGGTAAATTAGAAAAAAATTACCTTTTTAAATGGTTACAGCATGACCAAATAAGGATTCTTGATCTCAAAGTGGTTTAATTTGTTTTTTTGATTTTGAATTACAGATTTAGTAGTAAGAAGTAGGAGTTTTCTGCATTCTGACCACTTGGTGTTTTGATGATGGCGGTAAAGAGCACAATCTGAAATGCCTCAGCATTTTCTCAACTTAAATAAGATGTGACAGTGAGGAACACAGCATACTGTTTGCTTCACATCAGTTTTCATCCTTGTTTTTAAATTCAGTGGTTCAGCTTTTTCCTTTACATTGATCTGTGCTTCTGTCTACTGTGGAGAATATTTGGTTGCTGCTGTTTTATAGACAACACCAAATCATGTTTAGAGTCAAACTGATGACATTTATATAGACTCTTTTTTTTTTTTTCTTCCTGCACATGTTCAGATAAACAGTTAATCCAGTACACCACCTGCCCCCTGCTGGCTTTGCTCGATGGCTGCACCCCTCCTCCAGAGCTGGATTTGGGCACCGGCAACACAAGCAGCACCAGCACTTCCATCACTACCATCCAGCCTTTCTCCAACCCCAGCGCTTCTGTAGAGTCTGAGCTGCCCTCAGAATTGTTGGACACCAGCTTAGAGCCACAGCAGCCAACCCGCAGCTCCCTGATCCGCCTTGAGCCCCTGACAGAGGCAGAGGCCAGCGAGGAAACCCTCTTCTATCTGTGTGAACTGAGTCCTGCTGGCCCAGAGGCTGACTCCACCCAGCTGGACAGAGTGTGAGCAGGAAGGCAACTGGCAGGACAGGGAAGCCACTCACACTGATGTTGTTTTACTTCCACATAATGCAGAAATTGACTTGTTAATATTCCATCACCTTTGGCCTGCTGTGGGTGTTTAAAGAGAGCACCAGACTGGTTGAATAGCAGTTGTTTATAATATGTAGACAGTTTTACATTTAAGACTTTCCATTGTTACAGGAATAAGCCACATTGTAATCAAAGCAAAGATCATTTATTAAATTATAGCAATAGGAATAGCTATTAGTTAATGTAGAAGAAAAATTAATCTTTTGAGTAATGGCTCAGATCAAACCAGAACAAACTCACTATACTGTACAAACAGTATCTCGGTATCTTTCCAAAAAAGATCATAGACCTTTCATAGAAGATTCATAAACCTCTTTAAAAAGTTTTCTCATAAGTTCAGATCAGTCCTCTTAACCATCAGGTGGTCTATGGTTACATCTGCAGTAATTGGCAACACTGCAGTTTAACATCTATAACAATAACATTCTGATGTATTACAATAAGAATAAACAACAAAACCCATGAGAACCTTTAATGTTCCAAATGTGTGATCCAGCACATTGTGCAACACTTCCAAATCACATGCACACATTTACAGTACTGTGTGTCGGAAACCTGTGGTAAAGCAAATAAAGTTTCTTTCATCGTGTGTACCACTGACATGCAATTACAAATTCAGTCAAGCAGAAAAAAAGTTAGACCTCAAAATAAATGTCATTGCCATTTGTTTTTTTTGATAGCACTTTGTTTCTATGACTTAAATCGATTCTTGTGCAATGCAAAGGTCTCAAATGTAAAAACGATATTGGAAACCCATTGTGGCCAGTGCAAGCACAGAACATCAGTGACTGGATTCCTATAAAAGCTTCATCTCCTCACGATCACATCTAAAGACTGAATATGACTCATCTGCTCTGCACTATCAGTTACGTTACATCACATCTGGTCTTACAACATCAGTGGGAAGGTGGTCTCACCTGACCTGCATCACTAGGTGGAAACTTTGTATATACTTGAAATGTATTTATTCTGATTTTAGTTTCTCTCTCTTTTGCTACGTGTTTTGTCCACAAAGCTGAGACTCTTCATAAAGCAACATTCCTTTAGATGTTTTTGTTCAGTCAGGCCTTACTTGAATTTCTTAATTCTACAAAAGCAACATTCTCGAGAACTGGGAGAAATATCTGTACCTTCCCCTGCTTTAAACAAGCAACAGGCAATCAAAGGTCAGTTTAACTGGAGTCTGGTGTAGCCTTGTTAAGCCATCGCACAGTATTCAGTTTTGTCACTAGGTTTGCTCGTGTTTGGATACTGTCCAACCCCAAAACACGTACTGGACTAATATAATTGTATACACGAAGGTTGTCGGCACCTGTCGGGTTCATTCCTGACCTTAAAAACAATAGTTCATGACTGCAGACACATCACCACAATGGACTAATGAGTCTGTCCGAGATTAAAGAGGGATGTTGGACCCACTGACAGGTTTGCTTTTTTGTTTAAATCACCTTTACCAATATACTGAAGTAAGTACAGTAAGAACATTTACGTTTAAAGATTTACAGATATTTGTTCTTTAAATCACAAACCTCCTACTAGCTCCCTGTTTCATAAGTCCTCTAACAGTTTGGACACAACAGAGAACTGAAAGGTCACAGTAACAGAACAGAATATCTTTGTTTACTCCTGATCTCACAGTGGATGACCTATAAATGATCACCTCAGAACGTTCGTGTTGTGATAAAGGGAAGTTCTTCTCCCGTCTTTCTTCAGTCATTATTAAAGTGCCTGCATCCTGTCAATATTTCTTTTCCATTTTGGACTTGTTCGTTCACTTTGTTCTCATCTACTGTTACATGAATTTGCTGTGACCTGCCTGTATTCTCTAAGCCTTCTGTCGTTGCAACCCTCGCTGTTACAATAAAGCAAATGCTACTGTGTTCATTTAAAGTGTTGCTCCTTCTTAACACACACACACATTTAAACAATTTCTATCCTTTGTATTTCCTGTGTGCACATTCAAACTTACTTTGAAATGGCAAACAGAGTTAAAAGAAAAAGGCTTATTTTTCTACCCTCCTCAACCTCTTTGGAGACCCTCTGAACAGCATTTGTATCCTTTCAAATGTAATTTTATTCTTTTTCATGGCATAATTGCCTAAAGTCTACAAGACTGCTTTGTTGTCTGCTATGTTGTCAAATCTATCCACAGCTTTTCAGTGATATTTATGTCTAGGAGAAGATTGGGAACTTCATGGCAAAACATCCACCTTTATAAATTGTTTTTAAACCATTTCTGAGGTGACTTTGCTGTATGCTTTGGATTATTGTCTTGTTGAACGATGTTCTGCCTCTTCATGTTTTAGCTTTTATTTTTAACTTTCCTTTAAAATGTTCTGATATTGGGCTGAATTTTTTCTACTTTCTACTTTATGCAGAGCTCCACATCCTCTCAAAATATAAATGAGTCGCATTTTATATGTGTCTCTGCGTTTTACTCCATCATGCTTCCATTGTTACCACACTTGTGTTTTTGTTACAGAAATGTACTCAGACCGTGATTGTTGGGGTGTTTGGCAGGTGAGATTCTTTCAAGAGGAGCTAAGTGATAATTACGAGCCTGCTGTAAATGTCTTTAAAATGTATTGTAGATTTAAGTGCATGAGAATTTTTCAGCAAAGTGAACTTTACATTTATTTAACTAGTTTCCATGTTCACAAGACAAATCGACATATTAACGTTTCATGAAATTTCGCGTTTATGAATCTTTTTACAGTATCTTTTAGTTAATTTGATGTATCCTTCCTCAAGGTACCTCAAATTCTTATTTTGGGCCCTTTTTTTTTTACATTTTACTGTTTATTTTGTTTCTATCATGTGTACACACATATTTCAGTTGTGACGATTACATTAAGATATTAAGAGGTGGTAGAAGTACACAAACTCAATACTCAAGTAAAACCCCAATCACAATTGCTTAAAGAAATGCTCTACTAAAATCACCTCATATTATTACCTTAAGTTGAAGTACTGTTTACTCTACTAAGAAAACAGTGTCAACAGTATTGAATTTGGTGTGAAAAGGTAAAGGACTATAGAGAAGTAAATGGTGTAACTTTGCCTCAATTCTTACTCACTGAAACCTGGAATTGGCCGCAGCCTCCATGCAAGTGGTATAGACAGTGGATATGATATATGAATGACTGGGTGGATGGATTCATGTACTGTGAGGTCGTTAATTCACAATAATACATCAGTATTTATTAGTTGATTATATTTTTATTAAGAATGCCATCGGACATCAGTTGTTATTTAAATGTAGTGGAGAAAGTTACTGAAGTCAAATGTTCTAAATTGTGCAAAAGTAACATAAAATGGAAACACTCCAGTAAAATTACTTCAGAATTTTACTTACATCACTTGAATAAATTTAGCTTAACTTAAATGGTTAATGATCTGCACTCATATAGCGCTTTTCTACCTTTTGGCCCTCAAAGTGCTTGACAATGCTTCTTATTCACCCATTCACACTGACAATTAGACACGAACACCGATGGGGGGGCTGCTATGCTGCAACACTCACCGGGAGCAACTAAGTTGGGGTTCAGTGTCTTGCTTAAGGACATTTTGATATGTCGTCCTCCAGAACAGGGTAAGTGGTCACAGATAATGGACTGATAATGGATTGTTGGACAGGCTCACCATAATAAATGATTTATTTACTGTATGACTGTATTACCATGAGTATACACAAACCTATACATCCAGTCCTACTGCCACAAATACTGACCAAATCTGGATTAAACATAAATGCATCAACACTATTTCTTCCTGTTTGTTTGATTAAATAACTTCAGTGAGCAACTGTTTCAGAAAATGGGCGAAAACTCTTTTTAAAATGAAAGTATACACTTGTGTTTATGTTTTATGGTGACGCAGTCGCCCTGTGGAGGGCAGCACATGTTAAGCTGAAGCTCGAAATAGACGAAGAAGAAGAAGACGGAGGAGGAGAAGAAGAAGAAGAAGAAGAAGAAGAAGAGTTGCGTATCATCCATCTTGTGGTGGAGTATCAGCTTTCAGAGGAAACGGTAGAGCAGTGAAAAACAAACAACCATCATGGGAGCCGTCCTGGGATTGTGCTCCATGGCGAGCTGGGTAAGTGATACACATCTGCGTATAAACTGGTAATGTTCGTGTTTATTTTATTTTTATCTGTTTTAGCTGCTTCGTCTCCAGAGTAGCTGTTATGACTGCGCAATAACACCAAACGCCAGGCCGGGTGTTAACGTTAAGCTGATGTTAGTTAGCCGTTTTACTAACATTCATATTAAATACAAATTTGAACAAATAATTTGATAAAAAATCATTGTCTTACGAGAAGAAACGCTGTAGGACTATATGACACCTTCCTTTGTATGGAAAACACGTAACTTCACAAACATGTCGAACTGGCCTGTTTTGGTTCTGTGTTGACTCCGTGTACGGTTCAGCTGAAGGTGCAGCAGTTGGAAGTTTTAGTGCTTTCGTCTTTGTGAATATTGTAAACACGCGGCTGTTTACGATATAAACAGAGCAGCGGGTTTATGAGGTTAACTAGCTATTGCAACACAGCCGTCATGTAAACAGTGTCAGGTATCAGCTGCAGTCACAGCACGTCAACGTACAGCTTAGGTCTCGCTTTCCTTTCCCTTGAAGCATCAGCATCGAACGTAAGTCTTCGTGACTGACTGCTGGGCTGTTTTGCTCCGTCCGTCACCTCATGATTACCAGTGTTTTGTGTGTGCAGATCCCTTGCCTGTGCGGAAGCGCCCCTTGTCTGCTGTGTCGATGCTGCCCCAGTGGAAACAACTCCACAGTGACTCGCCTCATCTATGCCTTCTTCCTCCTGCTGGGAGTGGGGATGGCCTGTATTATGTTGATGCCTGGCATGGAGGGGCAGCTGAAGAAGGTATGCAAAACTTCTCACATTTAACAGCAAGCTGACAGAAGTAACACAGCAAATAACAATATATGAACCCCACAATCTGCATTTTTTGATGTTGTTATAAAGTCCAAGAAAACCTTCTCTCTCCCCCTTTTTTTTTTTTTTTTGGACTTAATGGACATTACTATAGAGATAATGATATACAGTTAATTTTCACAAGCTTCCCGGTCAGATTTGAAATGGTTTGAAACGATTTGAAAGTCCCTGCTGAGTCAGTGCAGTTATTCGCTACAACTGTTAGATCACCTCAGTGCACCTTTTTATTCTGAGGCTCTTTGTAATCATGTTTGGCTAATGAGGTTGAACTGTGTGCTGGATTCTAGGATATATAATACTCTGCCAAAGCTTCAGACTAGAAACCCAAATATTCTGTAAGAATAATAACTGATTTCTAAACATAATGTACAATATTAGGTGAACTGTATAGTCTTTATGGTTTATGATTATTTTTGTTTACAGTATATTCTGGGACTGAGATGATTTAACAATTTGCTAGTAATGTATTACAGTTTGTGTGCTACTGCAGATTCCAGGTTTTTGTGAAGGAGGGATGGGCTCTTCTATTCCTGGCGTGGAGGGTCACGTGAACTGCGATGTGCTGGTTGGCTACAAGGCTGTGTATCGCGTTTGCTTTGGGATGGCCATGTTCTTCCTGCTCTTCTCTCTGCTCATGATCAAAGTGAAGAGCAGCCAGGATCCCCGAGCTGCACTGCACAACGGGTGAGTCAACAGTCATCCGTCTTTCCCCATCTCTCCGTCTGCTGGGAAGTACACTCACCCTTTAGTGCACTAGTGGAATTATCATTGATTTCTATAATGCAGATTGCATTATTGTGAAATTTTTGATGTTGTTATAGAGTCCAAAAAACCTTCTCTCTCTCTCTTTTTTTTTTTTTGGACTTAATGGACATTTCTATAGAGATAATGATATAACATTAATTTTCACAAGCTTCCCAGTCAGATTTGAAACGATTTGAAAGTCCCTGCTGAGTCAGTGCAATTATTCGCTACAACTGTTAGATCACCTCAGTGCACCTTTAGTATTCTATAATGCAGATTGCATTATAGAAATCCATGATTGTAATTAATAAAAATCATTTGATTAGAATTGGAGTGGAGTAAAAAGTACAGCTATTGCCGATAATGTTGTGGAGTAGAAGTAAAAATAGCCATATTAAATCTACATTACTCTACAATTCTCATTACGTCCCATTACTGCAGGGAGCTGATACTTCTTTGTCTCCCCTTCAGGTTTTGGTTCTTCAAGTTTGCTGCAGCTGTTGCCATCACTATTGGATCCTTTTTCATCGCAGAAGGTCCCTTCACAACTGGTAAGTATTTGGTTTTTTTGTGTTTTATGTTTTCTGACTGTCAAATCAAATGAAACATCACTGGCGGCATTTTGAGATACATAGTCTTTGCTGGACTTAAAGTTTTTCTGACCACATAACCAGTGTAGATAGATTTGTCCAACTGAATTGATTAAGGCAGCATTAGGAAGATAATTAAAGGTGTCTCTCTCTCTGTCTCTCTCTCAGTGTGGTTCTATGTCGGCATGGCTGGAGCCTTCTGCTTTATCCTCATTCAGCTGGTTTTACTTATTGACTTTGCTCATTCCTGGAATGAGTCTTGGGTGGAGAAGATGGAGGAGGGCAACTCTCGCTGCTGGTATGCAGGTATGGTGAAAGCAGAGTGGATGAAAACATGACAAGAGTACTGTTATTCATAGCATGTCAGCCCTCCGGCAGAGAACAGAGAGTGAAGAATACTGAAAATCTGAACTTAAAATCTGTTTTAAAATCCACCTTTACTCTTATGTTCAGTGTACTTCCCACGATTAACACTGATGGACTTTATATCTATCAGTAAGTCTAAATCTGTCTTGTTCATCTTCTGTCCTGTTGTGTGTTCACAGCTCTGCTGTCAGTTACCACAGTGAACTACTTGTTGTCTCTGGTGTCTCTGGTCATGTTCTATGTATATTACACCCACTCCGATGGCTGCACTGAGAACAAAGTCTTCATCAGCATCAACATGCTGCTCTGCATTGCTGCCTCCGTTATGTCCATCTTGCCTCAGATTCAGGTTCGGAACAATTCTCTTACATTAATATTTGAGCAGGAACATCTACACTATAATGAAAGACAAGACACTTGCATTTTAACATGGGGGACTCTGGGTGACATACATCTAGGACGTGTGGTTTAAGTAAATGTGACTCGATATATTTCATAGGATGGACGTTTCTCTGTTCCAGGAGAGTAATCAGACATTTCAGACACGCACAGGATTCCTTAGTTTATCTAGATATTATCCAGAGAAACTGCTTGTGAGGATGCAAATGTCTGAGTCAGTTGGCCCAGACATTATGCAGATTTTATCCAGCCAGCTCCCCACGACAAAGTACCTATAAATGCCAATCGGGTAATTATCCAGAGAATTCACCACAAGTGGGTGGTAAATGGTGTTTATATCCTGTGAGTGCCGAAAGCAAAAAAATATAAACGCCCAACCTGATTCTCCAGATATTCTTAAAAACTAAGCATTATAAGAAGTGTCTGTAAGGTTAGGATTTACATAGTCATCATAATCATAGTTAAAAAGATAATTTAGAAAACCATTTTCAAACTGATGGAACACTGATGGAAACATAGATCAGACAGTAACACCATGTAGAGTAGGTCATGGAGAGTTACGAAAGGATTTCTGTCAGTGGACTCAACGATTCCTGTCGCTGGTAATAAATATGGGTCCAAAACACACATATTATGCACTTCGGTTTGACTGTACCACCCAGTATGACCCCAATAATAAATTCGTAGTAGATCACATCACCTTTCTGACAGTTTAAACCTAAAAACCAAATATTATAACTTTTCATGTAGAATTCATAGTAGAGCTGCTGTATTGGATTGCATTAGATTGTACAGGTGTAACTTATAAAGTGGCCAGTGTGTGTAAGCAAAGTGTTTTAGGTTGTCCTGGTTGTTCTTATACTGTTTTCTTCGTGAAGGAGTCCCAGCCCAGGTCTGGCCTTCTGCAGTCCTCTTTGGTTACCCTGTACACTATGTACTTGACCTGGTCTGCCATGACTAACGAGCCGGGTAAGACTTTTATTCAGTATATATTTCAAGCCTTTCTATTTTTTTTTTATACTCAGCCACAGATGGAAAACTAGTTATTCAGAATTTGAATGAGCTCCCAGTGGTTCGGTTAGAAATCGTTTCAGGCATCGTGGCCAGTGGATGACAGAGGTTTTGCGCGCACGCACTAAAATATTAGGCATTTTATTTCTTGTACAGTGCACATGACTCATTGCTGTAAAGTGTAAAAATTGAAGGTGACACGTTTATATAACCTCTGTATTCTGAGAAGCTAATTGATGCAAATACTAAGGAGCCGTAATTCACGAATATTGTGTTTTACAGCTTAAAAGTTTGACATGACATTGAAGAGAGTAAAGGCAGATTTAAATAATGAATAATAACAGGGAGGTGTGTTGCTTCAGCCTTTTCATTGCATATAAATTAAATCAAGCCTGCGCTGTGAAAGTAAAGAGACATTTTTAACAGCAAAATAAAAACATCTTACTTAGACGTATTTCCTGATGGACATGTATTTGCAGATTTATCATTGTTTCAGACAGTGAATAGATGATGCACCAACACATGCAGAGATACCTGCAGATAGCGCCTGTGTTTTTGATGGTTGTTTATAGTAAAGCAGTCTGCTTCATAGTAAAGTTTTACCAGTCGCAAGATTTTTCAGCCGTCTGGTCAAAAATGTAATACCTCAGACTTTGTGGATGGTGTTTGGGAACTTTTTAAGTTTTAGTGGCGTTGACACTGATCATGTTTTGGAGACCTGCTGCTTTGGTCCTCAATTCTCACATCAAGGCAAAATCATGAGTCTGTTTAAGTTCACTAGTTATTTTATTGGTTATATTTAAAATAATTTTAATCTAGTACAGTGTGCTTTGCTGATGGCAAGGAATTTTTTCACCACTCAATAATATTAAATGGTATTAGATTTTTAAAAATGCGTGGCCTTGGTTCTGATTGGCGTGGTGGCCTATTATTATAATACAGCCTAATTATTTTAATAAAAATAATTTAGTCTAAGAGGCATCACTACATTATGATTTTTAATTTAGATTTTTACCACATGTATAATTTTGTGTGCAGGTCTGTTACATAAGCCTTTGCCTTTTTCCTTGCTGTGATACTATGAATAAACCACCTTTGCATTGCCGAGACTTTCTCTTTTGTCTGGAGAGCTGTAGCTGGGAAAATCAGCTTTCTCCAGTAACCAGATGCCGTTACGTTATGTAAATTGAAAGAAGATATTCCTGTCAGAATTTAACAATTAGCTGGTAGGTAGGGCTTAAAACCAACAAGGTGTCTGATATTTTTCTTGTGTCTCAGACAGGAAATGTAACCCAAGCCTTCTGGGGATTATTGGGCTGAACACCACCACCCCTGCAGGTCAGGACCATGCAGTTCAGTGGTGGGATGCCCAGGGGATTGTGGGATTGATCCTCTTCCTCATGTGTGTCCTCTATTCCAGGTGATGAAATTAAGTTATTAACTTGTGAAGAAAGTCAAACATGAGTTTGTAGTGAAACTACACACCTGCAGGCTGATGGCTGCTGCTTAAAATGACTCGTTCTCTTTTCCAGTATTCGTAACTCATCCAATGCCCAGGTGAACAAACTGACTCTGACAAGTGACGAGTCGGCTCTGATCGAGGATGGGCCTCAGACCGAAAACTTTGACGAGGGCAACGGACTCAACAGGGCTGTGGACAACGAGAAGGACGGCGTCACCTACTCCTACTCTTTCTTCCACTTCATGCTGTTTCTGGCATCACTCTACATCATGATGACGCTCACCAACTGGTACAGGTAGGCTTTGCACTGCACAGCAGCTGCAGGGAGGTTAAGTCACAGTCATGTGACGTCATTCAGTCAAAGGAAAACTTTAACTTATCAAACAGAAGATAACCATATATAATCCATATTTTAGTTTTGTGGCAGTAAATGAGTGTGTGCTCATAAAAATGAAGGAACTTCGTGGCTCAATGATGTGTTGTAATATTTTTTGGACAATAATGGAGCTGTGTGGCATGAAAAAAGGGATTTCTTAGGGATATGTAAATGCTGGGTCTAGGGGGGCCTGGTGGATCAGTGGTATTGCGTCGGGATGCAAAAGGCCGCGGGTTCAAATCCCACCCTATCACGTGTGGCCCCACCCAGCCACTAAGGGCAACGTTGGTGCCAGTCCCAAAGCCCGGATAAAATGGGAGGGCATCCGGTGTTTAAAAAAAAATAAAATAAAATCACGGCAAATCAATGTGCATAACACGTTCACGTGTGATGACCCTTGAAGGGATGTAAATACTGGATCTAGATTATTACAGCTATAACACCAAAATTTGTGACATATTCGCTCTGCTTTGACTTGCAAATTTCTCTAAACTCTAAAGTTTGACCCATGAAATTTCAAGGTTCTGTGACGTCAAGCCAGGTTGAGCTGACTGAGCTCCCATTTGTCGTAGTGTGTCTGTTGGAGCGTGGTTCAGGGATCAATGTGTAGAAAAGCCTTAAGTAGCTAAAGATGTGAAAGTGGCCCAGATCTCTTTGAAAAAACTGAAATGATGATTCATGGCTCCTGTAAAAAGAATTAGCTCTGAGTCACTTAAGGTCCAAAAATATTTTTATTTAGTCCACATGAACATAGCTTGCTTCCACTATGTGATGACTATGCCATTTAAGACTTTGGATACACTTTTGTACCAATGTTCAAGTAGTCTAGAAGGTGGACTTGACCGTAGAGATGGCATATGAGCAAAACAGGACACCTTTCCCACTTTACTTTATTGGTTTCAAATTTAATACTCAGCTTTAATCATGCTTTATATTTGCAAAAAGCATTTATGGCTATATATCTGTTCTCTGTGCAGCCCTGATGCCAATTACGAGGCCATGACCAGCAAGTGGCCCTCAGTTTGGGTAAAGATCTCCTCCAGCTGGATCTGCATTGCCCTCTACGTGTGGACTCTGATGGCTCCGCTGGTCCTGGTCAACAGAGACTTTGACTGAAACTGCCCCCCTTTGCTCATACACACCTTCATGCTTTGATTCACTCCTATTTTTGTTTCAGCAAAGTTAGTAAAATACATAGCTAACCCTGCTTCAGTTGGCACTGGAGCTGCACTCAGACTGGTTAGATTGATTCAGGACTGGAGAATCAGCAAGAATGTCCAGATGTGTCCTGTCCCAGCTCTGTCTGCAGCCCAGTGTCGTCTGATGTAACGTCATTGTGAAGCCTCAGCAGCCTGTAGTGATTTCCCATGCTGTTTTTATGCCATTGTATATATATCCTGTGTTTTCTTCTCAAAAAAAACAGAGCTGCATGCTTTTCCTTGAACACTTGATGTGACATTACCAGTAGCTGTATGTGAAGCTTTTACCAGGATGGTGACTGCAAACAGTATTAAATATTAAAACTGTTAGATGTTTAAAAGGAAAAATAAGGGGAGGGGAGAGACCTGTGCCCAGATAGATTTGATTCGTCTTGTCAGTTGGACTCCAGCTGTGGTACTGAGAGACTTAGCTCTCAGTCACTCGCACCTTCACCGGGCATGAGTGCTGTGTCACCTTGTGTGCGTGTGTGTGGTATATAGTTGTCAGCTAACTTCTACCAGCTGTGTGTTCTCTTTGCTCATTCCTCAGCACATACACAACATTAGGCGCATTCCTGCTGTTGCCGCTTCTGACTTCCATTGAAATTTGACTTTAAATGTCAAAATTGAATTAATTGAAAACTCGTACTGTAGATAAATTATTTGTTTGTGTTTAGCATTAGCATGTAGAGATGTTGTGGAGATGTGTTTGATTTTCCCCACCACTGTGTTCACCCTAACCATTTTTTTTTTTTCTCGACATGTTAAAGTTTATTGTAAATCGTTTAATAAAACGAAGGAAAACTGAGTGGTGTTCAGTGTCACGCCTCTGTGGCTCACTTACAGAAATAGGTGTAGCTGATTAGAAATAATAAACTGTTTGAGCTGTTCTGTTTTCAGCTGCCAACTTTTGAAATCATGAACCCTCAGCACCATCCATGTGAGATCTTCACACTTTATGTTGAAAGCACATTTTGGTGCAGGCAATGAGGAATGGATATGAAGTTTTTGAACATTACAGAAAGCAAACATGTCGACAAGCCTTGAAGTTTACTCAGGTCAAAAGTGACACTGATGTTTAGTGTCATCGGTGTCACTGTTAGCTTGAGTAAATGAATGTTTAAACCAAAGACTGTTATAGAAAATGTAGATTAATTATTGCAGTCCACCAGCTGCGTGTGTCATGTCTTACTCATGGCTCAAATGCCTTTGTTCATCACCTGTCAGATTTTTACAGTTTCCTAATCATGGCTCCATTATGAAACCAAATCAATTGTTTTAGTCCAAAAAACTAATTTTAGTCTTTATACAGGTATAAAAATTCTAGGTAAGCTAACATACAAAACCAAAAAAAATCAAGAAACAAGTTATCTATGTATCGATATATACATATTTTAATTTTGTACTACGTTTTTCAAGCCCGAATTGCATGCAGAGCAACAAATGTGTAATCTGTAACAGTATAGAACCTCCTTCCACCACTTCCTGGTCCCTCCTGCCACGACTTCCTGGTTCCTCCTTCCACCACTTCCTGGTCCCTCCTTCCACCACTTCCTGGTCCCTCCTGCCACCACTTCCTGGTCCCTCCTGCCACCACTTCCTGGTCACCGGGTCACCTGCAGACCTGGTCATGTACAAATTTGTTGACTTGCATAAGTGGCTGCTTATGTGTTAGGTGTTTGAAATCATCATCATCAGCTTATTTCGAACTAAAGTTTTGAAAATATGTCTTGTCAAATGGGACAGCAGTGATTCAGTAGATGGAGGGGTTTCTTCTTAGCAGGCAGCGGTTTGTGGCAATGCTATTTCGCCCATATCTGCAGACAGTCAATCACTGAATGTGACCTGAATCCATCAGACCTACGATTGCAAAACCCGCCTCCTTCACCCCCAAAACGCTGTTTAAAACCGCGTTTCATGTCATTTTGAAAAAGAGACTTAAGCTACTTCCTAAGCATGAAAGCCTGGGTATGAATTTATGTAATTAAAGCAAAAAAAATAAAAGTGCCTGAGAAAAGTTAATTTCTGTATGCTGGACAATAATTCTTGTGGTCAAATATTTAAATTCCAGCATTTGAGATATTCAAATTTGAAACTGATCAGATCTTTTGACAAAGAAGCTTTATTTTACCAGAAGTAAAAACACATTGTTGAAAACAACTCCAATGCACTAAAATTACAAAAAACTAAAAAATGTCAAAATATGATACAAAGGCCAATGAATAAAACATTATTTGTAAATAATCCAGTCATAAAGTGACAAAGGACCAGTCTAATCAGTAACCCTGTGATGTTCCTCGTGTAAAGTGCAACAGGAAAATATAATGCTTCCAACAGTATTAAAATAATACAAACACATGAATTATATGAACTGTACATTAAATAATGCATGAGTTGAGCTAAAAAATAATTTTAGCCATGACCTGCTGTGTACACTGTTAGAACCAAGCAAGGTTTCCCCCACATGTTCCTTTGGGTGATAAGGGCATCTAGGAAAACACACATGGAAACTGGTTCTGCTGGTGTGTCAGATTCTGGGTCGTCAGATAAAGAACAAGAAAACTACTACATCTCAAAAGTTTCAACTGGCAAGCACCAAAACTGTATGGCAGCTGTGGAATGTTAGCCAAGGGTCTACAGAACACGTGGAGCCAGCGTCCCCCTCGGCTGTGAAAATGTTTTCCTTTCTTGCCATTATATTCTTTTCTTTAACAGTCTGCAAACAGCAAAGTTTCTTTGCCAGTCGTTTTTGAACACTGAAACATTTTTGATGATTTCAAAGGTCTAGATCTGCTTATTTTTCTTATCGGGGCCCTTTATGCAGCACTTCACCTCTGCGTGAAACAGCTCCACTGTGTTCTCATTGGTCTGCTTGCAAAGTCTGCCGGTGCCTATATGGGAAAATGGGAGCAGGTTGAAACAGCTGTGTAATTTGTGGCCACGTGGACCCAAAACTGATATTCCCATTACCAAAGAAGGTCCCATCACCACAACACTTAAGTTACAACTAAAGATAGAAAATAGGAGTGTGGGGGCTCTTCAGGCTCAGTGGTTGGGTGTGTTGTGTCGAAATACAGGTAAATGTGAAAATTTCATGTTTAAACCTTTACTTTTTTTTCCCACAACAAGTGATCATTTGATGATTTTCACCAGGAGTTTTATGTTGAATCAACCTAAATTATACTTCCATAAGGAAATAGGCCTTTTCTAAAGAACTCCCCCAACTTAAAGACCCTATCAAGTTGCATTATGGGACGTTTAGGACAGTGTTTGTAGGGTGATTGCATATCTAACCTGACAGTTCTTGGTCTTTTCATTCTCCCAACTACATGTAGGTCTATAACTAAAACCACTGGAAAACCCCTTTTAAAATCTTACCAGACATGAAAAATCAAGTGTCTCATTTTTACTGTATTTGTGTCAGTAGAGGATCTAACCTCCATTTTAGTTACCAAACGGAAATATATTTGTTTCAGTGTCCAAAATGAAGAGGAAAAAGCTTCAATAACTTTATTTAGTAAAGACTGGGTGGTGAATTTGTAGAAATGTAAAGAGACTTTTATTCCCCACTTCTGCAAATGACCATGTATGTAAGTATCAAACACTTTCCATTGTTTATTACTGAGTAAAGTTGTCTGTAGATTTGAGCAGGTCCCTTTATAAACACTAGATCTCAATCAGACAATAAGAAATGAACTGAATACAACTTTAGCGTATACACACATATTAAGCACAAACATTCTTGACAATTATAGAAAAAAGCGAGAGATTAAATAAAGTTACAGTACTATCTATTTACATCAATGGTAATGTACACACTACTGTCTACTCACAGTCTTTGATCACAGTGAAATCAACATTTTCACTCACTTTTGCTATTTGATTAAAATACATTCTGGTCATTCATTTATCTGGTACAAAGTTGGGTACATGGATTTGTCTTAACTTGGTCACTGACAAGGTGGAGACTCATCTCGTCTTTCAACGGGGGCCATGAAAACCTGGACATACCCGGGTGACATACCAGGGCAGGTGCCCTGCTCAGCAGACTTTGCACGACCAGCACTAAATCTCTGTATACAACTGTGGGCAGAACTCGCACGCTACACCTGAATCACTGATCCACCAGGCTATAATATTAAACTCCTTCTCAGGTCAACTTAGGCTACACGTACAGGAAGCTCGTCCACCGGCTCGGGGTCCAGGCTGGTGTATGTGACGGAAGGTTCCACAACTCCTGGACTAAGTGGGGGTGGGTTGTTGTTGGTTGGCTGACTGCCTGTGTTCCTGAACTGCTTGTAGACTCGCGGATCCTGGGCCACATAGGTGGATGACGAAGAGTAAAGGACCAAGCCCAAGATAATGATGAAGAATGACAACAGATAGAGCCCCGAGAACTGTAATAGACAGACAGACTTAAAGCTAGAAATATTTGCACACTGCTGTATTGTGTTGGTTCAAATTCTGTTTTGTAAGTATAAATGAGTCTGGATCATTGACATGATGTCCCCCGGATGGACTGAATGAGTCCAGGGGGCCGATGGGCCAGAGCCTGTGAAGTTACTGTTCATATTTCTTGTTTGAAAGAGCTTAGGTAAAAGACACAAAATGACCAAAAAGACATGACCAACAACCACAAAAAGATGCAAATGATTAACAACCTATCCAAAAGAGGGGCAACATGACCAAGACCTGCACAAAACATGTAAAATTAGACACAAAATACCAAACACATTTACCAAAAATAGACAAGAAATGAAAAGAAACTAATGAAAAACTAATAAAAATTACTACAAACTGACTCAAAGACCAAAAGGGTTGAGGGGCCCTTTCCCTGTCTGTACCCAGAGGTCAGTTTTGTCAATATTCATCCGTGGGTGTCCCCCAGGGATTTAGTCTAGGTCCTTTCCTATTTATGTTCAGCATGTACTGAACTCAAATGCATAATTTTCTACATCGGTAATATCGTGGTAGAGCAGTGAACCTACACTCATATCAGAATGTCACCCCCAAAACACTGCCGGACTTACAGTGGTGTTATGCTGGATGTCTGGCCATCATTTGACCTGCACATCACCAAACCGATGCTTGCAGCCATTACCTTGTATTGAAAGAGGAAGAGACCACAGAAAAGGCTGTACAGGTCAGCTGTGAGCAGAGAGAGATTGACCGAGGTGGCGCTCGTCCTCTTCATCACCACCGGCATGAAGCTGTAAAGGCCAAACATGAAGGCACTGAAGCCAACGTAGAGAAAACCTGCAGGCAGAGGGACATTTTATAACTTTTGGACATTTTACATCTGGTGTGTGTGTGTGTGTGTGGCTGTGTTTGTGCATGCATGTGCACTCTCACCAATCTGCCAGTCCCAGGGTACCTTCAGTAGCTCTTTGTGTTCCATGATGGCTCTGCAACAGACATCCATTCAAACTGATATGTCCATGATCTCCGTGAGTAAGTATTTCACAGTATTAGTAGTTTTCATCAAAAAAAAAAAAAAAGTGGCAGAAAGTTTGAATCTGTTTACCACATTAAACATTACAACTCATGCAGCGATGCATTTAATCAGATCATCTGCAGCCTGCAGCAGTGATTTGCATCACTGGTGCCATGCGAGGCTCCACCTGGTGGTGTCTCCTGGTGATGCCAGAACCTTCCTAATAATGGCCCTTCACTCACCCTTTAAGGTACACTGCACCTTTAAGGGGCATTGAAGGCTAGATTTAGGAAGTTTATTTGCAGCAATAGAATATTCAGTACATAGTATTGTGTTTTTATTAGCGTATAAAAATATTAATAAGAATTGTGTTTTCTTTAGCTGCGAAGGAACCTTTGATATCTAAAGAGAGAATTTATCTTTTTCATTTAAATGGAATCTATGACCAACCATGCAGTCGTGGCCAGCGACGTGGAAAAGGAGGGGTGGGAGTATTTAGATGGCTGCAATCTGCAATCGGCACTGAACCTTTAACTCAAACCCCCCCAAATTGTCGTTTAGTTTAGGTCAGCTGTACCTCAGTTGGTAGGGCAGTCCTCCATGACCCACAGGGTCCGTGGTTTGACTCCCAGCCCTCCTAACTACATGTTGAAAGGTCCCTGGGCAAGACACTGAACTCCAAAAATTATCTCTAATGTCTCGTAAGTCGCTTTAGATAAGAGTGTCTGTAAATTATACTTAGATTACAGACAACAGTTACATATAAACATTACAATGAGGTAAAATACGTTGACAATCATTTGAATATTTTTAAACAAAATTTCGCCTGTGTTTAGCCACATAGAGGGACATGAATATGTGGCTAATGTGAAAAAGTTGCCTTTTTATTTAGCTTTTCTGAGAGGAACAGAGTCTCAGATGCCTGTATGAGTCTCTCAATTTATGTACAATTTTTTTTTTTGTCCTTTCGGCTTTTCCCGTGAGTTCAGTGTCGCCACAGCAGATCATTGTCCGCATGTTGATTTGGCACAGTTTTTACACCGGATGTTGTTCCTGACGCAACCCTCCCCAATTTCTACCGGGCTTGGCTCTGCACAGCTGGGGAGGGGAATGGGCTTTTAGGGGTTCAGTGTCTTGCCCAGGGACACTCCGACATATAGCCAGGGCCGGGGATCGAACCACTCACCCTGTGGTCCGTGGACGACTGCCTTTACCAGGCCTTTGCCTGCCTTTGCCCCCCTCTAAAATTATGTACAATGATGGTGGCAAATACAAAACGGCAGATATTGTTTCTTGCCATTGTCAAATACTTTTAAAGAACTGATCTGTTGAACGCACACTCCCCAAGGTGGGAAGCAACACAACAATCACTTATGCATTTAAAGGGGACTTCACCATCATCTGGAGAAGAACGATACACCACAACCTCCTTTGTTTGAGCAACCAAATACGTCCTCCCAACACACACACACAAACTCACAGCTGGATTCCACTGAAGAAAGATCCGAAGAGTCCCATCATACCAAGGAACTCAACGCGGCTCAGGTTCTTTACGATGAACTCCTCACAGACGTTGGAGATTCCGTACAGGGTTGCTCCGCCTAGAACCAAAAGATCCCCGAACAGCTTCTGCTCCCCTGCACAGCAAGAGACCCGAAACATCAGCATACGTTGAGCAAGAGCAACACCTACATGTGCTTGTGCCCTGAGTTTGTGCGTGCACACGTTGCATTAAAGTCACACCAGTAACTGTGTATCTGTAGGCCTTGTTATCACAGCCCCTCGCTTTGTGTGCGAGTGTGTGGATACTCACCGAGGCCTTGCTGCCGACCAAGCAGGATGTCAGCTCCTACCATGCAACCAATACCCAGCAGACAGAGTCCTGCCCCGACAAAGTGCACAGCCTTGTATCTCACTAAGAGAAAGAACCAGGACAGCAGCAGGACCACTGGGATGACAAAACAGTCTAAGAGCTGAGAAGAAAGACATACGCACATGATATTGTTGCACAATATAATCAATAATCTCACTTCTTCCTGTAATTCTGAGCCTCACAAACATGTTAAAAGCCACCCTGCGGGCGCTGTGCCCTCGGCCTGTACGTCCTGCAGGGACGCTGCCAGTTCGACCCTACACTTATGACTATATTGATTTCTTGCAATTTTGATTAGGTAATATGAGCTTATTCATTCATTGCCAACTAGATAAGTGCCTCACTGTCTGCATATAGCCCTAATGTAATGTCACACTGAATTTCCAATAAGGATTTATTACTTGACGGAAATTAATCACATTCTGGGAAGAGAAGCACATCAAATGTATTAATGGGAGCCATAAAAAAGATTATTATAGGGTTTTATTATTGTACTTCGTTTGGTTAGAGGACTCACAACAGACACAAGACTAATACCTGTTGTACCTGTGCAGTTGATGATGTGTGTGTGTGTGTGTGTGTGTGTTCAGCCTGCATCGCTCGGTTCGCATAAATCCTTAATGCAGGAGGACCAGCAGTACTGGGGGGGGGGGGTTGAACGGGGGAGTCTGTAGCCATGCTAGCAGCTCTGACAGGGTGCAAAGGCCAACGCCAGCATGCTCCCAAGCTGACATTTACAATGGGGTTATGTTCATCATGTTGATGTTTGTTTTGCCCGCTATCATGTTACCAGCTCATTAGTGCTTGAAACAAAGCTGCCGATGCTGATGGGAATGTGATTCGATTAGCAGCGATTTGCTCATGAACCACAAGTCATTTGGATCAAATTACAGTGCTGGATTAGCAGAACAGCGACCACCGGAATCACCACGACAACTGGAAACCTTCCTTGTCGGTTTGAAGCAGTTCGCTATTTTCACTGACAAGAAGTCCGGTTGACATGACTCAACTTCCAAATAATGTGTGATTATGTGCACTGCATTTCCTGGCAACCCGTCCGACAGTTGTACAGACGTCTCACTGTGAGCCGAAAATACCGACCTCATGGTGGAGCCAGAGAACAGGCCCCCGAAAACACAAGCACGCATTGTGTGGCAACCATGAATGTTTGAAGAAAATGAGGGAAAGTTTTAAGGTGAGGAAAACTCAAAGGCGATCACCACGTTAAATGCGGAAATGTTTCAGTGTGGATCAAAGTGGTGGCCAGATAAAGCCACTGCTAAAGGAGAAACAGATGATAAGCCAAGGAGCTATTCGTGTGTGTGTGTGTGTGAATTAAGGTTAAACCACGTTTTCCACACAGACACACACTCATGCATACTTACCTGTACACTGGACAGTGTAGTATACTGATATGCCTTGAGGACCAGGTAGTTGGCCTCGATGTCTATCAAACCCAGAATCATGTATTTCCACCAGCGCTGCTTCAGAATGGCCAACAGGTTCCCCTCCCCTGGTAAGGCAAAGACACACACGCACACACACACACACACACACACACACACGGAACATAATGAAAATATTAAATCACAGTTCAATCCCTGCTGTCCTCATCTGTCCGCACGCCTTCAGTCTTTCCACCTGCCCACCTGCAGCACTTCACCTAATTATCCAACCAGCTCTCTCCGTCTGTTAGCATACATGTTCCCATTTCCACCTCATTAGTATATATTCAGCTACAGTTCCTGCAAACAGACTCTTCCAGCCAGCCTGTTTTTTTTTTTTTTTTAATTCTTTTTTTTGCTGTAACCTTTTTATTTCACTGGTTTCTGGACACTCTGTCCCAACTGTACCTTACCCCTTAAACTTTGTTAACCTTAGGTTTGTCTACTAGCCTGGTATTAACCTCTGCATGTATCCACTTGCTTCTTGTCATCCCTACTGGTTTGGCAAAAACACATTTATGACGCCCCTGAATGTAAACTCCACTCTTAAAGTATTGGAATGAGTGCGTTTGCTGTTTATTAAAGAATTAGGGTTTAAAATTAAATGATGAAAATTAGATAATACGTCTGAATCTGAGCTTTTATTTTGTGATATTCACATCAAAGAGCAACACAAAGTAGCTTGCCTCGCCATTCCTATCCTTTTACAGGGAACTTCTTTTGAAATGTGGTTGTGTATTGCACATCAAGGCTTCCTTATCTGTGTTCAAAGTGCCGCAGTAATTGAAGTGAACTGTAAGTCTCATGTGGATTCTGTATAAAAACCAGCAGATAAAGTAGTTGAAAAACAGTATTTTGTGTGCAACCGATGACTGTGTGTGTCTTTTATATTCTGTGTGCAATAAAATGATCTCTGTTTTAAACGTTTTTATGTTTAAATGTCCTTGTTTTGTGCACCTTTCATCAATTTTTCAATCATTTATAAAAGCACTGATTGTAACACTTGTGTTGCGTCAGTCTCTGCCAGTACCTTGTCTGACTGCCAGTGTGGTGGTGTAAACCAGAAACAGCAGGATGTAGTTGAGAAAGCTCTGGAAAACGGGTGTGTTAGCGTGGAAGTCATCAGCCAGGTACTTGCTGGTCAGGCCGATAGCACAGATTAACAAGGACAAGATCTGACCCAGGGCTAGGGTCACCAACAGGTCCCTGCCAAGGACAAAAGAGACATGGACAAAGCTCATTAGTTTTTCATTAAGAATATTAAACGTCATGAAAAGGTAATTGAATTGAATTGGTCATAAAATGTGATCTGATCTACACTAAAGTCCCAAATATCAAGATTGTGTTGTTAAACACAACCACTCGTTATCTTTATTCAACACACATATTAAACATGCTGATATGAAGGTGACATCCAAGTGAAGAGCAGTGTAGTATTATCCAACCAAACCACAAGGATACAGGTCTGATGTTATGTTTATCATCATTATCAGTGGAGCTGCTCAGATATTTCTCGTCATGAAGAGTTTGCACATTTGCCAAAATCTCACATTGCAACTCAACCTAACTCTGCAGATCGAGATTTTGTGTTGAGGCCATTGAAGTATATTGTACTTTATTTGATCTCTAAGCATAATTAATGTTTTTTGATTTCTCATCTCCACTTTTTTGCACATTTTAAACATTTTCAAAATGCATTTCAGTAATTGCTAAAACTCGTTTGTCTGTAGTTCTGTATTTCTGGTCTGTGGTTTATTTTAGAAACCCTGGTAGACTGGAGACTAACAAACAGGCTGATTTGGTTCAGGTAGACACACACGCTCATCAAAACAGGAAGCTGACTATAGATTTGCAGTAACGAGCAGGTCAAGATTTGTTTGTCCTTATCAAAGAGGAGAACAACACGTCAACACTGGCTAAGATAGCAATATAGAAATTATATACAAACCCCATTGTCAGAAAACATTGGATTATTCTGATATTTTAATTGGCTTGAACTTTGATTAATGTGACAAAAGCACACACCAAGCAAATGTAGAATCTGATGCCTGCAATTTGAGAAAAAGTTGGGGAAAACTCTGACAGAAAGGTTAAAGAAATATTCAGGTAAAATCCCTCTGGATGATTCCAAATTTGGCAGGTTAATGGGTAACAAGTGAGGGGATTATGATTGGCTATAAAATTAGCATCTACCAAAGAAAAAAAAGCTGGGTTGTGCTTCATGCCCAACGCCATGAGAAAACTTTTAATCTGTTTCAACTGTTTCAACTATCAAAGTACTGAGCTCTTTGACCATCTACAGTTCATATTGCTGTGAAAAGATTCAGGGACTAAAGGGAAATCTTACTGCATGAACGCCAACACTGGAATCCACTGTTGAATGTGTGAGCTCAGGTCAGACGGACTGAAAGACACTGGAAATGTCTTCTTTGCTCAGACGCGTCTACGTTTCAGTCCATTTTTTTTTTTTTTTTAAGAACTAACACACTGGGTTAAAAGACGAGGAAGTAAGGTGCAAAAGCCTGAAGTGGATGTTTCAGCAGGAGAATGTCAGGCCTCATTCTGCATGTGCTACAACTTTGTGTGTATGTGTGTGTGTGTGTGTGTGTGTGAAAACTGAAAACGTATGGGGCATCATGAAGAGAGAGATTCAAACAGAGACCACGGATTGTTGAGCAGCTGAAAGTCTTGTATTCAGCAGGGACGGACAGATACTTGTAAAACTGCAACGACCCGTATCCTCAGTTCTCAAACCATTAAGGAGCCTTGAAAAGGACGAGTTAAAAGGAAAGATGATGTAACACAGTGGTAAACGCGCCTCTGAGTGTATCGCAGGCATCAAGCTCACATTTTCTCATTACAGTGAACAATTAAGTTGCCCAATGAAAATAGTAATTTCGTTTCTGTGTACTTGTGTCAGATAAAAGCTCAAGTGAATTAACAAACCCCAGATTTTTTTGCATTTTAGAAAAAGTCCCAGGTTATCTGGAAACGCTCAGCCTCAGAAAACACAGTTTCAGTTGGGTTTTAGTATTCAGCAATTCATTAACCCACTGGTTGAACACATGGGCGACTGGACTACTGAAATGAAGAACTGTGATTTCTCCTTATCTGAAATGAACTGGGTTGACTTCGGTCTGCTTTGCTCGGTTTGCCTACTTTTAATAAAGGGTTTATTACAATTCAATTCCTCTGTGGCAGGAACAATATGACAGTGTGCACACAATCCTACACACACACACACACACACACACACACACACACACACACGGGTTGGCATGGCCTGATATGATGCTCTCAAATTTAGCTTGCAGTCAGACAGCCGGTCCAACAGCCTCAAGATAAACAAGAGAGGCCCAGGATGAAAGAACAGCAGATGGCAGGAAAGGGTAGGGGACAAGGTGTGTGTGTGTGTGTGTGTGTGCGTGTGTGTGTGTGTGTGTTCTCATCCAAAGTAGCATTTGTCTTGAGTGTATAAGAATTACAAAGGAAGTTTGCCAGATTAAAAAAAAAAGAATTGAGGCAGGTGGATAGAGATGGATGAGGCAGCAAAGACAGGATGAAGACAGCAGCCATTGTGCAGCACAACCTCAGTGCAGGGAGACTGATGAACCCACCATGGCAGCAGGCACCGAACCAGCACACCGTGTGCAGGCTCTGCTCCAGAACCATAGGGTATAGGAATCCCCCCACTCTCATGCTTGAGCACACACGACGAGGTGTTCATGGATACAGAGATGGCGCCGTATGGTTGCTATGTTGACATCTGTTGCACAACACGCTTGCTGCAGCATCGCGCTGATTCTGACGGCTCCGCTGTTACAGGTTGTGTGTGAAACAAAGGGGGATCGAACCCCCGTGTGCCCGCAGCGATGAGCCGCTGCTGCCGACCTGGCTGAGTGTGGCCTGAGCGGAATATCGTATCAACTTACCTGGTTAAGACCTTCCTGATCCGCTGGTAAAGACTCGGCGACTGGGTGTCCGTACCTCTGGGAACGCTCTCCACAGTGGAGACGACAGAAATCATCCTTCCACAGACGTGAGGGAGATCACCGCATTCTGCTCCGTGGAGGAGAAAACGGGGCGCAGGCTCCCACTTTTCTGCGGCTCAACGGCGGAGCCTCCGGGATGTCTGTGCTGCAGGCGCTGAGCTGTGGCGATGCTGTGCAAGCGGACCGAGCCTGCTGCTGGGATGCCCTGCCCTGATCACTAACTACGGGGACTCAGAACCAGGTCCTGCATTTGATGTGGAGGAGCTCAGTTACCGCCAGGTGGCGTCCTTTCACGCACAGACACCGTGATGGGGTGAAGACGTAATATGATGGATTCATGTGCCAATGTACAAAAAGACACACATAAAAACCCAATTCCCACGAACGTTTTACATGAAATAAAATGGACAAAAAACAATTATGCAATGATGAAATATATTTATGCGAAGGACAAGGCCGAAAACTAGTCAGAAAAAAGACATGATTCTGTAGTGGAAATCACAGCATTGGCTCAGAAGCACCTTTTGAAAATCACTGTCAATCAGAATAGTTTGTCCACAAAGCACAAGGTGAAACTCTGCCATCCAAAGAAACAACCATATATAAACAAGATCCTAAAACAGCACCACCTTCTCTGAGCCTGAGCTTATTTAAAATGGTCTGTGGTGAGGTGGACATTGTTCTGTAGTTGGTTGAGTCAAAATGTGAAATTCTTTTGGAAATAATTAAAGGTGTATAGTCCATGTTAAATAGGAGAAGGCCCATCTTGTTATGTTGAACTGTTATTAGAGCACAGGTCAAAAGCCCTCATGACCTCACTTCCTGTAGATTCACTGCTACCAAAAAAAGAACAAAAACACTGACCCTGAAACTATCATAAAGTAGATTGAAGAAAACTAGCTTAAGGTGGTAAAAGTACATATTTGTCAACAGTGCAATGGTATCGTACTCTCAGTGGTATCGCTGATGGGAATCTACCACGGTTTCATTTAAATTCCTGAGGTTAGAAAGACACAGGAGGCATCTTTTGACCCTTCAGATTGATTAAAATAAACGTTTTTCTGTACCTGTTGGGCACCATTTTAACTCTTGCTTCAAAAAAAAAAAAAAGCAAAAAAAAGACTCAGTACATTATGCTGAATTATATCAGTAACATTTATTGAGTGAAGACATTGAGCCACCAATCAGTTCCATGTGCAGGCTGCATTCATTCCAGGGATTAGTTCTCAACCACACAGTACCACAGCGTCTGCCATATAGTCAGTGCTTGAATCCGTCTGGCAGTTTATACTGAAGCTTGCACACATTGACCCAGAGCCGTCCCCCAATTGCCATAATAACAATGTATTGTGTGCTGTCACAACTGCTGGCTGTGTGATGTGAACATCATTTGGACATTCGTTGATCATGTGGTAGGAAGAGATAGGAGGACAGAAAAGCAAAGACATCTACTGTAATCCTGCTACTAATACAGACTGAGACATAAAGGGACTTGTGGATTATGTCCTATAGCATCCATCTTTGGATGGACAGGTCCTTTGTTGCACTGAAGTTGGAGGTGTATCCCACCCCATGTCCCATCAAAGTGTGATGTTTGACACACGCCAGGAGGGATTTTATACAAAGTTTGTATGTTTGAACTTGAATGAAAGTTGAACGTGAACGTTCCAGCTCATAATCCGCCCAAATGGCTTCATGTGAGCAGTACTTATCTGATTGGTCTGCATCAACAAAGGAAGATTGCCAAGTATAAACCAAATCTGGACCTGGAGTTAAACGATAACTGAAAGTTAAGTTAGGGAAAGTTGGGCAGCATTAGTAAACAAGGGCAGCTGAGATTACCAAGGAATTATCCTTCAAAGTGAGGTTAGGTGGAATCTCCTACAAGATTTGAGCAGATTCACAGACAGTGCATCTTTCCTTTATTTCAGAGCTTGATCAGTTCAACAGGAGCCATACAGGCTGTTCACGCACACACACACACACACACACACAGATAAAAAAATAAAATAAAAAGCGGGGAAATCGACAGCTGTTATTCTTAGCGAATGAAACCTGACTTTGCAGTTTTGCGATCGCTGTGGAGCTTGACAGATTGTTAAGTGTCTGACTTGGAGGGCACATCATTAAACAACTGCGCAGTTGTGCAGAGGATTTCAACTTAACTCTCAACATTACTCACCTCCAGAAATACAGACAGATACTTAAAACTGCTTTGTACTCACATTTGAAAATGCACCTTTAAACGGAGCTTTGGACGGGTCTGAAACAACACTATACGTGAACACTTGACTGCAAACTGGAGGCCACAGGGACAAACACAGAGCCAGATGAATTTCTCATATTTACACATTAATAACTGCTCTGTCCCTAAGCTCAACTTCCGTTGCTCAGCTCGTGAAGCTGAGCTTCTCCCTAAAGTGCAGCTGGATTTCCCAGGATGCCCCACAAAGGAAGGCACAAAGCCTTGTTTCTATTTTGTCGTCTGCTGAGTGAAGGCAAGTCATTTTCTCGGTCTTCAGCAATAAACAGCAGCTGGAGACTGAATGACAAACAGTGAACCAGAGACTTGGGGAGGACAGAGTGAGGTCTGTGGAGACAGTCGTCTTATGTCAGTGTGTGTCTCTGATGCGCTGTTGTCCCCTTGGCTTGGAGAATGTGTTCCACAAGTCCTGTGGAATGTGAGTTTATTATAAGACAAGAGCTGGTGGCAGGAAGTCAGCTAGCTCGCTGGCTCTCCTGCTGGTCTCAGTCTGTTTGACATCCAGGAGACAGGGAGTAGTAAGGGGACATGCTAAGGTACGGAGAAGGTTTCCCACCTGTCCACACTCCCACTTGTGTGAACCCCCACACTTCCTCCTGTCTGAAAAACCAGATGGTGAACTGCACGTCACTGGCCGAGACGCTGCTGACAGGTGCCGTAGCGCTGAAGGGCCCCCAGCAAGTCCTCATAAGATAATTTTTTGTGGGAGGGCAGGGAGCTGGAGACAGAGGAGGACACACACACAGAATGAAACGTGACTCTTTTGCTTGTGTATTAAAAACAAAAATCATGTATATTTTATCATTCTTACAGCATCAGCCAGAGTTGCATGTATCTACACATGCAGTAAGAGAGATCATTTTCAAATCTGTAGATATTTTGCTCTGATCCAAACCAGTAGACACATATGAAAACTTTTCCATTTTCCCTTTGGTTTTTTTCCTTTTAAAATGCATGAGTCAGAACAGTCTTGGCCACTCATTGGTTAAATGGATCTGATTGTAAGTAAACACAAGACGTAGATGCTGTTCCATCTTGAAAATGCAATACCACTTCACAATTTTGTAAGATGTGCTTCCAAATAGCAGTTTAGCTAAAACATGTTAATTTGGGCAGGATCAAAATCGGATTAGGTTCTCACCCCAAACAAGCTACTCTGAATTTTATCTAGGACCTGACTGACACCACGCTTTGTAAAAGGGTCTTCAGTGTGATTGTTGGGTTCAGACCTGCTCAAAGGAATTGCACCAAGGGGCAAAATGAACCGGTTTCATTCAACTGAAAGAGAGATAGCAGCTTACATGAATTCAGTGAGTCTAATGTGCCAGGGGAGGAAGCCCAGTGTGCTTTCCACAGGACCAAACTTCACCACCAGCTCAGGGTCAGGAATATTCTTGGGCTCTAAAAACAAAAACAAAAAAGCACAAATGTAGACAGTACTTTATTAATTGATAAATGCAATGGTGGCAAAGGGTTACGTACACGAGATTCTATACAATTTTACGTATGCAGAACCTTTAACACTGCTTGACGCATTGACCTTCTGATACTGCTTTGAAAACCACTTATCCAGTTTCAGCAAAGATTGAGTCCTATGATATATTGTGTTCCTAAACCCTCAAACTAGAAAACTAATGAATTTTCCCTCGTTTATCAGTTTATTAGGTAGATCAAGTCAGTACCATGTATCCATTCGTAGGCTGATATGAGTATTAAAACAAGAAACGTGCCCCTTTACAGCAAACTCCACGTAGATAAAGCACGTGCAATCAATTTGCGATTAATCACGATTGTAATGTAATCAAATGCAACCTTTGATTTATATATAGCGCTTGACAACAATCAGGGATGGACCTAAGCACTTTACAAAAACATGAAACTAAATATTAAAAATAGAAACATAAAATAGAATATTAAAACAACAGTCTGAGATCACTTGTTACGTATCAAATGCCTGCTTGAAAAAGTCTTAAGTTTGGATTTTAAAGCATGGGGCTCAGATATAACACGAATATCAGGAGGCAAAGACAGCTTAGGGGCAATAACAGCTAAGGCTTTGACCTAAATCTGGGCACAGCTAGAAAGGAATGATGAGTTTATCGGAGATTGCGATTTGCCGGCATGAATAATAACCAGATCAGCCAAATAAGAAGGTGAAGACCATTAAGGACTTTAAAAGTGAGTAATAATATCTTAAATGGGATCCAGAAGTGAATAGGACGCCAATGAAAAGAATGCAACACGGGGGGTCATGTGGTCACACTTAGACGTATAAGTAAGCAAGCGTGCCGCAGCATTCTGCACCAACTGTAGCGTCTGAAGAAATGACCGGTTAACACCAAAAAACGGCGCATTAACTACGGACAGTCTGAGAAAATAAAGTGCAAATAAAACATTTTAATTTGACAGGCCTGATTTTAAAAACCTATGATGATATTGCTGTTCTGACATTTCAGAGAACATGCCAACGTGGTACAGATATATGAGCAGATAAATCAACGCTGAAAATCAATGGGGGCACTAACACGCCTTGTGTTTCTCACTCAACTGTTATCAGCAATTATACTAGCAGGTGATGTTTTGAAATGACGACGTATCAAACCTGAGACATCTCTTTGAGAATTTCAGCCTGAGTGATCACAAGTATGCAGAAATACAGTACATGCCCACCATACAATTAAAAAAAGAAAACATTTTCCAAGGATTTTTTACACACACACACACACACACACACACACACACCACCTCTCAGTAGTATGTCCAGCATGGAGACACTGATGTCTTTTGAGCTCCTCTCTTTGTTCTCCACAGAGCGACACAATTGCTGTGCTGCCTGGACAATGCTCTGCTTCCCATCCTCTGGAGACAACACCTTCACTGTAGGTCTGCAGGACACTACTGGAGACAGACACATATACACAGTCACCTTCCAGTGCCCATGACTCCATATTTGAGCATAACATACCTAAAGAGGGAGATGGCGAAATGTCTTGGTTCTACAGACAAACTGACTCTAACATTTGGAGAATTTTGCTAGTATCTGGGTCGTGACACTCAGTGCTAGTTGTTTTATTCTACATTCTTATATAACTTGGAATCAAAAGTATAAATGTGCTCTTCAACTCATTGGCATGCACAGTCAGCTAAATCATACAGTAACAATCTTCTCTTGATATATTTAAATATCAAAACAGGGGAATGTTTCTTACTCAGGAAACTACCTTCACTGGCTACAGGAGAAATTAAAACACTGCCTAATAGGACAAGAATGAAAGCAAGAATTGTATAAGTGGCACTTAGAAAAGCAAGTTTAAGAAAGACATATTAATATGAGCAAATTAGTGATAAGAATATTTTTTATCTATTATTTTTTAAAGAACAATTGCTATCAAACAAAAAGCAGGGTAGAAGTGTCTCAATACAGTAGTTTCTTCAGTAGCCTGACCTTTGCAAAAATGCCCCAAAAACCTGATTTGATGCTCTGATATCACCAGAAGAGGTTAAAAGAACTATTACAAACATGAGAGATTGGTACTATACCACCTCTAGCCCTGTTCTGGAGTGATTTGGACCATGAGTCATAAGTAGGGTCAGCCAAACTCATGGTAATAAAAAAAAGATAAGGAACCTTAGCTTTCTCAGGTAATTATGGACCCATATGAAAATCATACCTACACTTATGGCAACAAGATTAAAAGGCAAAGAAGTAACCTTGAGATTCTAAATTGCTCAAATATTCATGGATCAAAGTTTTAATACTCGCATCTACATATGCATTTCATAAATTCAAAATTGTGTTTATCATGGATCACTGGGAGGTTTTTAATAATGCTGAGTGATCTTTTCGGGTCCACTGTAAATATGTTTTCCATTAAGCCAGTTTCAGGGCTGGTTTGGAGCCAGTATCTACTTTAAGATATATGTTTCAACAGTAAAAGAAGTAGCTCTGCCCCAGTAAAACTGTAATTTTTTTTAAGGTTCAACAACTTTATTGATCCCATAGAGAAACTGCAAAATGCTGTCAAGGGCTGGGGGTTTGGTTATTTTGAACAACAAGACCAAATAAAGCTATGCTGGAATAGTAAGAAACATGATCAGGTCTTACAGACTTTTCAGATACCATTGCTCTTTAATTAACAGAAGTAGAGACACTGCTGTGCTTTGCTGACACGCTGTCACCTGTGGGGTCATGGAGGCATCTTCTGTGATCTAAACACACAGGAGCTTTGTGCCGCCGACCTTCCCAACTTCAGTAACATCAATGGTCAATGTTTGGTCAACTTGAGTCTTCCTTAAATGAACGATAACCTCGTTCTCTTCCTTCCAAGCCATGTCCTTGCTGTTGCTGATAAGGGCCACCACTATTGTGCCCTCAGCATTTGTAATGATACAGTTGCAAGTGGATGATGCTAAGCTGTCACGCGTCAGCAGTGTAAGCAGGGATCAGCTGAGCACAGTGCACTGGGTAGTGTTGGTGCTAGGTGTGGTGCTGCTGAAGATGTAGCTGCAGATCTTGACTGCCTGCAGCCTACCAGTGAAGAAGTCCAGAAATAATCTGCAGTAGCCTAGATGGTTCAGTATTAGGTGTTGCGATGTGCTATAACCAGTAAATAATTATTTCACTGTAGGTCATTCCAGACATTGACACACACACACAGTACTGTAATTTAACCTCCCAAATAAAAAACTGTCCTGAATCAAATCCTACTCAGGTAACTTGTGTGAGGGCGTCAGCACTTGTTTCAAGTTTGCTCTGATTTACTTCTTTCTGCTTACTAAACACACATGCACCGCGGAAATATTTCAGATGGTTACATTGGAAGGTAAAAGCTATTACAGTATATTAGTTACAATCAGGTGTAGAGATTTTCTGTTACAAATAATTTGATTTAAGGGGCAACTTGCCATCTATGACTTTCTGTGTATAAGTCTACATTAATACTTTTCTACTTCCCTCTGACCTTCCTATATTAAAATACTTGCATGCGTCAACGTCTCTGGATGTTTTCCCCCGATTAGGAATTCAGATTATGTCATCTTGTTGCTCACACCATGGATTTTGTAATCATGGTCAAACTGCTTTTCTACAGCTCTTTCAAATTACATAATCTGAACTAAAGTGATGTCATCTGGAGGCATTTTCCAGCCAAAAGTAGAGAGATATTTTAATATAGAGAAGTCAGAGGGAACTTTAATGGTATTCATTCACAGGTACTAGTCAAACTAGAACCAAAAGAAGCAAGTTTTAAAGTGCCCTTTAAAGACATATTTAAAGTGTCCAGGGAAACAAGTTTAACAGTAGTTGTCACGTTTTAGTATTAATATCAGATAAAAATAAAACGCAGAGGTTGATATACAACCTCATGTTTTCCATTACGTACAGTCTTCTCCTCCCACTCAAAATGTACTTGTATGTTGAGCAAGTTTAATCAAATTTTGCACAGTGAATATTTTTCAAGTCTTAAATTCAAGTGCAATAGCAAATTTCCCATTAGCTTTGCATATGGTAGCAAACCTCAATATGTGTAAGACAGGGAATTGTAAGTGTTTACCCGGGTGCTGGTGCTTGTCAGTGCCATTACTCAGGATCTCCATGCTGCATTTGGATCCTTCGACACCTAGCAAGTCCTGCTGCTGCCTCACTATCTCCTCCAGAAGACGGGAGTTGTTCTTCCGAAAAACACCTGAGGGGAAGCACCAAATGAGCCCTAATGTAAACGCAGCTTGTGTTGTAAACACATATCATTAATACGCATATTTGTATCGAGGTGCTTGCTATTGGCCTCTAAAAGAAGTTTTTATTTTTATTTTGTCCTTCCGGCTTATCCCGTGAGTTCAGGGTCGCCACAGCAGATCAAGGTCCGCATGTTGATTTGGCACAGTTTTTACGCCGGATGCCCTTCCTGACAATACCCTGCCCAATTTCTACCGGGCTTGGACCGGCACTGCACAGCTGTGGAGGGGAATGGGCTGTTAGGGGTTCAGTGTCTTTCCCAGGGACACTTGGCCTCTAAAAGAAGTACATATCAAATTTTCAACAGCCTTGGTCTTTAAAAGGATGATTAATTTCATATTTTCAACTTGCAGGCTACATTTCTTCAAAAGGGTTTGAAACTTTAATCCAGATTTCACCGTCCAATTATATGAACTCTAGTACTGTCCAACCTGCTCAACCAGAACTTATGCAGATGACATCATCATAACTGAAAACTCGCAGAGGTTATTCTAAATGGATGCATTTTTACAGCTTTTACAGGTTTTCTATAAAGACTGCAGAGAAAGATTTAATATCATTCACATTTATACACATGGACTCCCTGAACTAATACACACAAACAAGCTCATTTAGGCCTTTCTGTTTTTCAGAAACTGGAAAATGAGCATAGTGTCTGCGAGACACATAATGTGGAACAAACTAATACACGCTTCACACTCACATGAGGTTTCTGAAATAAGTTAAGCCACGGGGGGTTTTTTTTCTACTTGTAAGATCGATAATAGAAACATTCAGCTTTCCTTATATGGGAGTTCTAACATTAGCTGGTTGGAACCACTGGTTTCAAATGTTCGTAACCTAAAAGTTACACAAAAAACACCTCAAGTACGTGACTCGAGTCATATGGTTTTTTTAGGCTATAACAACCAACTGGGATCCGGAGATGGAGCGTAAACCGTTTACCTTGGTTATCATACACGCTGACATACGATATCCCGACAGCCATACACCAGACCACCAGGTTTGCTATGTCCGTGTAGCTGGGCTCTTCTTCCGCTACCAGTAGGCCGATATGGACAGGTAATTTCTCCAGAGACCTGCCGTCACACAGCCACCGAGACCGGCGACTGGCACTGCGGTTACCAGTACCAGGGTTAGCTTTAGATTCAGGGTTTTGTTTTGACTGCTTCTGTTGGTCTGGGAACCCAGCCAAGGCTAACGGTAGTAGCAAAGCGGCCATCGCCCGTTCCCACAGCCGACCCTTCCATCCCCGAAACCGCACACGGAGCCAAGTGACAAGTGCTCTGTTGACGTGGACCAGAACCAGCAGGAGCCGCCATAACAAGCCGTACAGCAACGCCATAAGTTTCTTTATTCCTTCCTTATTAAAAAGCAGCTGAAGTATTAAATGGCAGGGATCAACTCAGCAATACAGGCGTTCTAAAGTATCATCCCCCCTGTTAAATCTGATTCAGCGTTGCCAACAGGGCGCACTATCCACCGCCATCTTTCTCTCTTTGGCAACTCTGACCTGTGAACCTTCAGCGTGATACACGTTGTTCGCTGATTGGACAAGACAGGAGTGACGCAACATTGTAACCGCCTCTGTCAATCAATGTATTTCATTCATTCAGTCTTTCTTTACGTTATTTTATACGTTTTATAAATGCTCCTATGCCACATTAAGTCTACTAAGCCAATTATACTAATCACATAATAAAATTGGACGTGAAAGACATTATATTATATCACAATAACAATAATGATCATAAATTACAGCCAATTATTAACTTGTACATTTCCATACAAGTTAATAATTGGTCTATATAAGTTTGCATTTTCAAAATGTACCCATCCTTTTAACTTTTTCCTATGGCAATAGAATACTATTTTGAATCTACTGAACTTTTACAAAATAAGACAACTACAAATAACGTAAGGATTGTAGTGTAGTGTAGAGTGTAGTGGAAAAGGTAAAGGGAAAATAAATAGGACTTGAATTAGAGTTGTTTTTTATTCAGTACTATCACTGGTGTTCCAGACTTTATTCTACCCAAATGCTCCCATTGCATGTTAGTTATTTCTTCCTGTTTTTCTTTGGAGACACACTGGAGAGTCGAATGAAAAAATGGACAATGCAAGTCCATCGTGTGAAATAATTAACATAATTTAAGCTTTGATGTGACAGTTCAATGTTCTTGACCGCTGAATAGTTTTATTTTTTTTCTAGCGGTGGGTGGCGATAAAGCATAATTTCCGCATTTCCCAACTGTAAAAACCACGAAGAAGAAGCAGCTGAAGAAGAAAAAGACCAAGAAGAAGAATTGTGACAAATTTGTCTAGAGTCCGCTGTTTTCAAACCAATCCTTCTGGAAAATGTGCCTCAGTGTGTCAATGGTGACAGTTTAACTTGAATGCGACAGCGAAAATAATTTAACATGGCGACTAGACTCCTGAAGCGAACTGGCATTTCAAACGAAATATCTGAGAGGCTCAAACGACAGCAAATAGAAAGTTGTAAGGTGAGTTCATGCTAGATCCAAGGCCAACACACTGATGGGTAACTGGGAGACTTGTCGCCCATACACTGACCACTTAAATCCTACTTTCCAGTGATGGTTTGACTCTGACAGCCCATGTTTGCTTAGAATAACTCAACAGTTGCTAAATAGATAAACAAAGCTATTTTAAACTAGAACCCCTTATTATTTGGGGAGATAAAATGAGTGATTAATTTACAGATTAAAGGAGAAGGTCGAGCTGGTATAAATAGTTCTTATGGCTAAATAATACTATGATCCAAGCTTATTTACACTTTTTTTTGTTGTCCAACTTGGCTTGAATTCTTGTATTTGTTATAAGTGTTGTCTGCTAAATCAGCACAATTTATTATGCTGAAATCTATCCGAAAAAGCACGGTCTTGGGTGACTTTTTTTTTTTTTTTACATCCAAAAATTCCAAGATATTTGAACCTCTTCTTTATACAGGTTTTAAAAGAGCTGTGTTGTCAATCTGGTGGATTTTATTTGTCAGTACTCCAACATTAACAATCTAACAGGGTAGGCATCACAATCAATCACCATTATACTTAACACACTGTGTGACAGCACCTTTGATGTTAATATTTCAACAATTACCACAGTAGAACTGTGCGTAAAAAGTTACTGAAGATGAGAAGCACTGAAATTATTACAATATGTTTTCTTTAAATGTGTATATTTATTGTAATTTCCTCTTGTAATGTTTTCCTTATTGAATTGTGTTGAATTTAAATGTCTTATAGTGTGTTGTTTTTGGGCAGAGCACATACAATTTTCTTGTACCCTCCTGTTGTGGTGGGTACAACAACTATTCCACTATTCTATTCTAATATGTTTGAAATAATGTCACCTTATATCACTTTTATCTAAAACACTGTACAATGTTTTAGTTATTCAGCCATTCACACACAAGGTGCTCACCTGACCCACTTGGAGCAACTTAGTGTTCGGGGTCTTGCCCAAGGATACTTTGACACGTAGCCAGGAGGGACTGGGAATTGAACCACTGAACTGGTGGTCCATGGATGACTGTCTTGCCAACTGAGCTATGGTTACATAATAGCATTTTTATGGTGTACAAGTAATGAACTCACCATTTATTAATTGTGTGATTCTATATGAACGAATGCCATTAAATTTAACTCTGCCTTCTATGTATTAAATATCCCTCTGTTTCTTGATGGCAAAACTCCTCCGGATGACATCAGCTGGAGGTGTTTTTCTGGTCAAACGATGTCCTTCGAACGTCATTGTTTATGATATGAGCAACCTGATGTGAACTAAAAAGTCCCCTAGATTATGTTATCTGGAGGAGTTTTTCACCTAGAAGTAGAGAAATTATATAATACCGGGAAGTTTAATACCATTTATATACTAGTATATGTACCTCTCAAAAAGCAAAACCATAGGAAGAAAGGTAATAATCAGTAAAGTTGACCTTTGTTGACTAACAAAGTTTACTTTGTTAGTTAACTGGGTAAAATTAACCTTGCTGTAGAAACTGAATTGTGCTTCTACAATTGTGCATGTACAATGGTTCTTTACTTGCTGTTTTGTTTATTCTGAAATGCAACCATACATTGGGGCTGAGTGGTATAAAATAAATTGGCGTATTTTTGCTTTGACATCAACAGTTTAACAATATCCGTTAGTGGTAAGGCATCACGATGCTGTCCTCAGTAATGAAAAAAAAAATAAGCCATTCAATGCTAAAGCACAACATTGAAACCTTTATTTAAGTTTATAAGCAAGACTTAAAGTGAAAGTATGATACCTTTTTTCTGATTTGACACTGTTTTCACTGAGCGGAAAGGAAATCTGCCATGTTACCTGTGTATCATCACTGCTTTAAGTTTGCTGTGTGATATTAAATACTGGTACAATGAGACAGAGTAGTTGTCCACTAATGTCCTTGCTTGCTGCTTTGTGTCTAGGACTTGTTGTCTCTGACTCCTATTGAAGTGATGCATGATGCAGGACTGAGCTACCAGCAGATGTCAGTGTTGCTGCAGACAGTGAGCAAAGCTGTCGCTCCACCAGTCACCACGGTTTGTACACTTTCCCATATCCACAGGTCACAGTGATGGAATGTCTTGCAGACATAATTGTGGCCCCCTGCTCCAATAATATTATACATTCACTGAGACAGTACAGTACATTTATGGTGCAGCATGGCATATTTTACATTACAATAATGTAGGTGGGGCTCAGCTTAAATAACTTTTCATGTGTAAACTTCCCAGTTTCCCTGAGAGAAACTGAAGAGACATCTTCCCTCTCTACAAAATACATAGAAATAGATTTTGTCTCAACAGTGCTGTTAACTACAGGTAATTGCAAAATGGTTTCCGAAGGAATTTATAACCTTCTTTGCTATGGAAACATTTTTTGTCAACGTCAACATAAATACTGGTTTATGACAGCAGCTGTGTGATTTAACAAGGTTAAAATGTTCAGAGAAGTTGTTTAATATTTCTGGGCTTTTTGGCACTGCATTAATCAGGTTTCATTGAGGCTTGACTACATTTGTGAAACCCTGTGTAGCAGCTTCTAATAATTCACGTGGCACAGTCCCTGTATGATATGTGATTGGGTCAGACAAGCTTAGGACAAGGGCAGCACAACCACACTGTGGTGGAAATGTATGATGAAAGGTATGACAAGTACAAACTCTGTACATTACTAATACACTGGCATTAACACCACAGTACAATCTACTTGTTTGATAAACCGTTCTGCTTTACAGTAATTGTCACATATTGTTGTTTTGGTAGGCTCTTGACTTGTGGAAGCAAAACTCAGACTCCTGTTTCTCTACATCATTGCCTGCACTGGATAAACTGCTGAGAGGAGGCCTGCCTTGCAGGACAATCACAGAGGTACATGGAATATAGAATTATAGAAGCATTTTAGGTTAAACACCATATTGAGATCACTGCTTGCTCTAGGTACTAGGAACCCAAATGCAAACTAATCAGACCCAACCCCACACATGGGTTTTATAGGATTACAGAAGCTAGCCGGTTTAATGGAAAACTAGTTAGTACGCAATATACAGTACCTGACAGAATGAGATGACCGGTAGTGTTTGTGTAACTTCCTGTCAGGTGACAGGGCCGTCTGGCTGTGGGAAGACTCAGATGTGCTTGATGCTTAGTGTTGTGGCCACAATGCCAAAGAGTGAGGGCGGCCTGGACAGCAGTGTGATCTACATTGACACAGAGTCAGCTTTCTCTGCTGAGAGGTAAGACTTAGAGTAGTCTGCTGTTTCCCTTTACTCGGATGTTTATCTCTGATTTCTCTCAAAGCTCTACCTGCTGATTCAGCAAGAACCAAAACTACTTTTAAAGAAGCACGTGTGAGATGTTTAGCTAATTGTCCACAGTTTGTTAAATATGGTTTTAAATTTGTGATTTGCATAAAAGGTAGTAGTAATGACCAGATGCTGTCTGAAAACCCAGAGTTAGGAGTTTAAAGACCCATTTACAGTGTATTGTGCCAGCAGTCAAGGAAATTTTTGTTACGTTACTGATAGTTCACAACGAATTCAGTAATGCTGTCAATTGCAGGTTTTTAATCTGAAGTCTCAGCAAGGTGATTTTTAAAAGCAGAGTTGGCTTAGCAAACCTAATGCATAGAAATGAAACACATAGTTGCTTGCTCGGTTGTGGGCAGTAAAGGAAACTGCTAGCTGGGTATAGTGTTGAGCATTCCTGTTGTAGAGAGTCAGTAAAATAAAAATAAAAAGCTAAAACATTTTATTTTGATAAGTATGGATGTATTTGTTGTTATATGGATGCTGACTGAAGAGTGCAGAGACAGCTAAGCTACTGTGTGTGATCTTAGGCTGGTGGAGATTGCACAGAGCCGCTTCCCAGAGTACTTCAGCTGCAAGGAGAGAGTCCTGCAGATGGCTCGCCGTGTCATACTCTTCAGGGAGCTCACCTGTGATGATGTTGTCCGCAGGTACAGGAACACAGAGCAAATGTTGATGCTGCTTTATGGAGCCAACCTAAATTTGGACTAAATGCCACCAAACAGCAGCATATACACACTCAATAATTGAGATTGGATGTATGAGATTGGACACATGTAGGACACTTTTGAGTAGTTTTACTGTTTCTTCTTTCAGACTTGAGAGACTAGAGGAAGACATAATCTCAACAAGTGCAGGTCTAATCATCCTGGACTCTGTGGCCTCAGTAGTGAGAAAAGAGTTTGACACGACACTTCCTGGCATTTTAATGCATCGCAGCAACTTGCTTACCCATGAGGCTTCCATCCTCAAATACCTAGCTCACCAGTTTAACATACCTGTAAGTACACATACTCCTTCACTTTGACAAGTTCAGCACACATGTCTCTGTTACGATAGTGCAGCACTGCTACCATCACATTTTCACACTAATAAAACTATGTGATTGTCTTTTTCCTCTTCCTACCTACTAGATTAGTGCCAGGTTTACAAATGTGTGCAGTTTTCACTGAATGTTGGTATTATGGCTTCTGATTTACTAAGAGACCAGCTGAATACATCAGCAGCACCTGAAATGAGTGAGAGACTTACCTCTAGAATAAATGTGCCCACAAAGGAGAGTTGTTTTTTTTTTTGTTAGGATCAAGCTCAGAAACACAATGAATTATGTGCTCTTTATTCCACAAGTTCCTCAGGTTCCTCAGGTTCAGTAGGTGCTTGACAAAGTTGTTGCATATATTGTTAATAAGCGCTGTGGTAAATTTCAGCCTCTTCTGTGCTGCACTGTGTTTGTGAGCAGTTTACCTCTACAGGGAAGGGGAGAGAGAGAAGACTACAGTGTCAGTAAAGAAGGGGTTGGCATTTATTTCTTCTTTATTTTAGGTGGTACTTTATTCTTTAAAATCAGCCCAGATCAGCTCTAAAACCAGTTGAACCAAACCATTTTATAACATGTTATTGGAGAAATGTATATGTGTCTATTGCTTCTCTTAATGAACACTTTTCCCACAGAACTATTTAGTGCTGAGTTTGGGTTAATTAATTATAGCAAGGTAGTGACTTGTTTCTAGCACTGTTGGCTGTTAATTATTGTAATTCTGTTATATCACCACTAGATGTAAGTGCTGTCATATGAAGAGTTATGTTTGTGAGTGAGACCCAGTCAGATACTTTCACAGAAACCTGCACTAAAGCTTCATTCTCATTTAAATTGGATCAAATTCAAACTTCAACTTCAACTTTTAAAAATAGACTGATTTATTATATCAGTTATTGGTTATGAATGACTTGAAAGCAGATGGAGGTTGATGTTTCTAATCCTGCTGCAGTTAATCATGAGGACTGTACAATTGTTTTATTTCATTACTCCTAATGTAGTTAAAAGCACATTGCATTCTGGGAATGAAAGGGTCTTACTAGTAAAATGAGAGTAGAAAGATTGAGAGGGTGTGATGTGGGTTGGGTCTGGGTTCTATCTTCATATTTACAGTTGAGCAAAATGATGTCCACTGTCCATGTGGTGTAGAGTGATTATAGTTAATGTTATGGTAAAAGGTTTGGGGGGTTAATGGTAACATAAAATATTATTTGCTTATGATAAACAAATAATAATAGCTTTATTTATAAAGCACTTATCAAACAAAGTGCTGTACATTTAAAAAGGAAAATAAAGATAATTAAATAAATAAAATCAGGTTAAATATAAAATCAAAGACTGTTCTATACCCCTTGATTTTTAACAGGGAAGTTGGAACAGACAACAATCCATGGCGCATATGGAATTAAAATATCAGAAATATAGGATGGCGCCTAACCATGCAGTAATTTATAAGTAATGAGTAAAATCTTAAAATTTATTCTAAGCTTAACAGGGAGCCAATGTAGAGATGCAAGACAAGGAGTAATGTGGCTGAACTTCTAGTCAGCCACATTACTCCTTCTAGTCAGGAGCCGAGCAGTTGAGTTCTGAACAATTTGTAGGCGTTTCAAGTTTTGGTGAAGTGACGAAAATAGGCTATTGCAATAATCGAGAGAAGATAAAAGCATGAATAATAGTCTCAGCATCATTAAAATTTAACATTTGATTTTTGCAGTGTTCCTGAGATGATAAAAGCAGGACTGAACTATTTTAGTAATGTGATGCTCAAAACTCAAGTTGCAGTCAAATAAAACACCAAGATTTCTGGCAACTGGCTTAACATATATTGGCCCTAAGGATGGGAGAATATTACTGGAAATATTTGAAGGTCCAATTATTAGAATTTCTGATTTATTTGAATTTAATTAAGGAAAATTTAAGGACATCCAGTTTCTAATTTCGGATATACAATCTTGTAGAGAACTCAGCCTACTATGGTCCATAGGAGTAATAGGGAGATACAGCGTGTATTCAGCACAACAGTAAAATGAAATATTATGTCTGCATATAACCCAGCGGAAGCATGTAGACTGAGAAAAGAATTGGGCCAAGTATCAATCCTTGGGGAACACCATACTCAGAGGGGGAGGGGGGTGACATATAATTGTCAATGGAGACACAAGATTTCCTATTTGACAAATATGAAGAGAACCAGTTTAATGCTGTGCCCGATATATCCACCCAGTGCCTCAGTCTATCCAACAGAATATTATGATCTACTGTGTCAAATGCAGCACTTAATAAATCCAACAGCACTAGGATAGAGCACAAGCCAGAGTCAGCATTAACTAGAAGGTCATTTGTGACACGTAGAACAGATGTCTCTGTGCTGTGGTTTTTGCGAAAACCTGATTGGAACTTTTCTAAACTGTTATTTGTTTCCAAAACTGTCAGCAACTGCTGTGTGACCAACTTTTCTAGAATTTTAGAGACAAATGGCAGTTTTGAAATGGGGTGGTAGCTGTCCAGAATAGAAGGATCAAGACCAGGTTTCTTTAAAATGGGCTGTATGCAGGCAACTTTGAAATAATCAGGGACACAACTAGTACTCAGGGATTTGCTCAATATGATAAGCAGGTATGGTGCTATGGAGTCTAATACTTCAAGTAAAAACTTTTGTTGGAATAATGTCAAGTGGACTAGTTGATGCTTTCATTTGAGATATTGTATCAAGTAGGTTAGACAGTGTAACGGGAGATTCAGGGACCTCCGATAAGGACAGACCACATCCAGAAATGAAGGATTTTGAGTGATACCACTCCCCATAATTTTGTCAACTTTGGAAACAAAGTGTGATTAAAAACGTATTGCAATCAGCAACACAATTGGCAGTGGCATGAGGGGGTAGAGGGTTAACCAGCCTATCAACAGTATGAAATAGAAATCTGGGATTTTGACGATTGGCATAGATGAGTTGAGAGAAGTAAGAGGCTTTGGCCATTGACCATCCTATTGAAAAGTAATACGTTTTCTTTCATTATAATAAAATGTACTGTAAGACCAGATTTCTTCCATTTACGTTCAGCTCTCCTACATACTACATACATTTTACAATTTCGTATGTTCTCATTAATCCATGGTTGCTTCCTGGTCAAAGGATCAGGTCTGTTTCGTAAAGGAGCTATAAGGTCTAAGGTTGATGCGCAAAGTGAGTAAAGAGAATCAACCATTTCATTACTGCAGGTGGAGTCAAAGAATGCCACGTCTCCAGAATTAAAAAGAGTACAAAACTTAATGGCACAATGCTGATTGAACACGTGAAAACTTGGGACAGGGAGAGTCCCTAACAATCTGCAATTCACAGATAAAAGCAATAGGCTTAGGGTCAGATACAGACAAATCCAAAATTTTTAGTTCTGAAATCAAGTCAAGTCAAGTCAAGTGGCTTTTATTGTCATTTCTACTATACACAGTGGTACACAGTACACAGTAGAAACGAGATAACGTTCCTCCAAGAACCAAGGTGCTACAAACAACACAAGCTATAATAAAGTGCATCGAGTGCAACCAAGTGCAAACAGTGCAGACGAAAAAACAGTAGAGACGGACAGTGTAGACAGACAACACAAGTAACACAGGACAGGACACAAGACCCAAGACAGTGCCGACCAGTAAACCTACTGTATACTCTTTTACAGTACAGTACAGTACAGTTAAGTGTGCTAGGGGTGTTAAAAAAAGAGCAGCATGTAAACGGTATAGTGCATTTAAATGTCCAGCATGTAAAAAAAGTGCAATTGCATTGGAATGTGCAAAAAAAAAAAAAAAAAAAAGCAGCAGGTAAACAGTGTAGTGCAGTAAATGTAGAATGATAAAAGTAAATAAATAATAAATAAGTGGTGGTGGAATGAGATGAGTAGTGAGTGATGAGAATGTGCTGAGTTCGGTTTGCAGTGTGTTTAAGTTCTATTTCAGTTCTGTGTGTTGAGGAGCCTGATGGCTTGTGGGAAAAAACTGTTGCATAGTCTGGATGTGGTGGCCCGAATGCTTCGGAACCTCTTTCCTGATGGCAGGAGTGTGAAGAGTGTGTGTGGGGTCGTCCACAATGCTGTTGGCTTTGCGGATGCAGCGTGTGGTGTAAATGTGCACGATAGAGGGCAGAGAGACTCCGATGATCTTCTCAGCTGTCCTCACTATCCTCTGTAGGGTCTTGCGATCCGCGACGGTGCAGTTCCCAAACCAGGCAGTGATGCAGCTGCTCGGGATGCTCTCAATGGTCCCTCTGTAGAACATGGTCAGGATGGGGGGAGGGAGATGGGCTTTCCTCAGCCTTCTCAGGAAGTAGAGACGCTGCTGGGCCTTCTTGGTGATGGAGCTGGTGTTGACTGACCAGGTGAGGTTGTCCGCCAGATGAACACCAAGGAATTTGGTGCTCTTGACTATCTCCACTGAGGATCCATCGATGATCAATGGAGAATGGTCACCCTGTGCTCTCCTGAAGTCCACAACCATCTCTTTAGTTTTGTCAACGTTCAGAGACAGGTTGTTTGCTCCACACCAGGCTGTTAATCGTTGCACCTCCTCTCTGTAGGCTGACTCGTCGTTCTTGCTGATTAGACCCACCACGGTCGTGTCATCAGCAAACTTGACTATGTGGTTTGAGCTGTGCATTGCTAGACAGTCGTGCGTCAGCAGAGTGAACAGCAGAGGGCTGAGCACACAGCCCTGAGGGGCTCCAGTGCTCAGAGTGGTGGTGCTGGAGATGTTGTTCCCGATCCGGACTGACTGGGGTCTCCCAGTCAGGAAGTCCAGAATCCAGTTGCAGAGGGAGGTGTTCAGGCCCAGTATGCTCAATTTCTCGGTCAGGTGCTGAGGGATGATTGTGTTGAATGCTGAGCTGAAGTCAATGAACAGCATTCGTACGTATGAGTCCTTACTGTCCAGGTGGGTGAGGGCCAGATGGAGGGTCGTGGAGATGGCATCGTCCGTGGAACGATTTGGACGATACGCAAACTGCATGGGGTCCAGGGAGGTTGGGAGTTGGGTCTTAATGTGCCTCATGACGAGCCTCTCGAAGCACTTCATCACGATGGGTGTGAGCGCGACGGGACGGTAGTCATTGAGGCAGGAGACAGTAGACTTCTTAGGCACAGGCACGATGGTCGTTGCCTTGAGGCACGTAGGAACAACGTTGCTGCTCAGGGAGATGTTGAAGATGTCTGTGAAGACATCCGCTAGCTGTTCTGCGCACTCCCTGAGCACTCTGCCAGGAATGTTGTCTGGTCCAGCAGACTTCCGTGGGTTAACTCTGCTTAGTTTTCCTCACTTCAGCTGTGGTTAGAAAGAGCACCTGGTCACTGGGAGGAGGAGTGGACTTCCTCACCTTCACGTTGTTCTGTTTCTCAAACTGGGCGTAGAAGTGGTTCAGCGCATCTGGGAGGGAGGCGTCGCGGTCACAATCAGGTGAAGTTGTCTTGTAGTTCGTGATCGCCTGGATGCCCTGCCACATGCGCCGGGTGTCTCCGCTGTCTTCGAAGTGGTCGTGGATTTTCTTTGAGTGTGCGCGCTTTGCCTCTCTAATGGCACGGGACAGTTTGGCCTTTGCTGTTCTCAAGGCCATCTTGTCCCCTGTTCTGAAGGCAGCGTCTCTTTGTTTCAGCAGCGCACACACATTGGCATTTATCCACAGCTTCCTGTTGGAGCGTGTAGTGATGGTCTTGGAGATGGTCACATCGTCAACGCACTTGCTGATGTAGCTGGTTACTGTTGACGTGTATTCCTCCAAGTTGATGGAATCGCCGTTGGTTGCGGCCTCCCTAAACATGTCCCAGTCAGTGCACTCAAAACAGTCTTGAAGAGCAGAAGTAGCTCCTGCTGGCAAGGTTTTCACCTGTTTCAGAACCGGTTTAGAGCGTCTGACGAGCGGTCTGTATGCTGGAATTAGCATAACCGAGATGTGGTCTGAGTAGCCGAGATGGGGGCGGGGCTCCGCACGATACGCGCCGGGGATGTTTGTGTAAACAAGATCCAGCGTGTTCCCTCCTCTCGTTGCAAAGTCCACATGCTGATGGAGTTTAAGGAGCACAGTCCTGAGATTCGCATGGTTGAAATCTCCGGCAATAATAAACAGTCCGTCGGGGTGAGCGTTCTGTAGCTCGCTAATAGCACCGTAGAGTTCACATAGTGCCTCCTTAGCATTAGCGCTGGGGGGAATGTACACTCCGACAATGAAAACAGTGGTGAATTCCCGTGGTAAATAGAACGGTCTGCATCTAACAGTAACAAACTCCACTAGCGATGAGCAGAAACGTGAGACAAGCACAGAGTTCTTGCACCATTCCGTGTTGATGTAAACACACACGCCACCACCGCGAGTCTTACCGCACAGAGCAGCGTTTCTGTCGGCGCGAAACACGGTTAGCCCGTCTAGCTGGATGGCGGCTTCCGGAACTCTGTCACTGAGCCACGTCTCCGTGAAAACAAAGATGCAGCAGTCTCTGAATTCTCGCCGCGTGGTCCGCTGGAGTCGGATGTAGTCTAGTTTATTGTCCAGGGAGCAGACGTTGGAGAGGAGAATGGACGGTAGAGCCGGCCGGCTAGGGTTAGCATTTAGCCTAGCACGGACACCTGCCCGCTTGCCGCGCTTCCGCTTCCTCGAGCAGCGCTTCCGACGTCCCCTCACCTGGCCACCGGCGTCAGGTGACACCGAGGGCTGGGGGCCTGGTATTTGTCGCTGGGGTCATAGCAAGCCGAGGTCGCGAAGGTTACCAATTACTTCCTCGTGCAGATTATTGTATGTATGAACCCTGTGCCGCAGCAATGTCTGGCGGTCGTAAACATGAACACAGCTGACTGTGGTGTCCATGTACTGTAAAGGGTCTGGCTAAATACGGCAAAAACACCATTTGTTGGATCCGGAGAGGCCGCTGCGAGCTACTGCCGCGCCGCCATCTTGAAGGATGAAGCATCCCAAGAGAATTCACTAGATGATAATGGTTTACATTTCAGAAAGTTTCCTGTAAGTAGCAACATGTCCACCACTATGTCCACTTGCTCTGGGGCAACTAAAGTAGTCATAATTGGGACGGCACAGCTCAGCCAGCTGACTGTGCTCACCCAGTTGTAGCCAGGACTCTGTGATAAACAAGAAATCTAGGTCCATAGAGGTTATGAAATCATTAAGAATGTAAGTCTTGTTGGAGAGAGATCTCACCATAATCAAAGCCATGTTCAGCTTCCTGTGTTGCATTTATGTAGGTACTGGTCCTGGAGCTTTAGTCACAATATTTATGATGTTATTATTGCAGTTTTGTTTGTTCATCCCTTTGTTTCACAGTCCTATTAGTGATTCTAACTGGGATACCTGAGCTATGTATATTAGCATCAAGATCATCTGAAACAGAACTAGTGGGGTGAGCAAGTTGAGAGGTAGAGGAGGAAAAAATGACCTGGTGAGCAGGTTAAAACTGAAGGTGAACAGCAGGAGGAGCTGGGAGACAGATTCGAGTGCAAAGGCGAGAAAGAGCGGAATAATTATTGGGGGGAATAGATCTATGAGATGGACATAAAGATGAGGAGAATGAGGATTTTAAGTGGCGAGGTAGTCAACCATGTGGGGCGGACCAAACAGCATGCGGAATATTGGCAGCAAGTGTTCGGCTGCCCAATCTGTTAGGGTGGATCCCATCACTCCTGAGGAAGGAAGATCTGCCCCAGAGGAGATTAAAATTGTCAATATAACCAAAATCCTAAGACCTGCAAGCAGACTGGAGCCAAGTGTGGAGACTGAGGATTCTGCTAAAACGCCCTATTTCTCTATCTAATGTGGGAATAAAGATAGACTTGCCACAGGTACTGAGAAAGGTGAACACCTCATTAAAATCCCTTTTTGTCAGCTCAGACTATTGACGGGAAGTGTCACATGACCCCATGTGGACAATCACTCGAATGGTGGAGGATGGGAGAGAGTGTGACAGTTCAGGGAGATTATCAAGAATGACCAAGACTGTGGCTCCTGGGAAACAGTAAGTAGCTGCATTGAAAAATCTATAAATGTTCCTGACAATAGTATCCCACTATTAATGTGGTTGGAGAGAGAAGAGGCTGAGGAGAGTGGCCACCGCTGCGACAAGGACCGCTGAGTCAGCTTCATGGTGAGAGGTTGGGTGATCTGAGCGCTAGCCGTGTCATCAGGCGGGCAGGCTGCACTGACGGGGGACACCCACGACAGTGGGGGTTCCAGATCTGGCGGAGCCAAAGGAGCATTGAGCATTGGCTTGAGGCATCGCTGGATAAGACTGCATAGCGGTTGGAGAGGCCCACGTCGGGGAGTGAAGCATTCACATCTAAGTCTCTCTTACGCCCACAGACCACCATTTCGACCCAGGATGACAGATGGTTAGGCGTCGAGCAGAAAGAAGACCGCAAACAGGTGTAGGGATCCCACATAGCAGTGTCCTGGAGGGCTGCACTGACAGAGGTGATCTGTCTGGACTGCCCAGTGGATACATCAATAACGTTAGACAGCAAAGAGTCCTTTCTCTGCAATTCATCAGAAAGCCGGCGTATGTCTTCTGGAGTAGCAGGTTGTCGTCAGCAGCAGCAGCTTGCTCAGATCTGCACTGTTTCTCTTCTTGTGGTAACAATGGTGAACTCAGTTAATTTTAAATCATGAAATTCATGATCGTCAGCACTGCAGACAGACAGTAGTGCAAACTCCGAAATAGTAATATGAAATAATATTATTTTATTTACGTTTTACTGTTATCCTATTCATTGGCTCACCAAGGTACTTTACCTGCAGTGGTAGACTGACGGTGAGTCCTTTAGACTACTTAGACTGAAAGCTCTACATTTACAGAAGATGGACTGACCCATTCATTTTTTTAGGAGATTTTATAAACTCAACTAATCAGGAGGTGCTTTAGCTTTAACCTATTGTGTCAGCATAGCAACAGAACCTCAGTGAGGGCCAACACAAAAACTACATGATGGCTCATAGTAAGCATTTGAACTCATCCCAAAGGTACTGGATGGGGATGAGGTGAGGGTCTTTGTGCAGCTCAGGCATCGTCTTCACAGCAAGCTAGGCAAAACGTTTCATTATGACTTTCTATAGCTTTGTGCAAAAAGAGAGTGTCATAAACACAAACTTCTCTTTGAAAGTTTTACTAATAACCGTTGTGTTATTGTATTGAAGAACAGAGATTTTATCATTATCAATGTGACTGTTGGTATGAGTAAAAAGGGTTTCATTTATGATATTGAAGTTTTTAGGGTTTAAAAAGTACATGGCTACATCTGAATATATTTTTAAGATTTATAATGCACTTATTAATAATCTGGGTTATAACAAAAGTACTGCTTCTCATACCCTGCTTAGCCAGACTTAGTGTGTTTTTTCTTTCTCTAGGTGGTCCTGACAAACCAGATCACAACTCATTTCGGGGATCAAGGTGAGACTTCTGTTTTTGAATATTTTGGAGTTGACATCTACACCATCAGAAACTCGCTTGCTTGCACAGCATTATTCTCACACATAACATTTGCGTCTCAGTTAACATCTGAGTATATATACCTTTACGTCATTGCAGACAGGTAAGAAATAAACCTCTTCAGATCAGAGAAGGAAAGACTCACAGTTTGTGTTACTCATCGGAATTTAAAGTTGTTATCAATACACGTTGTCAAAAATTGTTTTGCCCTCTCATCGGGCACCAAAAGTGGGTATCAGGCTGCTCCATCATAAATCTGTTGTCATATGACACCAATCTCTGACTTTCCTGTGCTTTGAATCGACCTAACCATCTACAACCCCAATTCAAAAAAAGTTGGGACATATAAAACATAAACAAAAACCTGTCAACAGGTCAGTTACATGACTGGGTACAAAAGGAACATTTCAGAGAGAGAGAGCCTCTCAAATATAAAGATAGGCAGGGGTTCACCAATCTGTGAGAAACTGCTTCCAAAAACGTGAACAATTTAATAAAAAATTTTCCTCAACATAAAGTTATTCACTTTAACGATGCCAACATCTACATTATATAATATCATCAAGAGATTCATATAATCGGGAAGAATCTGTATGGGCAAGGTCAAAGGTCAAAACTTTGTGATCTTCTGATCCTCACTGCATTAAAAGCAGTCATGATTGTGTGTGTTTCAGAGCAGCATATGCTCCCATACAGACAACGTCTCTTTCAGAGAAGGCCTTGCATATTTCAGCAAGACAACGCTAAACCACATACTGCATCCATGTAAACATCATGGCTTTGCATGAAAAGAGTCTGGTTGCTGAATGTGCTTGCATGCATTCCAGACCAACAAACCTTTGAGGCAAAATAAAAGAAAGAAACCGGCAACAAAGTCCCAGGACTGTTGAGTTGCTAGAATCTAGCATCAGACAAGAATGGGACAACATTCCTCTCCTAAAACTCCAGCAACTGGTTTCCTCAGTTCGCAGATGTTTACACACAGTTGTTAAAAGAATAGGTGATAAATGTTCTGCACTTATATAGCGCTTTTCTACCTATTGGCACTCAAAGCACTTTACACTGCTTCTTATTCACCCATTTGCACTCACAGTCACAATCACACACACACTCACACACCGATGGAGGAGCTGCTATGCAGCTGGCCAACAGTCACCGGGAGCAACTAAGTTGGGGTTTAGTGTCTTGTTTAAGGAATTTGATATGTGATTGGAGGTTCTGGGGATGCTACCCAATGGTAAACATTGCTCTGTTTTAACTTTTTTTAAGATGTGTTTCTGCCATCAAATTCAAATGAGCTATAATTTTCCATGAAATGGTAAAATGTCTCAGTTTCAACATCTGATATGTTGTTTTTGTTCTACTGTGAATAAAATATGGGCTAATGAGATTTGCACATCATTGCATTCTATGTTTATTTACAAACCTGATTCCAAAAAAGTTGGCACACTCTACAAATTGTGAATAAAAAAGGACTGCAATAATTTACAAATCTCTCACTGCATCACATACAGGAAAGCTACTGGAATGGAAATCACATCATGGGCTCAGGAATACTTCCAGAAAACTTTGTCGGTGAACACAATCCATTGCTATTTGCCGTTGCTGGCTAAAACTCTATAGGTCAAAAAAGAAGCAATATTTAAACATGATCCAGAAGCGCAGGCGTCTTCTCTGGGCCAAGGCTCATTTAAAATGGACTTTGGCAAAGTGGAAAACTGTTCTGTGGTCACACGAATCAAAATTTGAAGTTCTTTTTGGAAAACTGGGACGCCATGTCATTCAGACTAAAGGAAAACCCAAGTTGTTATCAGCGCTCAGTTCAGAAGCCTGCATCTCTGATGGTATGAGGTTGCATGAGTGCGTGTGGCAGTGGCAGCTTACACATCTGGAAAGACTCCATCAATGCTGAAAGGTACATCCAAGTTCTAGAACAACATTTGCTCCCATCCAGACGTCGTCTCTTTCAGGGAAGACCTTTCATTTTCCAACATGACAATGCCAGACGACATACTGCATCAATTACAACATCATGGCTGCGTAGAAGAAGGATCCGGGTATTGAAATGTCCAGCCTGCAGTCCAGATCTTTCACCCATAGAAAACATTTGGCGCATCATAAAGAGGAAGATGAGACAAAGGAGACCGAATACAGTTGAGTAATTAGAAGCCTGTATTAGATGAGAATGGGACAACATTCCTATTCCTAAACTTGAGCAACTTGTCTCCTCAGTCCCCAGACGTTTGCAGACTGTTATAAAATGGTAAACTTGTCCCAACTTTTTTGAGATATGTTGAAGCCATGAAATTTAAAATCAACTTATTTTTCCCTTAAAATTATACATTTTCTCAGTTTAAACATTTGATATGTCATCTATGTTGTATTCTGAATAAAATATAAGTTTATGAGATTTGTAAATTATTTCATTCCTTTTTTATTCAGAATTTGTACAGTGTGCCAACTTTTTTTGGAATCGGGTTTGTACATTTTACACTACATCTGAACTTTTTTTGGAATTGGGGTTGTGTAAAGCCGCTTTTTAACTTCAGTGCATCATTATCCTGCCTCATGTCCACATTGTACCTGTTGAGGCTTTGCTGCTGTGTTCTGCCCCAGTGGCTTGGGTGGCTCTTTCATCTGGACGTCATGGCACTCTTAGTGGTTATAGATGGATTGGTATTCTGGACACACTGTCAAATGCCAGAACAACCAATAGACTGGCAATTTAAACGGCTGCCAGACCTACTGACCATGAAACAAAAATTGGCAATGTTATCAGCGAATTTTTGATTATAAATACTGTTTTGTGTTGAGCATAGTTAATTGCATGCTGGGTAACTTAAGTAGTGGAAGTAAGTGTGTACAGGAAACAGACACATGACTTTTGATGTTTTACACCATGGGAGGAAAAAGGTAGACGGGAAAATGACAAAACCGAAATAGGGACAGTTTGAGACAGAGAAGGATGAGCAGGACCCAGGGCCAGGTTGTGTGGGGGGATTGGGTTTGAGTATAAATAGAAGGGGTTTGAGAGATACAAGTCAGAAGACACCAACATCCATGTGTTCTTGTCCATGCCGGCATGTATTAAACTGAGGTGGTTCATCACGCCGAGTTCTGTCTACAGTTCTTCCAAGATTGACTTGGAAGAGAGAAACCTTTCTATCACAATTGTCAAAGAGCTGTGAGCTGTCTCCAGTTTAGTGTGTGTGGTGTCATTGATATCAGTAGTTCTTGAATCAGCTTTGCTTGACAATCATCTCAAGCCTGCAGTCATTCCTGCTGCTTGTTGCATCTTTACCTACCACACATTTCCCTTCCAGTGAACTTTTCATGAATATGCTTCCCCAAAGCTCGGGCAACATTAAGTGTCTTAGTAAGGTTTTTGGCCACCATGGCAGAACAGCTTTAAGTCTCTGCAACCAACTCTACTACAGGAATGGAACACAATCCGTTCCAAAAGATGCTTATTAATTTGGTGTCTTGATAATGGTGATGGAGAGCACTGTGTAACATTTCAGTCTCATGTCTCTCCCATGCGTGTTTGGTTGGGCTGGGATTTGGTGATTTAGAGGACCAATAGCATATGATTCATATTTTGATATTCTTAAAACAAATCATTTATTCTTGACTCTATGTACCAAGACAAATATGACATCAATATTTTCTACATAGCTTGCTCATGTTTATCTTCCCTTGTAGTCATATTTATTTTATATCTAAGGATAACAGAATGCTGTAATTATTGCTGTGTACAACACTGGTACAGTTTTCAAATTGTTATTGTATACATCTGCTTTTAGAAGTAGTTTTATATTTAGATATATATATTATAGGGCAGTTCAGTTTGACATGCGGCACATTACAGGATTCACAGTTAAATACTCTCAAAATACAGTTTACAAAGTAAGAAAAAGAAATTGATTTTATTCATTCCTTAAGTATTTCGATGAACAAATATCTTTAAACATTGTTTTTATGGGTTTTATTATGTCGATGACAGATCACCTAACCATTTTAACGAATCTCTTGCTTTATTTTATATGTAATAATATAATATAATCTAATAATTAGTATGTTAGTGGTGTTATTTGTCATCTAACTACACCTTAATTTCTTACCCCAGTGACACAAATTCAATTGGTGAACGGCCTGAAAACAGCAACTGAGCGCAAAAGGTATAGCAGAGAGAATATGAATGCAATAGTAGGTCAATGGAAGAGCTTAGTTCTCCACATAGTCAGACAGAATGTGGTTGTGCAAGATTTGGCCTCGTGTTTACATGCAATGTGTCATTCTACCATTCTCCCAGCTACATCCTCCAGCCCCTCCTCAGGGATCCCAATGTGTTCTCAGAGCAGATGGGATAAATATATAGTCCAAGACTGGGCAACCCATTTTCCTCGAGGGCCACAGCCCTACTTGTTTTCCAGCGTACCTGGTGCTGTTTACCTGGATGAGGTGTGTTTAGTCAATCAGAAGCTGGAAGAGCAGCGGGTGGAGTGGGGGTAGTTGGGAAAAGGGACAGAGCTCAGGCCCTCAGGGAGCACGGCTTCCCCACCCCTAGTATAGTTCCTCAGGGAGTTCTGGCACCTCCATATGGGTCTCCTCATGTAAACATGGAAAACCTCTAGAGGGTGATGTACAGAAGTCACTCTGATAAGATACTCAGATCCCTGACTGGTTTCTTCAGTTCTTTTCCAAACTGCTTGCAGGTCTCTGAGCTCCTTAACCTCTTTAAAGGTAATCCCAGCTACCACGAAAAGCCCACTTATTTTAGGCATTTGTATTCACATTATCTCATTAATTAGCTAAAACTGAACACCGTGGGTAGGACTGAGACATCAGTTGAATGATAAACCAAGAGTCTCGCATCCACCAGTATTCTACAGAATACCAGCCTTAAACTCGGCTGACTTTCAGTCCGAACACTTTACACTCAGCTTCAAAGAAAACCACAAATTCCCAAAAAGAACAGAGGTGATCTGGCTGACTCAATACTCAAAAGAGATCACCCTCTGGCTTTGTCTATAATTGCAGCTCCAACTACAAGATTTAGCTTAATGAGACAAGTGTGAAAAAATATGAATGCATGCTTTTTACTTTGAATCAAGGCAATGTTCTTCAGTTATGCTTAGCTAACACATAGACGTACACACACATTCAGCTACACTGGTGCTGGCATGTTTCTATAAATACTGATGAAATGATGAAATACATAGGAAGTTCAGTTTAAGTAAGAGATATAAGTGAATATGAAACAAGATGTTTAGATTTAGATCTGCACTGTCTGGAAACTGCTAAGCAGACAACAGCACTGTGGCTGAACAAATCCAGCTCATACACTGTTGATATCATGCTGTCACTTTACATAAAATGCAGATGTAGTGTTTCCTAAGCCTTGCTGTTATTTAGGCTCTTTTAAAATCTCCTCCAACCTCATCCTTTACCATCTGTTCTGGCAGACTATGAATGGAGAAGAGCATCTAAACAATTGGATATACACTCGGTTCAGCCTCCTTATGTAATCAGATTTGCATCTCCCAGGAAACTGTATGCGCTATCTATTCTGTTCTTTTTGTAGTTTGGACTCTCGTGTATTTTTTTAACTCCTTGTTATGTTTGGAAGGTAATTGAATTGAACCTGCAAAGGTTTTGGCGTGGTGATAGTTGTGGCTGGAAAAAACCCTTTATTTAGCAGATACCCATGCAATTTTTGAGATGATGGATCTGAGGCCTGTGCCCTTCTCATGCTCGGTACAAAAGGATGCTTAGTCAACTCATGGACATCTGTGACTTTTCATGCTGCTGCTATATATATGCTGCTGTCATTCCCGTAACCTGATTCTAAAGTGGAGGCATCACTCCTCATCCGAAGGGATGTCAAGACTCTACCTAAGGCTCAACTAGGACAAAACTGAGTTTCTGTTCCTCTAGAGGATCTTCCTATTGTCACTTGTCCACAACAACTGCCACCCATGGTGGTGCCATGAATGGCACAGACTCTGGAAGAAAAATAAAACTGTTAGAGAACAAAGGTGTTGTTCTTTTATCGACTTCATGTCTCTTCCTCTGTGTATTGCATGGCTGTGTATGAGGTTCCCCTCTGTATTTAATCTAGCGGAGCTGCAGTTGTCCAAACTGCAGCTCCCTCTGACCTTGTTTAGTGAAAATCAATAGCAATAGCTTAGTCACTGCCAAGTCCTCCTCTGCCAACAGCAGAGCCACTAGGAGAAGAAAGGGAGATACAAACAGAGGCTGGAACAGCCCCATCTAGAATTCAGAGACTAATGGCGAGAGGTGGAAAAGGCTCAACACACCAAAAAAAACAGCTACCACTCTGGGAAATAAACATGTTGTGGTTGTGGTTTTGGTCTACTTAGCCATAAGCTTCAGTCTTTTTTTTAGGGTATTATATTTTATCTGTTTGCACAGAAATGCTTAGATTTCAAGACATTTTGAATAGTGCATATAGGAAAAAATGGTAAAATTGGCTGTAACTTTGATTTGAGTTTGTGGAAAAACTCTGGTAAGAAGTAAATGTTCTGTTTATTGTGTGAGAGTTATAAAGAATAGAGTAGAACATTCTGCCTATGACTAACACTGACAAAAACAATCAGTGATAGTCCCAAGTTTATTTATTCCATGCTAATGCAGGTAATCAAGTATTTTTATATATTCAGTAGAGAAACCATCGTAGCATCCTTCATAAAGAAGTAACTAACAGCTGCTCAGAGCACACACAGCTAATGTACACTGCATTACAAAATGAAAACGTGAAACCACAGCTTAAAATGTTTTATTAAAACATTGAATACAGTTATTAACTAGAGCGTCAAACATTTGTAAACACACAACTTGGAATCAAATGTCACGATGTGTATTAGCAGAAGTGGGTGGGAAGACCTGAGCATTTTACACTCAGATCTGTGGTTAGTGTTATAACTGCTTGGTGCAATATTTTGCTTATTCAACAGTAGGAAAAGTGAATATAGATGTTTTTAGAGATTTCAAAGGTCCATGCCTTCTTTTAGTTTTCAGTGTCAGTTTTTACAGCGTCTTTATCAAATAAAGTAACATAAACAAACATTGCAAAATTTGATGCTTTTCTTTATGGAAATGAAATTCTTCAACTTTAGGTAAAGTGTTTTTTGAAGCAGGTCTTATTATGATATTGGCATCCTTGTATGTCTGTACAGTCTATCTTGATCGCTACAACTGTATGTTTTGGGAATGAGTAAAAATCTTCGGTTGGTGATGGGGGTTGAACCAAGCTGAACCAGCTGGGGGAGTGAGCTGATAGCAGAGCTAGTGTCTAGTTAGAGCTGAATAATTTATTGTGCTTGTACTTCCCACCAGCCTTTACCTCCACATTCTCCAACCATATGATAAATAAATCCCCGGTTTCTGGTTTGGCTTTCTAAACTGTTGAGTGCAATAGCATGGGCCATGTGTGACACGTGGGACTATTCTTTTCACTTACACAATTCCTGAGGAAATGTTTAGAGGAAGACAGAGTTGTTGATGTGACAATAGTCGGTCAGGATTCCTGCTTAGCATGTGGAAAAAAAGATCAAGGGACAGGGCAGCGGATCATGAGTTTGCTGTGAAAGCTCAGGGTTGACCTGAGAAATAAGAAAGGCTTCTGCTTTATGACTTATGGGTCTTGTCATTAAACCGACAGAGACTGGAAATAAATGTTCTCATCTCTTTCAGCATTATACTAGTGAGAGGTGTATGAGCTGCCCATATCAATGCTCAGTTCAGAGCTTTCAACACCACGTTTGAGCCGCTCAGTGTATTGCTATCTTTCAACCTAATCAGAAAACGTCACTAAAGGTGTGTCCAAAATTGGGTTCAGCCGCAGTAAACACACCCAACCTGTTATTTCACACCCTGTTAAATCTATGTATTACTTATATACAACTGGAAACAAAGCAATGTGAATGTGGTTAAATGTAGCATACTATGCCAAGAACACAGGCAAACGCATTCTTCTCTCTACAAGGAAATTCTGAAAGACACTGATTTGAAGCTTGACCACAATAAAATCATGCAATCAAACAATTATCCAAATATTTGGTTTGGTTCATGCTTTAAAACATCTGCCATAACTACTAATGATGTGACAGACTGATCTTTAATTATCAAAACCTTTTAGATGCAGTTGTTGCTGCCAAAGGTACAACGCCAATTCCAAAAACGATGGAAGAAGATGTGAAAATGTAAATAAAAACAGAATGCAATGATTTTCAAATCTCACCAACCCATATTTTATTTACTACAGAACATAAACAACAAATCTGATGTTAAAACTGAGAAGTTTACTATTTCATGGGAAATATTACTCATTTTGAATTTGATGTCAGCAAAACATCTCAAAAAAGTTAGAACAGTGGAAACAAAAGGCTGGAAAAGTAGTTGCCACAAGTCAAAAGCAAATGGAGCATTTGACAACCAATTAGGTTAATTGGCAACAGGTCAGTGACATGACTGGGTATTAAAGAAGCATTTCAGAGAGACAGAGCCTCTTAAATGTAAAGTAGGCAGAGGTTCACCAATCTGTGACAAACTGCGCCAAAAACTTTCAACAATTTCAGACAAATGTTCCTCCATTGCAAATCCCACCATCTACAGTATGTAATATTAATATCAAAAAGATTCAGAGAATCAGGAGGAATGTGCAAGGGACAAGGCCGAAGGTCCCGCCCTCAGGTGGCACTGCACAGAAAAGAGTCCGGGTGCTGAACTGGTCTGCCTGCAGTCCAGAGCTTTCACCAATAGAAAACCTTTTGGCGCATCAAAAAAAAAAAAAAAATCCAGCAACAAATGCTCAGGACTGTTGAGCAGCTAGAATCCTGCATCAGAAAAGAATGGGACAATATTTCTCCTAAAACTCCAGCAACTGATCTGCTCACTTCCCAGATGTTTACAGACAGTTGTTAAAATGTCTCAGTTTCAACATCTGATATGTTGTTTATGTTCTATTGTGAATAAAATATGGGTTGATGATATTTGCAAATCATTTCATTCTGTTTTTATTAATGTTTTACACATCTATCCAACATTTTTAGTACTGGGGTTGTAGTCAGGTTGTCTTTGTTTTATGTTTAGTGTTACATTTAAAACCATTAAGTATTTTATTTATATATTTATAAATACACACACACACACACACACACACACACACACACACACACACAAAATTTAAAGAAATCAATAGGGTGCCAATGCTCTGTAATTAAAACCCTTGCTCTGCAGCTCAAAGGCCATATCTGTTCTGATGTGTGTTTCAGAATCTCCATCATCTGCTGAAGTAGATTCTGGGTGTGTAACAGCGGCTTTGGGAAACACGTGGAGTCACAGTGTCAACACACGTCTTATTGTCCAGTATGTGAACGCACACCAAAGACAGGTGAGACATCCCTTGATACATTCTTTACATATTGATCTGCTTTCAAGGCACTTTTTTAATCAACATGCTTTAATACATTTGTTTTACCCATTGGCTTTTTGAAAACGCTGTTGGTATTGTGCTAGGAAAGCAATTTGGATTATAATCAGACCTCATGATTAGAGCAATGTTGGTTCTGTCATGGCTGTGAGACCCAAAAACTTAGGACTTTGACTCTTTTGGCAGTTATACTGTGCAGTGGGTGTCAGGAATGTACTGTGTGGTTACTATGTGGTTCCTGTTTTTCTAAAGAAACCTCTCAGTTCAGACTCTTTAATTGCGGTATGATTAGAAAACCATGAGGTTAACTCGTGGCAGCATTGCCAAAAGATGGCAGATGTGACAACGTGTAATAATTCTCTAATGTATTTATAGGAAAAATGTATTTTCATTCATGTCCACCATTTATAAGTAAATGATTAGCAATAATATCACTGTACAATTTAATAGCTAAGCTCTTGAAACATCATACTCAACTGAAAAGGTTTAACTGTGGATCTCTGGACCACCTCTTGATTATTTGCCAAAATCGAATTATTGTAATTTATAATTATAGGTTTTTGGCAGGAAATGTCTTTAAAACTTGTTTTTGTTGTTAAAATTTTCCTGCAGTGTTGGCACAAACACAATTGGGACCATAAAGGTTGTACAGAAGGTCAGAAGTTCTCACAGATATAATGATGATGTATATCCAGATACAGCTTTTTCCTAGACAAATACTAGTACTTCCATTTGAGTACTTGCTAATACAGAGTGCTCAACTGTTCGCTTTTAGTGTGACTTTCTCAAGAGCAAAACCCTCCTATATCCAAGATGATGGGAGACACTGGCAGATGCTGCATGGTCCGCATAGTAGTGGGGATACAACTGAAGACCAATAATTTCAAGGACTGGTCAGACCTAAACACTGTTAAGAGAGCTGTAACACATTGAGAGTCTGAGAGGAGCACACATGAAATAAAATGACCTTGTTAAAACATAGCAAACTTTGGGTAAAGTGCTAGTTACCGTAGATATTCTTGGTTGTTGGTAAGATCAGTTGTAAATATTAAACATTTAAATTAAGGTTTCAGATTAACCGTTAGCAACAGGATCTTTAGAATTTAGCAAAAGCAAAGCTTGCAGTAGGCAAAGTAAGGTTAATAGTGTATCGTGTATGTATCGGACACCCTTAATTACAGTGACTGCGAATTGACTCTGAATTTAAAATTATAACATTTTTATTTTGCTATTAATAAGTCTTTTTTTTTGGAAAGCGTAGTGGCTCTTTCATATGGAGACATCTGTTGGTCACAGTAAATTCTTGCGGCTGCAGTGGGCTGGGACCTAATGTCGCCCCCCGACAATGCACCTATTTTAGGATCCGTGAAGAATGAATGTGTTTAAACAAAATGCTTTAAGAGAAATTAAGATGATGTGATAACTGCATGAGGGGCTGTGCTCTCACTCCATACTTCACATGTTTAACAAAGACAGGCTAGTCAATTGTGCAATTATACCCCAAATTTTCCTTTTTTACAGACTATTACAACATTGCAAATGGAACTAACTAAATGTGAGAAAATAAATACATAAAGGTAAACTTGTTGTAGCTATCTTATAATCTAGGAATGTGGATAACCCCCAACTTGACATGACCCACGTACCTACATATATAAAAACTACCTCTGGGCTTAATCATGGCATTTTTGCTTCCTGTGGAACGTGGCCACTTTATTCAGAATAAAGAAGCTGCTTGAAAGTAGTGAAACATGATTCCAACTTCTGATTACGAAGACCTGGATGAATTAGAGTTTTCACCGAGACACTTTAAAGTTAGCTTTTCCTCCTAAACATTGTTCTGTCACCTTCTCTACTTTTCTTTCATTTTTGTTTTGTCCCTCTCTTACTCATTTTCAGATACTGATAGCAAAATCCTCTGTGGCTCCATTTGCTGTGCTGAACTACACCATTCAGAAGCAGGGAATCTGTATAGATGGTAAGTGAATTTCTAGTTTTTTAAATTACAGACCAAGCATTTAGACAGTGCTGGGGCTGTACTGCTTTAATAATGGTTGTAGTTAAGGCACCTGGACAAAAGCATACACCCATAAAAAGAAACAAGTTTTCCATCTTTTTTTACAATGATGCTAATAAGCAATGTTTTTTATAATCATGCTTTAATAATGAAAATCAAAAATCTATTAAACAAGAAGTACTCTTAAACAGAAATCCTATTCTGGAAAAAAAATGATTGAGTAGATAAAACGTGAACAGTAGCAAGAAAAGGTAATAGCACTGTTAATGATCTTAACCAGAGTCAACAAGCACATTATTTTTAAGCACTAATGTCATGTTCTATCCGGTCTTAAACACACCCATTAAACGAAACAAAGTGATGTTGAAATTACTTTATTCAACAGCGTTTTAATAACTGGTTTAACCACCTCTGGCAGCAGTAACCTCAAGCAAGCACTGTAGCTGTGGAGTAGACGTGCACAATGTTCAGGAGGAATTTCTTCCTGAGAGAACCGATTCCTTCCTGATTTCGTTCTGCCAAATCTTTAAGACATCTGGTATAAACTGCCCTCGAGATCCTTCCACAGCATCTCTATTATGTTGAGGTCTGGGCTCTGACTAAGCATTCTATAGTAGATTTGTTGTTCAAGGCCATTGTCCTGCTTCATCATCCAGGTATTATCCGCTGGGAGACCTTGATACACTTGAAAACTTATTTTCCTTTCACTATGGCCAAGGCCCAAAGACAAAGCAGCCCCAAAACAGGATGCTTCCTCTGCTGTACTTCACTGTTGAGCTACTATTTTCATGTTGGTACCTTTTTCTCTTTTGACAGCATACATAGGGATATTTGTTCTTACTCTACATCTCTACATTTGTTTAATCTGTCCACCAGACATTTCCAATAGTGTTGTGGATTGTCAAGGTGGTCATTAGCAAACTCCAGGCATGCTGCAGTGTTGTTTTTGGAGAGCAATAACTTCTGCCCGGGGTCCTGCCACTGATGTTCATTGTTTTGAATATTGTTGACTCATAAACTGGGATGTTGACCAACTCCAGTGATTCTGCCAATTTCTGCAGAAAACCAGTGAATTGCAAATGGTGCCATTACAACTACTTATAACATCCTTAATTAGCCTCCACAAAGTCAAGGTTAGAATTATGCTAGTAGCAATTATCTTATTGTTATCAGCTAAAGTTTTTAATGCAGAGCCATGAATCATAACCCAATGTCTGTGTACTCAGTTTTTGCACACTACCTAAATACTGGATTAATCTATCAGATCTATATAACATATTTATGTCATGTTTATAAGTTTTTAAAGTGTCCATAATGTGTAATATTATTTCATACAATTTGTTTGTACAAATACTATATTATTTATGTACTACTATATAATAAATATCCCTGGGTAAAAGTAATGGCATATTAGAAAAGTACTAATAATTGGAGTGCTTCCCATCCTGGAGGGGAGAAGCCCGGTCAAAAACTAAAAGTAAAGCAAATTAGCAGAAAAGAAATGCAAATGTTAGCTTGTGTGTTTGATCCCATAGCTGAACTGCCTCTTAAATACACTGAAGAGAAGGATATTTTCTTATTCCCATTGTATAGTGGGGGTGAACAACCTTTTATTGTTTAATGGTTTGCATTCCTTCTCAGGGCCACATGGATTTTCATAACATGAACCTGAAGAGTAAAGAGCATTTAAAACGTCTGACAGCAGTTTGTGGTTGACCTCCTCCTCGCCTTAGGGTTGTCAGGGTTAACTTGTCTTTAAGAATGCAGTTTACATGGTTTACAATCTGTGGAGTAAGATATTCTACCAGATACTTTAGCTGACGTTACAACTAAATGAGCAGTTCTTTTTATGATATTACATTTTGGCTGACCTCTTTTAGCAAACCTCTGACAAGCTTTAGTTCTCATTTCTGCAATATCTATTAATGGAAATGTTTTGAACTTTATTCTGCAGAATGCTTGTGCAGCAATGTTCATTTTTTAAAGCTAGACCTAAATGATTGTATAGCAGTTATGAGTGGGTAGTGTTCTTTGGAATCTTGGATTGGAGCAGATAAACCTTTGAGAACACTTTTCAGTGCACATTAACTTTAGCTAATCTCAGTTACCTCTCTCTGTTTACATTACTAAATGCTAAAGACTCATGCTGTTTCCCAGAATCCAGTGCTGTGCCATCATCCTGGGCCAAATAAGCTAAATCAACATTGTGTAATACTATTACAAGTTCATATGCAGGCCACTCTCCCTCCCTCCCTCATCTTCATGCCAAGTCCTCATCTAGATAGATAGAGGCGCCTGGCACATGCTAAGCCAAGTCCACATATTTAAATAAACACAATCACCATTTTAGTAATCACTTTTTGGAACTGGAAATGACCTGAAACGCAAAGACATTGCACAATGTTTTCACTTCCCATCAACAGATTGCACTTCCCATCAAGACTCGTAACATTAAAACTTTTTGCAACACGTGATGTACAGGAAGACTAAATTGAACCAGTGTTTGAATTCCAAAGATCCTACAAACTGCTGCTAATCAGGCCTTCAAATGTGTTGCACTTCATTAACAAATTATAATTATGAGCAGAAACAGTATTGTTCCATATACAACATACATATATGTGTTCCATATACATAGAATATACATGTCTATTTGGATGTGAGAAAGATGGTAAAAAGAAAATGTAAAGAAACTTGCCAGTTTCAGTACAAATGGACTAAAAGTAGCACATAATCTCCTCACAAACCATGAGCCTTGCCCATCTTTGTTGTGTCATTCAGTGATCTCATTAGAGACTTTGTCCTGCAGTGTACATCGTTTCCAATAAGGAAGCTGCTGCGCCTGCTTACATAACAATCCTTGTGTTCGTCAGAAGTGTTTGTGACCAGTGTTTGCCAAATTCACAGATGCAAGACATTTACTTTCACATTTGAATGATTTAGTTAGTTATTCGGGCTCACCAAGAGGGGAAAGGTTGGTTTTCGCTGAGTGGAAACATTCAGATTGATCATTATTCCCCCTGACAACAGGAGAAACAAACAATATTTTGAGCTGGGATTAATTATGTGGGATAGATGAGGGCTAGCAGCTGATTCTCAAGCCCAGTTTAGAAATATAGAAATATTGCTCTTGACACTGCTGCCATAAATCAAAAGGAATACTGGGGCATACACTGTCATAACCATGCATTCTTAAGTTTTGAGCTCGTAAAGAGAAGCTGACCCTCAGTAATCAGATGGTTTGTGTAAATTGATGGAAAAAAGGGTTGTGTTTTAAACAGTGTTATGAAAAACACATCTGCATAACACACCAGCTCTTAGTGTTTTGTAACTTAACCTCATGCCAATTGCTGCATTTTACCTGACAGCAAAATCAACCAGGGGTGTGCCATCTGGTTTTAATACGACATGGAGATGATCAAGACACTGCTGGTGTGTGCCAAAACCACATACTTGTTTCTTTGGGCCATAAACTCCTGACAAGACATCCATCAAAATGGTCAGAGATGCAGTATGATCTTTGCTGACCTACACGTGATATTGGCAGTGCCTCCAAATGTTTCAGGGAGTTGTTAGTTTGTCTGGGCAGACCTTATGTAAGGAGGTAAGCTTGTGTGAGAAGGCACTGGAACTAATGCAAAAATGTCTTTCTCTGTTAAGAAAATAAATGGGAAACAGACTAGGCTTGTGGCAGAGAGGGGATGTATGGCAGGGAAGAGAACTGGCATGAGGACAGAGATACAGTGTGTGATGCTGCATTGTACCGTAGAACCCACTTTTTAATGGCTTCTTGTCTTTACAAAACTTGGAAGCTTCAGAGCATTGTATAGAAGCTCTGACTGACACGTGGGAAAACATCTTGCAGGGTCAACAAAGAACAGTGAGAAGAAAGATATGGCGCAAGATGTGTTTCTCTTCTGTGCGTGTCTCACACAGGTTGGGTGAGACCCATGAATCTCAGCCCTGGCCCACAAGTGTGCTCAGACACGGTTGAAGTACTGGATAATAGTCCCTATTAGCCCCCTCATCTCATAGGCCCTGACCCAACTCAAATGCACCAATAATCAAATTAAACTCTTAAACTACAAAACAGACTTATTACTGCTCTGCATGCAGTTCAGCCTCTCAGCAGTTTGGTCATGGGAGACTGGATGTGCCCACCCTTACAGCTACGTTGGCTAAAGTGTGTGAGGAGTGCTGCTTTCATTCTGGCATCTCTCTCCTGTTCTCTGCTTAAAGTAAAAAACTTAAGGCCGGCAAGAGTTGTTATATTACTTGTTTCTCTCCTCTAAAGGTCAAATCATTTTTGTGTTTGAAATTCAGAGCCAAAGTTATGTCAGAATATTTACATGACTTTCAGTTGTCAGTGATTCCCCTAATGTATATTCTACATCCTATTTAACTTTATAAACATATGCATATGTCAGAATATACTCTTTAATACTTACTCTAATAATAATAATAGTAACAATAATAATAATAATAATAATAACTCTTATATAATTAAACCAAGAAGGTGGTAACTTCTGGGTTGGCCTACAAAAATCCACCATCCCTACAATACTCTATTAAAATATTAAACTATAAAAACTTAACTTAGCACTGTGCTCAGCACTTTCTATTATTGATAGAATGGCTCTTCCTGTACTTCCTAACCACTTAACCCATTTTCACTCTTCTTGCACTATAGGTGGAAACAATAGAGAACCCTCACTATTGTAATTTGACTACAGAACATTTTGCTATCATCATCATTAATCGAAAATGCTGCAGCAAGAGTGCTGTCTGGAATTAGCAAGAAAGATCAAATTTTACCTTCACTAGCTTCTCTCCATTGGTTTCCAATTAAATTTAGAATAGAATTTAAAACCCTGCTTCCTACATATAAAGCTCTGAATGGTCAGACTCCATCATATATAGAAGACCTCATAGCACCATATCATCCCAGTAGACCACTTCGATCTCAGAATGCAGGCCTACTTGTGGTTCCCAGAATTTCCAAAGGTAGAATGGGAGGCAGAGCCTTTAGCTATCAAGCTCCTCTCCTCTGGAACCAGCTCCCAGTTCAGATTCGGGAAGCAGACCCCCTCTCTACTTTTATGTCTAGGCTTAAAACCTTCCTCTTTGATAAAGCTTATACTTAGCTTATAGTTATGCTGCTATAGGCTTAGACTGCTGGGGGACCCACCCCCCAATGCACTGAGCTCCTTTCCTCCTCTTGTCCCTCTCTCCTCTCTTCTCACCCCACAATTGTCACCACTGTATGACATTAACCATGGGTATTTTCTCCTGTAGTTGTCTTTGTCCTTCTCTGTCTCCCTCTCTTTGTCCCTTTCTGCAGGTGTCCCAAGGCTTAGAAGCTGTGGGTTTTCCAATGTGCAGCTGCTGGTCCTACCAACCTGCCTGATGTTTTGTTGTTGTTTTTGTTGCCCTTTTTCTTCTCTCTCTTCACTTTCCACTCAACCCAACCGGTCAAGGCAGATGGCTGCCCAACCATCTTTTTAGTCTTGACTTTATTCTGTAAAGTGCCTTGAGATGACTTTGTGGTGAATTGGCGCTATATAAATAAAGTTTAATTGAATTGAATTGAATCATCAACCGCCAAAATATGTTGCAACATGTATCCTTAAGATTACATGACAAAAAAGGAAAATATGATTCATTCAGAGACCACCCAAAACACACCCTACTAAACCAAAAACAAAAAAAGAATTCAAAATGCACACCGCACGGCAAAAGGGCAAAACAGTAACAGTCAATGAGCAGCAATACAAATATCCATTCATTCATTATCCAAACTGGTTTTTGCTTTTTGTTTTTTGTTAAGGGTTATGGGGGAAGCTGATTCTAGCTGTTAGATGTCGAGAGATGGGGCACATCCTGGACAGGGCTGATTCAGAGAAAACGATAACCCAGAGTACCTGGAGGAAATGTACAAAAGCAAAGCAAGAGCATCCAAATTCTATACTGAAAAGTGCTCATAGGCCTGGATGTGAACAGGAGATCTTCTGCAGTGAATCCAGATTAAATATGAAACACTCACCAGTGCTTGTCACGTTTAGTATAAGGGCAGGCCCAAGTGAAGAAATGACGAGAGGGAGTAAACAATAGTCCTTACGTTTTTTCAATGAATAAACCTGTCTAACATAAATTTGCTACTGAGAGGAAGACGTGAAAAAACATGGCAGATAAGAAAAACGTTGAATACGAATATGAAAGGCTAAGGAAACAAAAACAGAAATAAACCAAACCTCAGACCGGGAGCAGGCAACAGAGTTCAAAAACTAGACTTAGGAAAAACGGGAGCTGGGTTGTTGCGTGAATAGTAAAGATGGAGGATCTGGCAGAGACTGTGGGGAGAGCTGGGTATGAATGAACCAGGGAACAGGTGAAAACAATCAGAGTGATGAATAAAACATGAGGCAGGACGCAGGTAAAAGGGGCAAACAAATAAAAGTCCAGGGCAGGAAGTGGAACTGAGGTCTGGATCATGACAGTGCTGATATCATCATCTTTATAACAAAATCCATCCTTCGTTCCTTGTGTATGTCTGTAAGCGAGTGAGGACATGATCATAAGACGATCCTTTGCTTTTAAATCCATTAGCACGTTCTGTTTACCGGACATTACCGACACCAGTGTTGAAAGTCATGTCCGCTTGGTCTTTTTTCTTAAGGTTTAATGATCTTCCCAAATGCTCCTCAAACGTCTGTGTTATTCTTCTGTGTTGTAGCTGCCTTTTTGATGTTACTTGAATTTACAAACCCTGTTGAGCTCCATGTCCCTTTCTCTATGGAGACACCTAAACAGTCCAGGCAATACAGTTCAGCTTATTCCTCTGTTTTGTTGTGGGTCAAGTGCCAATCATAGTTTGCTGTAAGACATAATGCAACTGTGGCCCCTCATGGTCATCAGTTGTAATTCTGGTCTGCCGCTCTGTGTAATCTTGTCATTTTCCTCAAATAGTCTCAATGCCATGAATAATAAATCTGAAATAAGATCAACAGATTGCCCTCCTTCAGCCATGATGTAACTGTGTACACACTACTCAGTAGTGCAGTCACTAAATTCATTAAACATTACAAATAGCTACCTAACTTCAACCTCTGGGCCTCTCAACTGTATAATGTGGTAACTGCAGCAACATCCCTCCACTTTCATGTGTAGGCGTACTGACACATTGATGAAGTAAAAGAATATTTCCATTATACTAAATGTGATTGGCTATTTAGTTTATCAATATTAAAGTCTGTCTTTATTCATTTACATTACAGGAGCCTTAATCATACATTCTGCAGGCCTCTGAGAAAGACTCAGGCTGACCAAAACTACGCAGTGACAGCAGAGAAAAATCTGACTCACACAGACCACGCATTGCAAAATGTGATGTTTCAAGGAATTCAATAATTAAGGTTTCACAATAATGTTGCAAAAATTTTATTCAGATATTTAAGATAGTTTTTTTTTTTTTTTAAATTATGTGAAATATTGTGCATTCAATACCGGCCGTAAGCCATCACCACTGGGAGGAAATCCAACAAGAGCTTCTTCAAATACAGAGCCATGAGCCCTCTGCAGCACTGTGTCATCTATTATGTCCAAATTCTCTCTTAATCCCTCTTGTAGCATTTATGTTCTGCATTTAGGGCCTTATAAGCTCTACATGTAAATGTGTTAATTCATACACTGATCGGCAACAACATTAAAACCAATTACATAGTGTTTCATTGACTTCCCTCTGTCGCCAAAATAGCTCTGACCCATTGAATGTGCACATTGTAGGCTTTTTTTGGCAGAGAATAGAGTTTCAGGATGGGCACTGTGACTGGTCTAGAGCTACGGTACACAGCCCCAAAGCTGAAGAAGAACTCTGTAATACAGTGTGTGTAACTGTCGAATTTTTACTAGTTTGTGCTACAGTAGTAGATTCAACCAGATGGGCTAACATTCCCTCCTCATATGTGCCAGTATGTCTTGCATGCCTTCGACCCTGTTTTCCTTACTTGGCCCATTTTTGCTAATTACTGACCACTGCATACCTGGAACACTGCACAAGAACTGCTGTTTTGGACATGATCAAGTTGTCTAGTCATCACAATTTGGCCATTTCAAAAGTCGCTTAGGTCTGTACACACGCCCACTTTTTCAACTTCCGAAACATCAACTTCTACAACTGACTGTACACTTGCTAAAATATATAGTCCCCCGCTCACTGATTGCAAAAGTATTTGAACAGCATTTGTTTTTGATATAGACTGAAAACATTTGAGATGCCACTGTGATAAGATGATCAACCGGCCTGGGTGCCTGAGCAGCAGGTCGGAAAACGTGTACAGCATGGCTAAATTTTGAAAGTTAAATTACTTGTATTTCAAACATTACCATGATGTTTGGCATGGATCTCCTCTGATTTTGAGCAGCTCTGTGTGTGTGAAGTAGTGATCAGCAGATGTTGTTGCATGCCAGAGCAGAGGAGTGTCCATCTGTCCATCTTTAAAGCAGCCCCAGCCAACTGAGACCAAATGACACAGCAGTAATTCGTAGGAGCTTCATTTCCTCCCACCACGCGGTGCCTAAATATGGAGAGAATTAAACCCTGCATTGTGTAATCCCTTTATATAACTGGGACATTGAAGACATCAGCAATAGGCTTTTGTTTGACAGTTTGGTGAGGAGTGTGTTTCTCTGAAAACAGTTGACACACACTTACAGTCTGAACACATGCTGTTTCCTGGGATAGACATGAGTCCAGGAATGACTCTGTTAGACAGAAGAAATCCATAAAGCCCTTTCCTGGAGACTTTCCTGTCTAAAAAAAAAAAAAAAAAAAACATTTTCAGAATTAAATTGGATAAGATGGCTACATTGCGACGTCCACATTCACTATATAGGGGAACCCGCTTCTTGCATCTGCATTGAATGTTGTACTTTATGCCTCCTGTTTGTGGCAAAGTACCAGATAGTCTTGGCTCTACTCCCATAATTTGTTTTTCCATACGGCAAAAGTTGCAGATAACACTTGATACCTGGTAGATTTTTGCTACCACCTCTATCGAATGTGAAAACACTGCGGACTATTGATTGGTTCAAAACAAGCATCATTACCATTCGAACTGCAGTCATCTTATTATCTAAAGCAAAATTCAACAAAAATATTTCCAAAACCCTCCTGAGAATCTTTTTCAGCCGTCAGTCTCGCTGCTTTCAGCGTCTCCTCTCCTTTTTTCAGACAAAAATCCACATAGCGTGAGTTAACGGGATTCCTTAAATATTGTACTTTTACCTGTGTGTCACGTTGTAGGTGATGTTTTTAATCAAGGTCTCATGCAGCATGAGCATGACAACCAGTTGATATATAATATATTTGCAGTAAAAGCGAGTAGAGATGTAGAAAAAGAGAAGAAGATTAGAAAAATTGTATTATAGCAAATGGTGCATGGCAGATACTATAAAAATGCAGTTTCTTAGAATATTTTGTTGATTTTTGATAGAAAATCTGCAGTTTGGATAGGCTCATCACATCTTCTTAATCTAAATCAGAATTTTTTTTTTGCAGGAAAAAATTAATCAAACTTAAAAGCAGAAGGCTTAGGGGCGAAATTGCACCTTTGCTCATTCAGCTTAGACATATGAAAACGGTTCCTACTCTGACGTATGAGGGAAAAAGGTTTTTTTATGGTTCATACTTTCTGTCATCCGAACAAAGGAAAAGGGGGGAATAACTTCCAGGTTTAGTTTAAGGAACAAAAATTGCTCTGGTCTGAAAGCGCATTATAGTTACACTCCATTAACCGCATGTGAGAGGTCACACAAATGGCCATTAAACCCGCCACTGTAGGTTATTCCTGAAAATCCAATAAAGCACCTGTGTCACTTCAGCTATCCCCCTGGTACTCTGAGTGAGTGCTTGCTTGTCATGTCAGCTATCTAGTAACTTCAGTTTTGTCTGCTCTCATGCTTATTTTGGATTTCTCTGAGTAACAGCATGCTAAAAGTGACGCGATGATAAAGATCCTATGAACAGGGGAACTGAAAAACAAAGACCAGCCTGAGTGTGGAGGGAAGAGAGAGAAAGTAAAGAGATGAGAATGGATCTGGGAGGTGTAATACCTGTAGAAAAGTTTTTTTTTTTTTTTTTTTTTTTTACAAGAGCAGGAGAACAAAGAGGGCTTTGTGCTGAGAGTGGAGTGGAGCCAGGGCTTAGGGAGTGTTTAGCATTGTACACTGACTGCATTCCTGCTGTGTGATTACGAGCCACTTTTAATTTATTCTCCTCCATACTTAACTCTGCCCTGCCTTCCTCTTGCCTTTTGAGACTCTCTGTTCTTTTCTGTCCATTTTGTATTCATTTGTCACCCACTGTCTCTCCTGTTTTAATTTCAGGCAATCATTACACTTTTTATCATTACACTCTCTTTGTAAACTCCTCTTTGATTTTCACTGCAGAATTTTTGGATCAAGGAATATATGTATAACAGGATGGGCCTTGGTCATGTCACTTGTTATTCAGAATTTAAAGTACCATTTGCCAAACTAATGATCTGTGTAATTTCAAACTTGCCTCTCTCCAAGTTTGAATAGATTACTGGTGTGTAGCTACATAACTATAAATTTAAACTAGTTGTTTCTCTGCTGGAGGTGGGCTCACACAGTTGGAGCTCACTGTAGCTCTGGGGACGACTGTGGCGCAGGAAGGTAGAGCGGTTATCCACCAATCAACACAAATGTGTGTGTGAATGGGTGAATAAGAAGCAGTGTAAAGCGCTTTGAGTGCCAATAGGTAGAAAAGCGCTATATAAGTGCAGAACATTTACCATTTAACATTTAAAGCTGTGTAGGTCAAAATGGACTATCAAGGTTCTTTGAAACCCATTTTTTGTCTCTCTCCCGAAGTCTGAAACCCTACCAACACAGCTCAGAGGAACATGAGGACACTTTACACCTGTAGACCATGAAAAAGTTGTGATTCGCAGAAGGACTGGATATGAGTTGCCGTCACAAGTGAAGTAGTTTAGGTATCTCAGAGTCCTTTTCACAAGTAAGGGTTAAATGGAGTGTGGGATGGACGGGTTGTTGGTGCAGTGTCAGCTGTAATGTGGAAATTGTACATAAGCACTGTGGTGAAAAGGGAGATAAGACAGAAAGAACTCTTAACAATCTAAGGATTTTCAGAGTTGAAAATCAGCCCATCAGCATGGGATGGTCCTAAAATTCACTGTGTGTGATGTATTTCTTTTAGCAAACTTAAAAATATAAAAATAATAGTATGAACGTGCGAGCCATGCCTATAATCATTACAGCAGTCCACCTGAGAAGTGATGTGTAAAACCAGAAATGATAAATTCCTGGATAAAAATAATGCTACATGCAACTTCTTAAAGGCCCAGTCTTGAATAGAAATTTGACCTATGACCCACAGCAAATGTGTTTTTACAATGCTGAGCTTTTAGTGAACAGAGAGCCAGAGTGTCCCTGAACAAGAAAGCTATAAAAGCAGATTAGCTGTGTAGCACCATTCACTCTTATATAACTCTCCTCTATCAGAGAAGAAACTTACCCACAAAAGCAGAATGCTGTGCAGATTGGATTCAGCGATGTGACAAAGTAGTTGATTAACTAAAGTGTGTGAATTTCTCGTTTAATCAGTGACCGAGGCAGCTGCCTTCCTGACTTTCACTTTATAGCTTGTTAAAGTAACCTACATTAGCCCCTAATGACAGAAAACACACAGCATCAAAACATTAAAGACATGCTGCAAATTGTAAAAGGCATAAAAATTCAAGAACACAAACAAAAGGAAAATGCAGCAAGATTTTAGTTCCCAGTTTGTATTATTTAGTATCTGTAGCAATGGACTGGCAATGCAAAAGTCAGAGTGTCCTGATATCCCAGTAGTTAGAGTGCATGGCATATAACTGCAGCATTAATATCTGGCTGCGCATCCTTATAGCATGTGATGCACCATCTCTTCCCTCATGTTTCCTGTCTGCTCTACACTTACACCTATCTATGTGTTGGTATCTTTAAGGCACACATCAAGGGTGGATGATATGACAGTGATATCAGCATTGGTGTTATAGACATCTTTTAGTGCCGATCTGTCTTTTAGTCCTAAATATGTCATAATTGTGGCAGGTCACATGTTTAGCACTCTTAGTCAACAGTGTAAATATTTTAAAGTTTGGGGTTTCTGTTTTAATTTAGATGTATTTATCAGGTCGAATGTGTTTACTGTCACTGACCTGATGGGAAAGCTTTTTCCTTTTTTGTTTTTTTGTTTTTTTATTACAGTTTCCTGTAGATTTCAGGTAGTATTTAACCCAGCTGTAATGTGTGTGTTGGAAATACAGGGGGGGATTTTACAAAGTTCTCTTAGAGACAGAGAAGTGAATCCAGCCGAGGAAGGAATATCTGAACAGTTTTGTTCAGTTTTTCTTTCTGATTATGTGAATGTCTGAAGTTCAGTGTTCCTTTCTACACTATGCTCATAGATAGAGACACAAATAACAACTAGACTAAATACTCTTTTCAAGCAGCCTACAATAAAAGCATGCACAATATAAACCTATGTTAGAGTCGCTCAGCTTGATCCTTATAGGCTAATGAACTCTTTTGTACATCAGTGTGTCCTTCTGTGTATATTTGATGTAGATTTTCGATGTCTGTCTGTGATTCAATGGGGTCACTTTGGTGTAATGTTTGTCTTTTTGTAAAGCAGCGCAGTGATGCAAAATTATTTTAAATTCTGCAGTGTCATTGTTAAACAGCCTAACGGGTGAATATTGGACTAGTTATTTTAAGCTCACTACCAACAACCTCGGAACTCCACACTGAGCTGCTGTTATAAGTGTTTAATCAACAGAGTCAGCAAAAAGCCAAAGAGAGGCAGCAGCTCCTGTTACTCAGGGTGTTTTCAAACCTATAATTTGTTTGCTACGGTCTCATTTTGTGCCTGAGACAGTGTTGTGTTGCTCCATTATGTGAATTACTTTTCTCAGCGAATAAAAATTGGGCTAACTAAAAATACTACCATCCCCAGAAGGACCTTAATTTGTACTTTCCTAAAATGAAGTCCATCTACAGGTGCATCTAGGTGTGTGATAGGTCCAGTTACCACAGGAAGAAAGGGATTCAGAGTAGGATTCTCTCTTTGATTTAAAAACAAAATAAGTTCTGGGAAATTTTATAGGACTCAAAGTCATTAGGGAGCAGCTATTGATAAGCAGGACACTTCCAGAACAGGAGGCTAAAATGTATCTGTGGCACTGTGGACTGTGGCATGTCCCTGTAAGTCAGCTGCCTGTTAATAAAGGGGGAAAAAAAAGTAAATGTGAAGCGATGCACTGTGGTTTCTCTCCAGTGAAACTTGTCTTTGGCACAACATCCAGTGCAAACATATGTCTGACAGTTTGGTATTTGGCAATGTAAGTCGTTGGTGTTGTGGTGGAAAATGAGTCTTTGTAGTTTGCAATGAGAATTAGATCTTTCACAAGTTGTCTTTCAGGTTCTGGAGAAACATCGTGCGGACAACCAGGTGCATTTGCAAACAAGAGCAAACTAAAAACAATGCGGCAACATTCGATCAATGTTTAAGGAAATAGCCAGTATGAGAGAAAAATCAACATGCAAAATGAATATTTTATGTGCTCATCATATCCCTGTGTCAACAGTTACTTCACTGATGGTGTATTTATTAATCACCACACCCTACTTTTTATATTCACTTTCATTAGTTGTAGTTGCACTGCTGCAGCAAGACATTCTGCAAGATCAGATTTAAAAATCACCTGAGATTAAAAATATAAGCACTTGTTATATGGTGCAATGCTAATTATGGCATAAGACTTTTCATTAATTTTATAGGCGTATTGTGGCCCTTAGGGCAAAGAGATGCACCATCAACAGAACTAGCTGCTATGACTGCTGTCACTATACGTCACGCCGTCTATATCTGGGCACAAAAAGTGGCACCTGAACACACCGCAAAAACCACAGCCCACGGTCAACTAGCACATATGGGTGCATCTGCATGAAAGGAGGGGAAAGCAGAAGACCTGGGATCCCGGATATGTCAACTTCAAAAGCGTTTACTTACTATTCTCAATTCTAATTGAGTAAATGTAAATTACTACATAAACAGGTGTTGCAAACTATTGGTCTTTTCTGATGTGCTGTGCAGCCAATCAGAGGGGTCTCGCTCACTGACAAACCTCTGCTGATTCAACATGCTGAATTGGTTGAAATTCTGCTGACACGGCTTCAATTAGTGCCAACAATGTGGGACACACCACAAAAACTAAGGTGAAAAAAGCTCATCGAAACCCCGACGCTGGTCGACAGCGGACTGTCGGCTTAGTGTGTCACGGCCCTTAGATCCCAGGTGGGTCCAATGAGTGGTGCATCTCTGGGCCATTATTCCTGCCAAAACCAAACTTGAACCACACTAGAGAGTCTTTTCTTCTGATGTTTCCTTCCCATAGCTCTGAACAACTGCAGTGTCAACTGCCCAGCTGTTAAGCATGAAAAGAGAGGACAGTTAAGTGTCTGTGGTGGTTGGATGCGGGTGAAATGCGAGTAGGAAGTTGTAGATGAGGGTGGTCTGGTCGGGCAAACGAGGGCAAATGGCCCAGAATTAAATCCTCCTCTCAGAGCAATCAAAGCCAGGATGGCCAATTTAATTCTAAGAGGATATTGGTGTTCCCATAGGCTTCCCCTGCTTCCTACCCCCACCCCAGTTCCCCCTGCCCTCGTGGCCAACATTATTCACTCTGTGGTCACTCTTAAGTTTCACACGGCAAACAGGGGCACGATTATTCTCTTTCTGGCCGATTTCGCTTACAGCATAAACTCATGGCAGGCAAACACACAGAAGGAAATGCAGCAGGACCTTAATTCATCTGCCTCTTCAGTTAGGTCACTCTACATGCCTGTCCTGACGTATCATTTTTATGTCTTGAAACCTTGAAATTATTTTAAAGTGTTTTGGTTCTTTGAATGAAAGACGAACGAATCGTTTGCGGTCTCAGTGTATTGGTGTAGAGGTTGTCAAACTACCTATAGAGGGATAAGCTTATAGACACATCACTGCAGATGCCAAAATACCAGGAACGTAATTACCTAAAAGAGTCCACTGGAGATGTGTCAGGGACAACCAGATGAGAGTTCACTGTGACAATCTTTATTCCAGTCCAAACCACAGGGTTGGTTACTATTTACCATGAAGGAATTTTAAACAAAACGAAATAAAAGCTGATCGTTTATACTTCCTTGATGACTGCATGTCTGTATGTCCCTTCCATTTTGGCAAACATGATATCTTAGTTATGTGTCCATGCAGTTGGTTAACATTCTGTACAAATGTCCGATTGACCTCATAGATGAACTCATTAGCTTAGACATGTACACTGATCACACAGACAACATCACCACGTGTGGTCTTGATAATATCATGGAGGAAAAGGGTCAGCGTGTCAACTCAGAGTGTAGGACATTTTGGAGCTGCAGACTACTCAGAGGAGGTGGTAAAAGTACAAAAACTCCATACTCAAGTGAAAGTGCAAATATTGACCTAAAAATATTATCTACTACAAGCATCAATTTAACTCTATTATTCAATTCAAAATAGTTGGCAGATTATTTACATTTTACAAGTGCAATAGTCAAAGTGCTCCACTAAGAAAACAATGCATTTCGAACAATACTGAAATTATGGCAAGTCAGTCATTCTGATACATTAGGATTTACTACAGTAGTTTGTAATAATTTTAAAAGAAAACGACTTGTCTGGCATGATGAGCCTACTATAATCAATTTATAGCTACAGATACATGTTTGCTTTTACTGTCAAACATCTTAGGGCAATTCAAAAGGTAATTCCATGCTTCCATGCTGTTCATTTAGAAACTCTTGCTCTCACCATACTGTGGCTTTAAAAGTATTCAAAATATTAGTTAATGGGCAACGGTTTTTGAGGAAAAGGAGACTAAAACTAAAATGTATCCATTTAGAATCAAACTATGGACGTTCTTATGTTTTGTATTTTTATGTCAGCAAATGAAAACTAAGCAATGTGACAGGCAGACAAATGGACTTTCGTAATGCAAAGACGTATTCACTGAACTGCAGCATCTGTGGAATCAAAGTTCGGCTTATCGTCAGTGAAACAGTTTCCTCCACCTGGTTAAATACAGTATCTATGGTTTAAAATGTGTTTTAACCAATTAGCCTGTTGGACCACGATTAAAAAGAGGCATTTTACATTCAGTTCACTTTCTGTCTCTGGGACCTGATCTTACTGGGTTAATGAAACGTACGTATCAGTCCGCTGACAATTTGAGAAGATGAAGCAAAAACAGCTGAAACTACTGTGAAAAAGCAGCAGCATGGTACATCATGTGGTGTGTGTCTTACCTGGGAAAGAAATGGCATCAGGATGCAGTATAAGAAGAAGGCAGTGTGATGCTTTTTACAATGTTCTGCTGGTGTTACTTTGTCATGTAACACCTACTTAAACATGGATGCTGACCAAGAACATCCTTTCACAGAAGCATTATTCCCTAATGTCGGCAGGCTAAAGCACCCTGCCACTGCAAAAATGGCCTTAACAATGATCTTAGGTGTTGACTTGGCCTCCAAATTCTCCAATGCAAATGAGTATCTGCAGGGTGTGCTGTAAAAATAAGTCGCAAATTGCAGAAGTTCAAGGATCTGCTACTAATGCCTTGGTGCCAGATACCACAGGATACCTCCAGAGGTCCGGAGGAGTCCATGCCACGATAGGTGAGGGCTGACTTGGTGGCAGAAGTGGGACCTGCTCACAATTCGGTGGGTAGTCGTAATGTGAGGTTATGGACAATTAAGTGGAAAAGGGTCATTGGTCCCATTGCTTAGCACAAAGACTGGCAGACATAGCCTAGTGCCTGTAACAGTGAGAAATTCTGTAGGCCTCTCTCCGATCCATCAAAGATTCAGCTGAAATCGGATTTAAGATACAGTGAAATCTAAGGTTTGGGGACGAGTTTGTCTCGTAATTGTGATCAGTATCATCTACAATTCTGCACTGATTCACAAATTATAAAAAGTCGGCCTTTACTGAGTCCAAATATATAGGGGCAGAGTTAGTTCAGTTCATGCCCAAGATACTTTTTTTGCAGGGTTTGCACTTTTTACAGAGCTTTGTTGGCAGTTTCGCCTTCTCCAATGTTTGTTCATAGCTCAAATAAACACAAAGGTTAGTTTTTTAACTAGGCTGGGGACATGCTGACAAACTGATATTGGTTGCCTCTTCTCAGTTGGAAAAAGCTGATGAGCATGACTGTTTGCTCCTCAAAGTGAGAAGTTAATAGAATGTGAGTTGTTAATCGAACGTCGTGACTGTGTCATTTTGATTTCAAGAAGGGAGATAACCTACATCTTGTTTGTCCTGAGTGAACCCTAATAGATGACGTGTTCAAATGAGTGTCCCTGTGTTCTGTGTGTTCCTCTAGAAAATGACAGCCAGGAAACCTTGTATCAGGGCACCGATCCAGGCCTCCAGCCAATCAAGGTGCGCACCGGATTTACCTACAGACCTGTGGACTGAACTGACCAAACACTGCTGTGAGTGTGTGCGTGCATGTCTGTGTCATAGTTTGTTAAAGCTGTAAACCATTAAATGGCTGACGTTTTGGAGGTGCAGTAACTGAAAAACAGAGTTGGTGCCTTTTTAAATCAATTACATAAATCAAAAAAGCCACCAAGTTAAATAAAGCACTGAATGCACTGTGCACATGGACAATATACTGACTGTGCTGCACTGTCCATATTTTGATCAGATTTAAGATGAAATTCCACAAAGTCATTTGTTTTGTTTTGGAACGCTGGTAATAAGTTCCTTTCCACTCAGGTTTTTTTTTTTTTTTTATCTAGGAGAAAGAGTTCTTTCTTCTTAATAGTCTCTTATCAGACTAGAGATAAATGTTTCGTGGGCGTCCTTCTCCAGAGGTTAAAAGTTCTGTTATAGTCCCCGGTTGAGTTGCTGATCACCTCTCTGACTGAGACCCTTTGAGGCCACCTAACTACATTTGTCCTGACGGCCACCTCGAAGAATAGTCCAGGTGCTTTCACACATCTTCTATTCCACAGATATTGCGTCTCAGAGGTTTACAAATTGTTTTATACTCTTCCCCAGACGTGTGCAAAAAAACTGTTGTGTTTATAACATGTCCTTTAACGTGACCATTTAATATTCTACAACTGTAGAGAATAATATCTGGGTTACAAAATGTTATTAATTATTCAGCGTAAACAGATTTACTCCACCAATGTAAATTTAAAAATGGACAGAAAAAGAATGTTTGTTGCCTCAGCATTCAGCTCATCAGTAGCCTAACAGGTTAAAGCAGTTCTACAGGTTTTACTTAAAGGAGCATTTTGCTTGTCAAACCCTCAGCTTCACTAAAGCTTTTAGATAACGTGGACTGAGATTTTGTCCACAGATCACTGTTGGTTTTAGGTGCACATATGTACAGTGTAGAGATTCTGTGCGATCTCTCCCCACACTGGTCTATAGATGTAAGAACAGTGTATTAAAAGGTGGCACGAAGTTGCTCGTAGACTTAGAATTGAAAATATAACAGAAGTGATGTGTTGGCATTTGCTCACATTCTCAGCACACAGGCAGCTTCCTGCACATGTCAGGAGTTTCTGCTTCATAAAGTCTGACTGCTGGAAAGATCAGCACATTCAACAATGTCATGGTCACATGGGGAATGATGATTTTTGTACACATGACCTTTGCGTGTGCAAAAACAAAAAATGGAAATCCCATGAAAGCGTAATCATGAGTTTGTCTTTCCTTTTCAAATGTCATTCAAAGATTATTGCTGATCATTATCATTGTGTGAAAGTAATGTGTATTATTATTTTAAATTGCTGATAGTTGTTAGCAAAATATCCTGAAATGATAATTAATTTGCTATTTGGACAAATCTGTGGGGATCTTTAACCCTGGAATCTTAACCCTGTGCACTGTGTCTTACTTCAGGGGCCTAAACGATGGCCGTCGGTTCCAGAGACCCTGGTCGAAAATGGGACGGTATCTGCATCCACCTTAAACTCTGTTCATTTCTGATGTGCACCGATACTTGCTATATGCTGGACCATGAAGGAAGCGTCCGTGGAAAAGAAATCCTTTCCTCAGCTGCATTTGCCGGAGACTTATGCTGCAGTGACATCAGTGACCCTGAATTGAGACACAGCTGTATTTATCTCATAAATCGTGTAATAATTGTACGGAGCGATTATGTATTAAAATTAGACAGATATTGGATTATGGAGCACATATCAGATTCAGTGCCATTCATGACTGCACTGGTTTTATGGGAGTCCACTACATTTATCCAGCCTGAACGTTGTCTCAACTATTGAGTAGGTTCTGCTGATTTTTTTTTTTTTGTTCCGATGATTGTGGTCTACAGACAATGAGCCCTGCTGACTTCACTGATCAGTGAACGTTACATTTACCAGGCCTCAGAAAAGCCTGCCCAAACTGTAGATTTATGGATGACCTAAGATAACATTTCACACAGAAACAATGCAAACCCAGTCTGTGCAAACAGTTCTTCACGGCCTATTTATTGTTCTTTTCACACAACTGACAGTTACGGTTACTGGGACTTCTGCCAGCCTCACAAAGTTCAATTGTAGTTTAATTTCACCATGTTTACTGAAGTTAAAAATGTGAGCAGTGATTCAGAGGTTTGGATTCAGGCCTGTGGTGATGACTCAGAGAATTCGCAAAGTGTGCCCACATGTGGGCTTGGTAGTTTGAGAGAGGAGCAAAAGTTTGGCATTGTTTTTCAATCGTGATCTCCCCCCGAGTTTCTTAATATCATTCAATGGGTGGGGATTTTAAAAAGCACATTTCCGACAATGAAATTTCAGTGGAAATAACACTGTGTGTCTTCTGATATTCTGTTGCACAACATTGTATAACCTCGTACCGAGGATGTACCAGATGGACGTCTTGCTGACATGGTCAGATGTGTTGTGCAAACTTGGGGGAAGTTTTTTACAGCGGTGGCCTGTACACAGGTCAGAGGAAAGTGTCTAGGCCTGTTTCAGCACTCAGCTGCTCATGCTCAGGACTGAACATGAGCCATCACTCCTTCAGCTTATTAACAGGCTCGGACGGGCTGTCACCATAGCGCCCGTTCTCATGACTTGTGTTCCCATGCACAAGAGCCTTCAGGGAAAGCTTGGCCAATTAGTTGAACAATGGTGTTATTTCTGGTGGTTCCTCCTGGTTCCTCTGACCAAAAGGACATGTTCACACAGTTCAGCTGCAGGAGCTTGAGGTCAATGTGTGTTGCTTAAATACAGCTTGCGTGTGTATGTGTGTGTCTGTATTTCTGTGTCCAAGCTGTTACCTGTCCTCAAATTTCCTTAGACACATGCTTTTTTTCTCTCTCTGTCTCTCTATTAAATGCACACACACAGTCTTAGGCAAAAGAGTATTTTGTGTGTGTGTGTGTGTTGTTTACACACTCACATTGTGGGTTAGGCAAGTAGTAGTTATGGTTACGGTCAGGTTAAGTCTGCAGGGAATTAACAGACAGCCAGCTCACTCAGCTGTAGTTAGAGCGCTGACATGTGCTTGCACGTCACCTGGCATCTGTCTCACCTGTGTCCCCTTTCCTTGACCTCATAGTGGGGCCCAGAAAGTCCAAAGTGACCAAACTGCTCATCTTATGCCCTTCAATTACCTGTGAGCTACACCTGTTTTTAAGGCAGAGGGAAGTGAAGCTGATAGACGCAGCATAGTCTGCCATCAGTTAGTCACACGATTAGCAAACTAACGATTGTCTTGTTTAAATTGGGAAGTCAATATGTAAAACATATTGACGAAATATTGTCTTAAATTTGCTGTAATGTGTGTATTTTTTTATGAGCGATGACTGTTACTGTATTTTGGTGCATATTTGCTTTAGTGTCCCCACAGAGCAGCGAGACTCCTGCTGGTTAGATTAGCCCGGTCTGGAAAAACTGGCATAACAATGATTGAGGAACTGGAGTCACGAGGCCTGATGTGCACAGAGCAAAGTCCTCATGCAGAGAATACACACACATAAGAATACACAGATTCTCCTCTTTCACTGTGCAGTTGACCGTCCTCCTGGGCAAACAAAAGAGTCGTTCAGACTCTAGACTTTACCAACATGGTGCAGTTAAAGTGTGTTGGCAACACAATAAATGATGTAGTTTAATATTTCCTAATTATACACAGTAGAAACGGCTATAATTTTTCCTATGGTTGTGGTTGTTAGTGTGTGTGTGTGTGTGTGTACAGGTGCTGTAACATATTCAGGTTCCTGGGGAGTTGTTTTGAAGTGTTTTTCCTTTTTTGGGGGGAAAAAGTTCCGACCTTAAAAGTGTATGTGTGGAAAAGTATTTGAACCTGTAGGACAATCAAAGCACGTGTAGAGGAAATTAGAGTCAGGTGTTCGATGTGATCACAGTCAGGTGAGAGTCTGTGGAGACCCTGCCCTAATGTAAGACAAGGAATATGGGTCATCACCATGATAACACGGGTTGGCCCTCAGCACTGTCAGAGAGGTGTCCTGCGAGGACAAACTTACTGTTCTGCAAATGTATTGTTATATTTGGAGTTTGCAGTGGCATTATACTGAGGGGTTTTGAAGATTTTGCCCAGCATGACATGGGAATAGAATATCAGAAACATACAATGCCTCACTGGCAGCTTCAGTAAGAGCCAAACGTGATCTTTGTCCAGGATGTGTGGCTCAGCTGTTGGATTACAACAAGCATATATAATAAAGTGGCTACCGGGTGTTATTTGACACTCCTCTTTGTATATCAGCATGGATTTGGTGCCTAATGGCCTCATGACTTTGTTAGGAAGATAAAGGGAACCATGATGAGCTCCATTTTAGGACAATGGGCTACGGAAACAGAAAGCACTTCTATCTTCAGCCTGCAGTTTCTCTTTTCTTTTTCATTTCTCTTGACGCCTATATGTCCATGCAACCTTGGAGCAGCAGCAGTATAAATGTCACTGTGTTATTTGTCAGTAATCTCCCATCTGAGCAGCTGGACTGTGTTCCCAGTTAAGTGTGGTGTTAGCAGAAGATACACTAGAATTTTTTTTGGGGGGGGGGGGGGGGGGGGCTATTTGAAATCATCCTCCCCCGTGTGTCTTTTCCTGTGCCGGTCATATTATCTTCAAACGTCCTCTGAGCTTGTGCCTCTTGGCTCCGGCTGCAAAGTCTGTGTTTTCACTATGGAGATTCTGCCTCTGTTGGCTCCTCGTCTTATTCTGCTGGGAGGAAACCAAACAAGCTATAAAGTCCGTGACAATGACATTACTCTCCTCCCTGCAGCATTGACACAGTGAGTCATGTCATGACATCACTCATGTCTTCATCATTTCATGGCCTGCTTCTTAACACCTGGGGCTGCTCTCACAAGGATATTTTAGGGCTGATCTGTAGTGTTGGACCAGTCTAAAAGTAGTTTAACTGCAGCTCAGTTAAAAGAAAAAGGTTTACATTTTCTTAGCATATGCTACTAGCATAGCCAAGAGCTAAACACATACATTTTCATTTTTTCTCTGAAGTCTGACTGTTATTTATAAATTAAAATCCATCATCATGAACTAACCGGTTGAGATTAGTTCAGGTTTCTTTTTTGGGGGGGGGTTCTGATAATGTGCCTTTTGGTGTATTCTGTTCTAAAATAGTATCAATGTCATTACTGCTTCTTAAGGAGTCAGGGAACCAAATGACTTTATTCTTTTCCATTATTATAAGAGTTTCATAGATGTCCAAACATGACAGATCATGTGCCGGATGCAGCTGCTCAGTGTACATCTGCATATTTTGGCACCATCTAAAATGCAGTGTTTTTTTTTTACAGTTATGATTGTGTGTCACAACTATATTCTTCTGCAAATACTTCACCTCAAACAATGCATAGCTTTAAGAGGTAAGGGTCTTGCTCAGAGTTGGGTTTGTCTCATTCAATGCAGATGTTTTCCTCTCAGTGGGTATTGAAAGTAAAACTTTCCTGCCAATGTTTCCAGATATTTCTGCCCATTTATTTTCTCATCAGCTCCAGTAACAGCTGACAGAGTTAAAGAAACAGCAGGGACGGATAGAGCGGTAAGACCAAAGGCTCTGCCTTAGATTATAGCTGGGAGGTAAGAAACACAAGACATGTTGTTTGCTTCAGGGGTCAGAGTATTTTTAAGGAAAGCAGAAACTCTAAGCTTGTCTTTACTTGAGAGCTGAGCTTCAAATCAGCTACTTTTCTGGGTGGAAATTGGCCTGAGATTACTGGTTAAGGCAAATCACTTACAGCTTCTACTTTAAGGCACAGGAACAGGTTGCTGTTACATTTACAAGCAAAGTTTAGATTACTAATACGAACTGAACACCTGAACGATGCAGCTTTAGAGACTGCGTTTCTCTCCAGCAGGTCTTGTCACATTTCCAATTCCTCATTTCAAAATGTAAAAACACGCGTCATTTGATAGATAGGACAGAAAGGACTGTTGGGACCAAATCTCTGTTATCTTAATTGTGTGGACAAATGTAATCTGTCAGCCCCACTTTGTCACAATTCCTACAGTGTCCCATAATGCTTTTCACTAAATGTATAACATGTATACAGTATAGTTTATGGCATTCATATCATGTATCTGATAAGAAATCTTCAGTTAAAGCTTAAATTCTGTTAATAATAATCCCACCAGCTGTAAATGCCCTCACTACAGGCAAGATGACTTTAAATGTAAGTTAATGACTAATGGCCAATTTCTTTTTTAATATTTTCAACTTTTTGGAATAAAGAAGTACATGTCCCACATGTCATCATTGCAAGTCATATGTTAAAACAACATAACTAGACTAACTAGACATTTTAAGTTAAATTAACATAATATTTACCTTAAAGCTACAGTATGTAACTACTCAAATATTTTTATTACAGTAGAAATGCGTTCTTGAAGTCAGTTTATCTTGATATAATTTGTAAGGTTTAGAGAATTTTTATTTATTGTAATTTCGGTGGAGTGTGGCACGTTGTAGAAGTGTATCAGAGCAGGGAGAGGGAGGCCTGGATGGAGCAGATTGAGTTCGAGCCCTATGATGCACTAGGTTAAAGGTAATATTGTTGCTGGAATTATGTTTTACAGTGAATAGAAATAGTTTCAATTCTTAATTCAAGATACTAAAACAAAGTCTGTAGAATGTTGACTTGTTGGAATGCAGACAACAGAAATCCATGATTTCATAGCATTCGAGAAAATGGCAAATTGGATACAACCAGTCATGGAATGTTTTTTTTTTTTTTTTTATCACCCTGCTATTGAAAGACGTTATTATGAAGCACACTGTCTGCTCCTCTCATCCAATCTTACCACAGATTGACTCTTTATCATGCGACAAGATAAACAGCCACATTCCCAATGAATTAACTACTCCACTCTACCACACCCCACCAGGAAGGACTCCAAACAACATACCACACAAGAGCTCGCAGAGGAAATACTGACATTACATAACTGCCTTCTCATGGGGGAAGCAGCAGAAGGGACATAAAAACATCCTTCACACCACTTAGATTCATATCAGACTCTTGATGATGCCAATTTCTGAGGCTATTGGTCACATTGATGAGCTACTATTGCTGTGACCATATTCACATTTTAAATCACCAGTATGAACCTCATCTGATATACACAAACATGCAAAACATCGGACTTTTTTTTTTTGGACAATGAGCCAGACCACAATAAACAAGCTGCAGATTTTATCACAACTTTAACGTCATGAGAACTAAACCTCTACTTGCTCAATCAGCACAGGCTTCTGCCATCTAAAGGGAAGTTGTACAAGGCCACCATGTATGTGGGTATTTTGTAGGTTGGGGACGCTAATTGTGCAGCAGTGTGACTCCACAGCTGAGGAACAGGATGTCACATATAGATATCTTGAAAGTGCGTTGTGTTAAATAATCAGTAACCAAAATTAACTATTACTGTTCTCGGTTTAGTGCAGAGACAAACCTTTACATAATCAAATCGTGAAGATGAGAGCAAAAAAATTGGTACTGGATAATACATTAACTTTCGAGTCTGTACATGTTTAAAGGGATTTTGTTGTGACATTAATGCGAGGAAGGAAGTAAAACACATTCCAAGCTTTGAAACAACTTGGCAGCACTTTTTCCAGCTAATTACAGCAGAGCTAATTGTTCAGGTCACAACCTGGAACCTCAGCAGCGTCGTATTAACTTTGTTAAAAGACAAACTCATCCATTCCGTATAAATACATGTTTTATTGGTTTTAACTGCAATCTGTCATTACAAAATAAACCATGGACAAAGTGATAGTGTATTGACAGCAACAGCTGCTGGAAAATACATTCAACAGTTCAACTTGCAATGTTAGCTAATACTCTAGCCTATAGGAATACATTTTAGGCTTTCATCTGCTGTGTTACACAAAAATATGAAGGCACAATCTGTGGGAAACCTGGAATGTATTTATAGGCACTTCATGGGAACGAGTGGTCAATAATGACCTTTACATCATCATCATCATCATAATGACTCAAAGTGCTAGGAAGTCTGTGCGTGATGCTGCAAAAATAGGCACACGTCTATTAATCTTTTCAAATTAAGAGCTTAAAATGCTTCTAAAAAAACTGATTTAGTGGCTGATAATGACATGAGAGTTTATCCAGCTAAGACACTGTGGCAGTCTACATTGTAGAGAACAAAAGAGGATGCTACCCAGGTCTGTAGCAGGTGTGAGGCCTGCACACTGTGGTTAACGTGGGTCATTTGGATCTGAATGTTTGACATTCTGTACAAAGCAGGTGAAAGATGTAAACAGGGTTTCTACATAAAATTGTTTTCAAACATTTTGGAGTTATTAAATCATTTAATCATATTCAGTGAGGCAAAAATGAATGGTGTCACTTTCGGATGCTCTGAACCACTAACTTTTCTGTGTACACAATCTGACAGCAATTGGTGTTTTAAGGCCTAAAATTAATGTAATTCAATAGTCTTTTATATACATTCACAGTGATTTTTAGAATTTATAGATGTGAGCTGCAACAACAAAAATACGTGTGTAGAGCGGACAAGCCGGATGTTGTGTACACTAGCTATAAAAACCCCAATAAACCAGAACCACCTGCTACGGAGACCAGACCTTAAACAAATATATCACACTAGCTTATTACCTGATTAGTTTGCAATTACTGTAGTCGCTGTTTCCATCATTTGACCTTGATTATGGCAGCTGCAGAACATCATCCCTCACTAAAAGTTTCTAGTCCTGCCTGCACTGGGGCATTGAGATCGACTTTTAGTGGGTTTGTGCATTGACTGCGACAGAAAACCTCACTCGGCAGTCCAAAACGTGGGATGAGCACACAATAAATATTAATGCTGAACTTTGTTTTAAATTAAGATTCACTTTCAAAATAAATCAAGTGTTAAAAAAAAAAAAAAAAAGAAGTCATTGCAGTATAATATATTAACTGTGAAAAAAGAAACATAAAAGGGTCTTCACAATCTTGTGAGTAATACAGAGGATCATAATTTAACATAAAAGAAAATATATTCTATTGTTTCATTAACCAGATAAATACAAAATAAAAATGCTTAAGATCAGCAATAAATACATTTTGATAAATAAGCAGTGACAGCCAAAGCCCTCACTCTGAAGGCTTTAGGAAATAAACTAGACAATAATAACATAACATAATAATAATAATAATAATGTTAATGATGATAATAATAAAGGCGGTGGAAACAACAGGAAGATTTAGGCTCATCTGATTTCAGGCAGCTGACCGATGTCACCTGAACCTGAGATGACATCTCTGCCACCTCAACAACACTGATCACCTTAACAAAACTGATCTTTGGGGATTTGTTGGGGGGGGGAATGAAAAGCTGGTGATTTATGATCAGAAATTTGCTGCAGAGTTTTAACTCCATAGACAAAAAAGTGGTAAATTAAAACAGCTGGTTAACTTGTTCTGCTGGCACTTTGATTTGGTGAAACGACAACATATCAAACATGTGTTTGTTATTGTTGGCACTGATCAAATTTTTTTTAAAAGTGCAACACTTGTCACAGTGTTACTCAACGTGCAGAAGGAACAGCTGGAGGTGGATCTATCACGACGGGGAGACTGACGGGGAAAAGATGCTGCTGCAGATTTATGTAGATATAACACTGGGAATTGGATAAAGAAAAGACAAACTACATTTGTCACTAGATTGGTTTTCTTGTAATTTGGTTGAAATGCCCCCTTTAATTCCAACTTCATGTTGAATTCTTTAGAGACTTAATGCTGTTAAAATTTTAAAAAGAAAAAAGAAATTGACAAGTGATCAGCAGCTCAATGAAACCAGGCACATAGCACCAGCAATCCAAAGCCTAACTGAAGGAAAACAATCTGCGAATCAGCCTCTTACAAATGCACAACCACCGTAACACAAGTGAAAACAGAAAATGCTGTATGATTAAAAATAAAAAAGAAAGTCTAATATTGGCTTCGCAAGTATAATCTCTGAGGCACTGTTGTAATCTGTCTTCAGATTCTCCTTCTCAAGTTAAGGTGATGATCCTTTTAAAAAGTGGAACACCAGTACACAACCTGTACTGAACACACACACACACACACACACACACACCTCACTCCCAATCATATTAAACTATCCCTTATGTGAACTCTGAGCTATTTTTCACATTCATCCCACCATTGCACCAGTGCAGGGCCTGTGCATAAAGAGGATTCTTCTTTACAAACTGTTTTTTAGGAAAGTGGCTTGATCTGGATTTGCAGGGTAAGGGGCAAGGATCCTTGAAGAAGAAAGGCAATCCTCAAAAAAAAAAACAAAAAAAAAAACCATGAGACAAGGCATGTAATGTTCCGATGTGAATCACTGGATACAACAATTCACAGAGCAGTCTGCTTCTCCTGTAAACAGGGCTGAGAGGAGGAGGGAGTAAGGGAGGTGAATGGATATTCATCTTCCGCTCTCTTTTCTCTCCCCCTCCTTAGACCATTCCCATCACAAGCCCAGGGATGCAGACATGTTAATCATCAGAGACAGAGAGTCTGCTGAAGATGGGGAGGCGGCGGGAGGCATCCAGGCGGGGGGACTCAGGGTCGCTCTGACTGCCTAAGCTGCTCTGGTAACCCTCTTGGTCAGACAGAGATTCTGGTGGGCTTGGGAGGTTCTTGATTGTGGGCTGGGAAAAGCAAGGGGTGGTTGGGGAAGTCGGGGTGGTAATTTGAAGTCCAGGTAGTAGTGGGGGCCCCAAGCTTGGGCCAAAAAGGTTGGCAAGCTCCTGGCTGGAAAAGGTGAGAGGGCTGCTCTGCCATTCTGGCGGGTCTTCAGGGGAAAACATGGGTGGAGGCGTGACCGAAGTGGGGCTGTTCTGTGAGCGGCTGGAGCTGGAGAAGCCAGCAAAGCTGAAGCTGTGCTGCAGCCGAGGGCGCTCCATCTTGTTAAAAGCGGACAGGGGAAGGGGCCCACGGCGTTCGTCTGCATTGTGAATGAAGTGGCAGCGGGGGCCGTATGGGCAGAAACCGATAGTGTGGAAGGTGCGGCACAGCTCAGTCTTATACTTGGGGTGACGGCTCAGGCTTCGCAGCTCATGCAAGCCGTGAGCGAACTGGCACTTATCACCGTACTTGCAGGTGCCGTTCTCCTCAAAGGGCCGACACAGCTCTGTCTTATAACGGCTTGAGTTGACCTGGCTGGTTCCACCTACGCATGCCTGACTGCCGGGGCGCAGCCGGTCTCCCAGCTCTGAGAACGAGCGCTCACGGAAACGGTTCTCCTTGTTGTTGCCACTGCAGCTGCTAAACAACAACACTGAGGGCTCCGTTTTAAGGTCGTTGACAAACTGGTTCTGACTGATCTTTGCACTGAGGAGGTTAACTGAATGGCGGCGTTGGAACAAGCCGTCTGGAGAGGGGACCCCTGCAGCCCTCCTGTCCAACGGGGACCCTGTGTGGGTGCAGGAGGAGAGTTTGGCACCAGAGCATGGGACAGATGCCAGCTGAGGTCCGTCAAGACTGTTGTTACTGCTGAAGTTTAACATCTTATTATTCTGTGAAGACAAAGATGTGACAGTACAATAAGTCCTCCATGTCCCCCTGTGGCATAGCAATTATATTATAGCTGTTAAAAACAGAGAATCCATTTGTAAATACAAGTGTATCCAAATAAATAAAACTATTTAGTAAAAAACATGCTTATTATTGTTACTTCCACAAAGCCAAGACTGGACCTATGGTTCTTCTATGGATAAGATTATGTTCCTATTATCTCCACACTAAGCTATAACGTTTCAGTCACCTTGAACACGTTGAAAACAAGCGCTCAAACCGTCACCGTAACAGCCAATTTACATATAAATTTACCTTTATGACAAATGATTGTAAGTGGCAGGTTAAGTCGGTTGAGTAGACAGTGGTTTCTGAACAAGAATCAGTAGGAAGAGTTTGAAATGTTAGCAGTTGGGTTCTAGAAGTTAATCAACACCTCACGAGTTCGATTTCTCAAACTCCAGACAACATGCAGCCAATTAAAAAAGGGGGGGAAAAAAAGGCAGCGCTGATGTTGGCGACATTGCAACTTACTTTACAGCTCGACTACGATTAGTGTCGTTGACCTAACACACGTTAGGTAATGTAACACAAAGTTCATTCACACACTGCGGGTACTGAGGAAGTAAGCTAATAGTTAACACCATTTAACATTTACCATCAAATTGCTAACGTGTGCTGCAGTTACAAAGAGCCATTACACTATTTAGAAACAACAACACTGAGTGTTAAGCTGCTGAGCCTTCGCGTACATTTTAAGATTTCTTTGCGACACAGTCACGTTACTGAACACTGACCCGCTTTGCGCCAACGGAACCGATTTTTGTTTGAACTCGGCGTCGGATTATTTACAGACGATGTGAGTCGACAAACGCGGACGAGTCCGACGGACATGCACGGCGATTGGTCCTAAATAATGCAAGTAGCTACAGCCAAAGAAACTTCCTATCAAACTTGCAGAAACAAAAGTGGCTAAGCTAACGTTAGCATGTTCTCTCTAGAAAGGAAACTCGTTCGGCCGTTTTCCACCGAGAGGCATCAGTTACCTTGTGACAGACTTCTCTGTATTCCTGAAAAGGAGAAATGACCGTCGCTGTCATGTTTCCTGATAAAGAATATGGGCTGCTAGTAATTTTCCAGCAGTTAGTCCAAGTTTCTGTACCCTGTACCCCGTGATACACCTCCTCTGCCGTGCTGCGGCGCTGCGCAGTTCCTTTTCAGCGGCCAGCAGCCATGTCTGCGGGGTGGGCGGGGCAGATCGGCGGTCTCAGTACGAGCGCTCCTCCACAGCGCCCCCGCTGGACAGCGCGCGCAGCGCGCTCTCCGTGTGCTGGATAAGCGTTTCATAGGCCACGTAGAAAACTCTAACAGGCTGAATGTTTGTTTGCATGGGAGTTTTCATTAAATGACGAATAGCTTCATATGGGGTCCAAAAGCGACTGATATGGAGTCAAAGATAAGAAATAATTTCACACAAAAATACATAATTATGGCAAAAACTTTTAATTTAAAGAGGCGGGCTTACTCAACAGCACTGGCTCAATTGGTAGAGTGGCCGCCCACCACCCATAATGTCGGAGGTTCGCTCCCTGCTCCTCCCAACCACATGCCGAAGTGTCCCTGGGCAAGACTCTGAACCCCCCAACAGCCTGTCCCCATCCCCAGCCGTGCAGGGCCAGTCCCAAGCCCGGTGGAAATTGGGGAGGGCTGCGTCAAGAACGGCATCCGGCGTAAAAACTGTGCCAAATCATCACGCAGACAAATTATCCACTGTGGTGACCCTGAAGTCACGGGATAAGGCGAAAGGACAAAGAGAATTAAAAAAAATAGAGGCAGGCTGGTGGTCCAACAATTACCCACTCTAAAGGTTGTCATGTGATAAAACACTAAAGATTTATCAAATTTTACGTTTCAACAATATAATTCCACAGAACACGGTAAAAAAAAAAACATGTTTGCACAAACATTTTTACACTGCGACCTTTTTGCCCATGTTCATGCACGAACAGTGGCTTCTTTAAATACTGGTTAGGCAAACTTCCTAGTCAGTCACCCTTAAAGACTTAAAAACAAAGGCAATTGTGTGAGGTCATTCATACGCTTATACACTTATACATACACTTATTCATTTAATTAATCTTTCAAGACACGGTGTGACTATAGGAAAAACAAAAGTAGAACAAATACAGAGAAAAATCTTGTTGGCTCATACATAATTTAATTACAGACATGTATTTATTAGTTTGTTTATTTATTTGTTGCCGTCTCATTTGGGCCTCCGTAGTTTCATTCCTCTCTTTTTTTTTTTTTTTTTTGAATAAACAGAATTAAGTCTGCAGCATCTCCAGAGTAAGATTACCAACGTTGGCAGGAAGTAGTGGATAATAGCGGGAAATTGTTAATTTTAGGAGAAGATACATCTTGAGACTACAATGGCAAACAGGAAATAGCTACCAAATCACATATGTTGATCCACAATGTAGATTTTTATTAATTAACCTTAGTTTAAAAAACCATGCAAACCAAATACCTTAAAAAGAAGAAGTAAACTGGAATAGGAATTTTATTTATATGTACCTACATATGATTATTGTCTAGTACACTTACTATTTTATTCACATATCAGTGTACAGTACGTAAGAATTTACTTTAGGTTTACTTGCAACTCGGTATGGATCACTCAGAATTAATTTTTCAAAGAACAAAGTAATTTCAAGTTGAATATACTGTGAACTGTATTCCAAACAACACACTTATTACTTAAGTTGAATTTCCTGCGACTGTGAATGTCTGAGTTGTGATTACTTGAACAGCAATCTGATTTACTCGTTGAAACGTGTTGATTGCCTTAAAAAGAGTAAGTAACAGTTAGTTGTTTATCTTTATTATTCCAAAATTTTGATATACATGACTTTGTCCTCCCCCCAAATTTATGAATGTGCATTAGTATTGTAACAATACTACACTATACCACAACACTCTATTAATATATTATTATATACAATATTATAATAATGTATAATAATATTAGAATATACTATGAAGGTAAGCTCTTGAAATTGATAAACCCCCGCGCCCCACCTCTTCCATCTCCCCCATCTCTCTCTTTTTCTCTGCTGTGCACAGTTACGAGCACTTGTTATGCTGATTAGCTGTATTTATCCAGTGCTCAGATCAGTCGTACCATAGTATAAACCATAATATAAACACTGTACTGCATGAATGTGAAATATATTTTCGACTAGGCAGCAGTGCACATTAGAAAAATTTAATCCTCCCTCCTTCCTTAAGCAAATGCACGCAGAGGGTGCTCTAAGGTCAGAAAAAGGTCAAAGGTCAACTTCATTGAGTTTATGAAATGCACCAGGTTGCTATGACCCCATTAATGTTTACTTACATGACCCTGTTAATACTTTCCTACAAGTTTTCCAGGCAGGCTAAGCACCTTTTTTGTGAACTTCTGCCTCCCACTGGTGTATAGTGTCATTGCCTCATTTGTTGCTACTGTACCTGATTGTTTTAAGTTAGCTTCACTCAAAAACAACAGGTAAATGAATTTGTTCAACCTGCAATTAACTCACACTTGTTTAAAACCATTAAAACATGCTTATTGTTGTAAACTGAGTACAGTTCTCTAAGTGAACTGAAAGTGTTATGAATGCTGGAAGTGCCCCTTTTGAGGAAGCCTGCGAACAGACATACTAATAAACACTGCGGTAAATCATTTCCTTGGAAGGGCATTAAATTCTATCACTGTATGTCAGTGTTTTCTGAACCATGTCCATCACGTTTCCATGAATCCTTGCGTCACCAGCCTACACCTGTTAATGACCTTCACGTTCATTCGATCTGCTGCTCTGAATGTAGCAATAGGTGGAGTGATGTGAGCCCAGTGTGCTTGATCGGGGAGATATAAAAAATGATGATGGACAATGATGGACAATGGGACTAGATTGAGAAACACTGCTGTATGACATTAGTTCCTTGATCGTGTCCTTCTTTTGAAGTTAATTTAGAATGTACCTTTTATTTAAACATGCCTAGTTGTTTTTCTGCAGATGGGGACCCATTGAATGTTTCACATGTGCTTTCTCAAACAGTTTGTTTGACTGCAACACAGTGCTTTGTTCGATACGGTAAGTATATGGCATTTTATTTAAACCTGGAACCGTTGGCCCCAGGCCACAAGAGAGAAGAAGCCTTCCACAGCAAGATGACAGACTCATACTGTAGCACTATGACGTTCATATGGCTGATATGTAGTTAGCATAGCATTGCAGTCTTATGTTGTTTTTTCTGGTTCTAGATTTTGGCGGAGATAATCACATTCATTATTTTCTTTTTTCCTTATTCCATGTCAGCTCCTTATTAATTTTGTTTTAATTGTAAAAGTTTTCTCGTGGTTTTAATGTCAGGGTCATGCTCTACATGATCCTCATATTTCTGTTAACCATCAACTATCAAATGTCAAATGTTTCGGTTTTCCACTGGATGAAGTTATTGCAGTATTTGGGGTTATGGTGTCCTGAAGGTGGACAGTGTGCTTCTAGGTATTTTCATCTCACCACAACTTTATCACACAGGCTGTTGCTCAGCTGCTTCCCCTGCAGAACTCAGTTCTCCGCTGGCATGGTGTAGATTAGGTGAGTCATTGTTACCAGCGTCATATCGGATATGAATTGAACGTTACTTTTGCGTCACCAGACCTGTTCCTTCGAAAAGTGGCAGATGTGGATCTGTGCAATTTACAAGTTAGCATTCACTACCTCCCTTCTAGAAATTTAGAAATAAGCTTATTGAATCCTTGAGAACAGCATAGTTCATACTTCAACTTCAGCTGAGTGAGCCTCCTACCACTTCCCACAGGATTCTTACATAAGTCACTTTGCTTGTGTCTAACCCAAATCAAATAGAAAGCAGTTGCCTGGAATTGTGTCTAAGACAGTTTGGTTGAGCAATCGGAATATTCATACAAACCTGTTTTCAAAAACTTGTGTAAAATATAAATATTAAGAAAATGTAAAAAAATGTGCAAATCTTATCCATCTTATTTTTGATTGTACATTGGGTCTGTTTTAAGCAGTGCAGTCACCTGTTTTTGGCCTCGTCTTTCAATACTTTGTGCTGCCACACAATGAATAAATGAAAATCATTGTTTTACATTTGACTTTAGAGTTCACATTTTAGTGTGATCAGTCAGATGATTCTGGTAGAGAACAAGTTAAAAAGCATCCATGTTTGTTGGAACATGGAAGTCTCATGGGGAAGTTCCAGTTCTGGTGGAGTTGGCCTCAGCCTAGAATAACAAGCTGTCACACTGAGCCATTACACCCTTTTAGGATTAATGTCAGAAACTATGTGATTATGGTGGAACAGCGTGAGTTTCACCTCTGAGGTGACGGGGACATTACATTTAGGTTATTATAGGATTTACAGTTTAATGAGGACCCAAGCTTCATATCAGTGAGAAAAAAATGGTGTCTCAAAAGAAACAGGCTGTTTCAATGCTGATCGTAATGAATGATAATCTCTGGGGATTGATTGTGAGTTTAGCTAAAGATAGATCTTTTGGCTGACTGTATTACTGGCAAAGCATTGCGTCTGCCTGTTTTTCATTTCCACGTAGTAGTAATCTGATTTTACTGAACCACACTAACAAGGATCGCCTCTCTCCCCCTTAGCCCCTTTTCCTCCTTTTCTGTAAGCGGGGGCAACAACAATGTTGGGTTTCATGAGATGTCAGTATTTTGCAACACAAAGTCGACTGAGATTTGTTTCGGAAGACATCGCCCATGGCATGGATTTTTCCTTTCTCTTTTTCGGGACTTAAGTCCTAGTGCTTTGGTGGAGGAAAAATACTGACCAGCAGATGTCTGGTTTCATTGGCTTTATATATATGGCTATGGTTTGAGTTACTGATACAGATGTGCTGCCTTATCTAGGTCTCTGCTCCACCGCCCCACCCACACAAAAGAGGAAACACAGGATACACTCATAAATTGGTTATGCAAGGAGGTTTTTCTTAGTGTGAATAGTAAAAAAACAACATACTGTATGATAGCATTAGTTGATTATTGCGGAATTTAGGGTTGGCCAAAAGCCAAAGACTTTAAGATCGTGAGTCCAAATACCTTTAACACACCTGCTACGTGAAAAAGTCGGTCCCATGATTAACTCTCATACCCTCCACATTCACTTGCTTCAATCACCAGAGACTTGATAAACAGTGAAGAAATGACTCAATGTCCTGTGAGCTGTCTCTGTCTAATTGTTGGTTTTCCTGTTCACAAACTTTGACGTCACATATTACAATGGACCTTCCTATTTAATGTTTGTCATGTTTCATACCCGAAAAGAAACAAATACGAGAGAATTCAGTGAAGGGAGGTTTTGGAATAATAATATCAAAAGTGCTAGAGCTCAAAAGTATCTGTTCTTGATGATTCCGTCCTTCAAACATGGGGAGTGGATGCATTAACAGAGATTCTCATCCTGTCCTGCAAGGCACAGACGTCACATGTTTGGGGGGGGGGGTTTAATTGTGTAAAAGCATCTAAAGTCCGATTTGAGTTTAGCTTGGGTTGTATATGTGATTTAAGGTAACATTAGGGACGATCAGGGGAGTAACAAGGACTAGAAAGTGCAGAATTCTGAGTAGTTTGCAAGGTGAGACTGCCCTCCTGTAAAGAAGGACTATATAGGTACAGTGGACAAAAGTCATCAAAAGATACATATTACTGTTTGGCAACATCTAGTATGTGTAGTGAACACTGTATTTACACCCACTAAAGTTTGTAGGAAGCTGGTGTGGGGATGTCATGATCTGACGCTCTCATTCACTTCCTGCCCTGGACGTTTATTTTGTTCCCGTCTTTCTCCACTTCCTGTCCCCAGTTTTTTTATTTCACCACTTATCAACAGCCACAATTGTTTTCACCTTGGTTGGCTCATTGTCTTTGTCTGTCCACACCACATGCCGTCTCCTAGTTTTACCTAACTCGATGTTCTTGTGGACTCTGTTTTCTGTTTGCTTTGATTTTGGTTTTCACTGTGTCAGTCTTTCCCTGTGTGGGGGTTATTCGGGTGAGGGTATGACTTGTTTTCTAGCGTACTCCGGTTTAGTTGATGATTTCATGAATGTCTAGTTTTCCAGTGTTCTGTTATTCTCTTGGGGTCATTGTTTTAGGTCTTTCTTGGTATCCACTCCCCTGGTTAATGTTTAGGTTTTGGTGTTGTTTTTTTTTTAAACGGTTTTATTCTTGTTGTCATTGTCTCTAGTTTTTTGTTTGCCACCTATTTCTTCTGTTTACCTCCCGTTCCGCCCTCGCTAAATTCCTACTGCCTCGTTCTGAGTAAACTCCTTGTTTTTGTAGTTTTCCCCCTGAGTTTGTGCCTGTTTATTCTCCGTTATAGGAGTGAATTTTGTTAGTAGTTTTTCCATGTCTTGTTGACTCAAATAAAGCTCGATCTTCTCACAGAAGCCCTGTCTCCTTGTTGCTCTTGGGTCCACGTTAAAAACTAATCCTGACGGGGGAATAGGTCAGAAAATACAGGATTTTCCCATAAGATATTAAATGTTCTGCACTTATATAGCACTTTTCTACCTATTGGCACCCAAAGCCCTTTACACTTATTCACACACACACTCTTACACAGATGGGGGAGCTGCTATGCAGCTGGCCAATGCTCACCTAACTAAGTTGGGGTTCAGTGTCTTGCTCAAGGACAATTCGACATGTGACGGGAGGAGCCAGGGATTGAACCAACAACTGCAGGATTGGTGGACAACCGCTCTACCTTCCCGCGCCACAGTCGCCCAGTTGACAACAGTATGAAAATACTGGTAATGCGCTAGTTTGAGATTAACTTTGCCTCTCCAGGAAAGAGCTTTCCTCTTAATAGTAGGTCAGATACTCACATCATGTGAGATCCGATCCATTTAAAAAAAAAAAAATTCACCGTAAATTTAAGGATTATGTGCTTTGTTTTAACATGTGACAGACAAAATGCTGCAAAAGTGATCTGCATTTATGGTTAACGTCAAAAATGTTTTGATTTTTTTGTCCTATTGGGGCGGCTGTGGCTCAGTTGGTAAGGCAGTTGACCTTGGACCACAGGGTCAGTGGTTTAATCCCAGCTACAATTCAAAGTGTCCTTGGGCAAGACACTGAACCCCAAGTTGCTCCCGGTGGGTCAGGTGAGCACCTTGCATGGCAGCCACCGCCATCGGTGTGTGAGTGTGTGTGTGTGTGAATGCGTGAATGGGAAGCAACATTGTAAAGTGCTTTGGATAAAAGCGCTATATAAGCAACTATTTACCATTTATTGGCTTATCCAGTGAGTCGCCACAGCAGATCATTGTCCGCATGTTGATTTGGCAGTGTTTATGCTGGATGCCCTTCCTGACACAACCCTCCCCAATTAACTACTGGGATTAGACCAGCATTGCACAGCTGGGTATAGGAATGAGCTGTTAGGGGTTCAGTGTCTTGCCTAGAGACACTTTGACATATAGCTGGGACCAGGGATCGAACCCTGTGGTCCATAAACAGCTGCCTTACCAACTGAGCTACAGCTGCCCCTTTATGGTTAACCTCAATGACTCCTATATTTAATTTTCTCATTAAAGGCAGTGACCATATCAGTTTGCTCTTGTTTATAAATGATCTGATGCAAAACAGTCTGTCAAAAAGCACAAGGCATTTTTATTATTGATCTGTCTATATGTCTATTTACTTACTTACTTACTTACTTACTTACTTACTTATTTATTTATAATCTTACATATACTGAATCTTACATTGTGTATAATCTTAAGATAAAACCAGTCAAATGAATCTGTTGCTGCTGGTCTACAGTTTAATTTAACTTATTTAGCTAAATTTCCTCCAAGCATTGCCCAACTTTTATATATATCTGAAATGTGACACAGAGCATAACTATGATTGCAGGTGATTGTTTTATAAACTGCAAATGGGAAAAGAATAAAAGATCCTAAGTGAATAGTTTCTGTGTATTTTTCTTCTTAATGAGCACAGGGCTTGGGTTAGAGGGGCCTGAGAAAAAAATGTAGATGTACTTTACCTACCCTAGACAAACTGGGTAATTTGTGTGAAAAGTCCAGAATAAAAACACAGTAGTGGAGCACAAGAATAAAAAGCACAATGGGTAAAAGAAATACAAGATCAGCTAAAACATGCAGATGATGCTGCCAACATGAACACTGAATGAGGTACAGCCTTGTTTAAAAGAAAGCAGGCAAACGTTGAAACTGTGTTGAGAGAACAGTTGTTTTATTCTTCTTTAAAATGCATTTTAAACATAAATTATTTGGGGACAGGGATATTAAGTCTCAACCAACAGCAACTGTGTGCTTGGTGGAAGGCAACACATTGGAAATCCACAAGGCTTTGATTACTCGAATAACCAGGTAATTAAGTTCTGTGCTGTCCTGGACTTTGCCTTATGGAATCCAAACTAAATAAGAATTTGCCAGTAAAAATAACTGCACGGTGGTTTTAAAAAAATAATACAATATGGTTATTTTCAGCGGCGCGAGGGCTAACTTTCAGGGTAAACCGGGGGGAGTTATCGGTGAGTTTCATCTTTTTGAAGATTCCCCACATTCCGTTCATTGACAAAACGCTCAGCAGTAATAGCGCAGCTCCTCACTGCGATCATCAATCAGTGTCATCAGTCCGAATGTTACATACACAGACTGTTTTTAGTCTTTGGTCAGATCAGCAAAGTTTTCCGCTCAAGATGGCAAAAACATAATCAGAAAAGCCAAATACACCGAGACAAAGGTTTGACCCTGGTCTGAAAGTCTGTGGATGTGGTTGGGTTATTTATACTGTTTTCTGGGCTGTACCATAACCCCCCCTCCCCCCATGTGATGGCGGTCTCTGTCCAATTCAGTGTCTTTGGTAACGTCCCCATACACTCCTAAAACATTCCAATCAATACTAGGCAGCATGGTTCCTCTGTCTGTCAGACCTGCTCGGGCTGCTTGTTGTTATCCAGTCTTCTACACACAGTGTGAACCTGTCTCCTAGAGCTGCTCAGAGAAAACTGTGTCAATAAAGAGATTCTTTGTCATCACTTTTGTTTGGTCAGTATTTGTAAGTACCCTGACAAATGATGAAAATGGCCTGATAAGGATCTCAGTCTCCATCCACAGGGAGTTGGACAGCCTGAGGTTACTGGTCGGTCTTGTGATGATCAGAGGAGACGCTGTGTCCCAGGGTCAACCCTCTAATCACCAAATATGTCGTTCAGCGGAGCAGTGAGAGCTGCTCGCTCAAACCCACAGCTTAGCACCGAACCCAAAATAAGCTGCTGTTTAGTGTTATTTAGTGTGAGTTGACAGCTCATGATCAGCACTGTGGAGTTTAACGTGCTCAGTCGCCATGACTAGGAGCAGGGTTCGAGCCTTGCACTGGCTGGCTACTGTGTGCACGTGTGTGTTGTGGTATGCTGGCTGAACTCGGTGACTCGGTCAGAGTGGAGCGTTTCCTCAGTGCTGGTCACACTCCAGGAGAGAAGGCCCATCCCTGTGTGATGGCAGGGAGGTGTTGGAACACAGATACTGGGAGGTCTAGTTCTTGTGGATAGCGGCTAGACCTCTCTGCATCTTGGCAGCCAGCACATCTTAAGAAAAGACTGTGAACTGTCTGTTTTAGGGTATTAACCCACCCATTTACAGGAACTGGGACATTTGGTCTGCTGAAGCATCCAACCTCTGAGCTGATGCTCTTCAAGAGCTATTCTCATTCTTGGATTATACACAACCACAGCAGCAAAGTCTTTTTGTACAATAATGTAGCCATATGGACATAATTTCACTAAATTTGAAGTGTTATTTTATTAAAGGGTTAGAATATAAATATTGAAAACTAGAGTATTATACTAAAAATACAATAGGATGATATTCCTAGTATATAGCTTTTTTTTAATGTAATAAATCTATGTCGATGAAGAATCAGATAAACTTTGGAAAACACATTTCATAGAACAAAAACTCACACAGAAATACAGAGGCTACGCTGCAAGACGCAAACCCCTGGTTAGCTACAAAAAAGATGAAGACCAAGTTTGAGTTTGCCAAGAAGTGCTTAAAAGAGCAACCAGAGTCTGGATGATGGCAACAACAAAGATTAGAGGAGAGAATTAACTGACCAAGTTCCACAGGATGTTACCTCATCTATGAAGCACTATGGTGAGGGGCATTATGGCTTGATTATGGTTGTGTGGCTGCTACAGGGACTGGACCACTCATTTTACCTTGATGATGACTGCAGAGGGTTGTAGCAACATTAATAGGGAAGTTACATTCTATCTAGTCAAGTGCAAGGAAATACCACAAAACTCATCAGATGACTGTGGTGGTATTGGTACAGTATGTGGTAAACAGACAGTCTGAGTTATTGTGAGATGCACCTACTACACCACATTGGGAACCACATAGGTTCCTAACAGTCAGGTGGGAGCAGAGATAATGCAACTGTTTAAAGTTTAAAATACAAAACAATGCGATTAAAAAATTAAGTTAAAACACTTTAAGACAAAACACATAATTCAGAAGTCAGCTAAAACTACAATGGACACAGGCTTACTAGGGAAGACAAAAGTTCATTTTACACACACACACACACACACACACACTCTCTGAAATGGCTGTGATTTCTTCCTACTGTCATGCCACCATCTCTCCTCTTTGCTTATCTCAACTTCAGCTTCTGCCTCTTCACTCTGATGGTTCCCCTTCTACTGTACATGTTCTACTTTCACTATACCACCGAGCCTCCTGCAGCCTACTTCCAGGCATCTCTCTGCTCCCTGCTGCAGGCCTGTTTACTCTCTTTGTTCACCTAAGGTCATCAACACGAGGGTCACGTCAGCCTAAACATACAGGAGTTACCAAAGTAAAAGTGCAAAACACAAACATGTAGGTTGCAAAAAAAAATATAAAGGAATTATGCAATAAAATGTTCTAAAAAACACGTCTCGTGGTCTTTATAATCATGTGCTATTACCCCAAGTTTAACAATTTTTGTAGGTAGAGGATTTGAAAATGTAAACAAACAATTAAAGTCAGTGAGTTCAGCATCAGTAAGTCGACTTACCAGCTATTTCCAAATATTTCAAATACATTTTACAATATTACGGACGTAAAACACACAGCAACTCATGCAACAAATTCCATCATGAAAAAATAAAACCAAAGGCCTGACATGTGATATGTCAAGGCTGTTCTGTAAAATAGACTGTATTTGCACAGCAACATAAAACGACTGAAGTTCAACTCGAGTGTAAGACCACTTTCTGTTGGTGGTATTGAAACCACAAGGTCATTATGTGATTTATGTTGTGTAACATTAAGAAATCAGTCATTTTAAGCCAAACCACAATGTTTTTAACTAAATGTTACCAATGTTATTTTGCACCTAAACCTAACCAGTAAGCCAGTGTGTTTGCCTGTCAAAGACAAAAACGTTCTGTGATGCCAGCTTCCATTTTGTTGTTCACTTGGGAGTGAAATTTAAAATGACATCAAACACCTCTATGATTCTTGGGACAAATGATGTATATGGTTATTTATGCTGGAGCTATTGTTTTTTGGCATCAGTTTATTCTACAGCAAGACGTGGATCCCGAGGATCCTTATAAAGCAACAGAGGAGTTTTTCAAAGGTAAAACGTGACAATTGTTGAGCGGACAAGTACCTGATCTGACCAAATTTGCATGCACATTAAATCTAAGGGGACAATCCTATGAGCTAAAGAACTAAAGATAGGCCTATCAGGGCATCATCACAGAAAACACCCAGCAACTGGTAATTTGTTTTTTTTTTCTCCTTTGGCTTATCCTGTAAATTCAGGGTCGCCACATCAGATTATTGTTAATTTGGCACTTTTTGTAACACTGGATGCCTTTCCTGATGCAACCCTCACCAATTTCTATTAGGCTTGGGACCAGTACTTGGCACTGCACGGCTGGGGCTGGGAATGGGGATGGGCGTTCAATATCTGGGGGTTCAATATCTTGCAGGCACTCTACCAACTGAGCCACTGCCGCCCCGCTAACTGGCGATCTGGCGTCTAAGAATTGCAGATTTCATACAATGATTGTTTGAAAAGGATCTGTATGGAAGTAGGGAACATCTACAACAACATCTACTTTCATTTACACTAACTTTTGCGGTTCCAAACATACTAATTGTAACTTCGACATGATGAAACCACGATCTCATTCTGATAATGTGTGTTACGTTTTTATTAATGTTTAATAAATCTCAACCTATGGAGTACAGAACCAGATGAATACATGAAAGGTGTTTTATAAAGGTGTCACTCATTGAGAACTAGACTTGCTTGAAGTGTTTTTATGTCTAATTCCTCTTCAGTTCGGACTAGTTAATAGTTCCAGATATTTAACCTCTATGGAGTGGTTGAAGTCTCGTGTGGATCTACTGCATGCTGGACAGGTAGGGCACGCTAGGCCCCATGACTCCACTGCCAGTCCGATGGATTTAACAAGGCACAGCTTTGGGCATGATGACATTCTGAATGTTTGTTGTACTTTAGCAGCAGTAACAAAATCGGCTTTGTATTACGACAGGTCTGTAGACAGCAAGATACCCACGGTTTCAAGCTCTAAAACACTAAACATCTAAAACATTTATTTGTCAAACTGTTTGAAAATGTTTTATGTCAAGAGATAAGCCTCTCTGTGACATCAGAGACACAGAAGACATTACAAGACGGTGTCTTGTCTAGTTAACGCCGTATTGCTACAGTGGGCACAAGCTGTGCCGTTTTCTCACATGAAGTGCTTTTACATAAATACATGGAGGCAGAAGAATAGGCAGCTTCAAGCATAATTGGGACAGAGGCATATAAATACCAGTCATTTTGGCCAGGAAAAAGCCCAACTTTCAATTCACAGAACAATCTGTGGGTCATTCGGTCCCCTACTTAGCATAACACAGCGTAATTACATAACCACACGTAATTATTGCAAAGGAACAACATGGCCGTATTGTTGGAGGAGGGTCAGTGCGAGTGAGCACATGGGGCATGTTGAGTGCTCAGGAATTATGGATAAACACATCTTCATTTTGTTAATGTCCTCAGCTATATAGCATCCATCAGATGTGTGAAGCGAGTTATATGAAATGTGTCAGACATTAGGACATAGGATTCCAGATCTGAAAATAATGGCCTTACATATTTGGGTGCAAAAGGTCCTTTCGGTTTATGGTAACATTAGCTATGAATTTGGTGGTATTCCAAAAGCTAATGTGGACTGTAGCATCGAGTTCAACTAACAAGGGGCAAATGAAATACAAAATCTGAATGAATGAGTATAGAAACATAAGTAATACATGTTACAGTGCTCACTTCCTTGATGAAAATGAAAACCAATGCCAACACTGTGGGTTTTTTTCTATTTTGCTAATTTAACTGACTTCTGTTTCCGGGTGGTTGAAGAGACATAAAGCAGAATGAATGGGGGATGTCGACAGTGCTGTCATGTTGGAATTTCCAGAGTGAGACTTTCAGATCTGTGGTCATTGCTGTAAAGATACATGTAATTTCATATCATACGCAGCTAGAGGATGCTAAGCAAAGCTGCAGCCAGAAAGGCGAGAAGCCTTCAGCACCAAAGTCTGAAAGGACTTTCTAGGTTCCACAAATGTCAGGGAACAATGATTTGATGGTCCGCAGGTCCCTTCTGGTCTGATAAAACAAAGATTGAACAGTTTGGCCTGAATGCCAAGTGTCATGTCTGGAGGAAACCAGGCACCGGCCAATACCATCCCTACAGTAAAGCATTGTGGTGGCAGCATCATGCTGTGGGGATGTTTTTCAGCGGCAGGAACTGGGAGACTAGTCAGGATCGAGGGACAGATCATGCAGCAATGTACAGAGACATCCTTGATGGAAACCTGTTCCAGAGCGCTCTGTACCTCAGACTGGGGCGACGGTTCATCTTTCAACAGGACAATGACTCTAAGCAAACAGCCAAAATAACAAAGGAGTGGACAACTCTGTGAACGTCCTTGAGTGGTCCAGCCAGGGCCCAGACTTGAACCCGACTGAACGTCTCTGGAGAGATCGGAAAAATGGCTGTGCACCGATGCTCCCCACCCAACCTGATGGAGCTTGAGAGGTATTGCAAGGAAGAATGGGAGAAACTGGCAAAAAATCAGTTTGCCAAACTTGTAGCATTATACTCAAAAAGACTCGAGGCTGTAATTGGTGTTAAAGGTGCCTCAACATAGTATTAAGCAAAGCCATGAATACTTAAGTACATGTACTTTTTTTTTTAAGTTTTGTTTTTTATTTTTAATAAATTCGCAAAAATTTCAAACAAACTTCTTTCACATTGTCATTATGGGTATTGTTTGTAGAACTTTGAGGAAAATGATGAATTTAATCCATTTTGAAATAAGGCTTTAACATAACAAAATGGGAAAAAATGTAAACGCTTAGAACATTTTCTTAATGCACTGTGCATCTCTTCTCTGTGAATCCTTTATGGTCAGCTCTAATTTATTTTTGGGTGAACTGATAGCAGGAATATCCATACACACATACACTTATGACCCACTAGTTCCACCTGATGGATTTAATTATGTGGCTGATAGATGTAAATTAGCCACGGAAGAACATAACACCCAGTCTGGGAACATTCAGATGTTGGAAATAAGCGGGTCTAGAAGGCAGGGTTATGGGATTAAGAGCAGGATTGCAGCTCAAGATGGTGCATCATAAATCCAGTGTCTCAAAATATTAGAATATTTACTAAGATCAATCAAAAAAGACTATCAATACAGAAATGGCCAGCAGAAATTGTGCAGGAATAGTTGGAAAACAAGCAGCACCCCCCCTGCTCTAACATCTCTTGTTAGATGGCTTTGAAGATTTTGGACTTGAGAAAACACAGTGGACCTACACCAGCAGAAGACATCGCCCCAAATCATCACATTCTGTCCAATCTGGACCTAAGCAACCTGGATTTTTGGCCTATCCACTCTTCTACCAGACTCTGGGAGAACAGGACTAAGCAATGAGCAGTTCCTTTTCTTATAAAATGCTTCTGATGTTGTCTCTGGTTCAGGTCTATTATCTTCTTCTCGACAACTGTCAAGTTAGCAATCTTCCCCATAATTGTGGTTGTGTGTATTGAACTAGGGAGTGAGATTCATGGTATTCATACAGGATGTATCGGAATTTATTCAAAATCAAAAAGACATTTTTAGATACTGCAAATATCACAATTGCAATAAAAAATTTAAAGATAAAAAGCTTGAAATGTTTCACTACCAGGGACAAGACTCAACCACGAATCTGAAGAACTACTATACACTGAAGAAGGGACAGACATAGAATTAAAAACCATCATCTTTTTTGTCAGCAGCAGCACCTATACAGTGTTTTTCTACTTTAACACTAACTAAAGCACTTTACACTGCTGCTTATTTACTCTTTCACACTCACTTTTTTATCTTTAGATAAAAAACAAGGTTTTCCCTAACTTTATCTTTAATGAAGTTAAAGATACCTTTAAAAGAATAATAATAATAATCTAAAGCTCCGTTGTAGCAGTGGTACTCTAAACTCCCTCCACCCCTTCAGACCAGGCCTTGCTGGTAGACGCTTCAAACATAAAAAAACAAAAGAAGTTGCCTTAATATTCACAGTAATTTGTTGTTTTCTAGGAGACAATGTTGGACATAGGTTGGACTAATGTATCGGGTTCACTTTGGCTATTACGACATAAATGTACTCTGATGGGGGGAGGACATGATCAGTGCTCTGGAGAGCCTGACCTAAAATTATCGGTCCCTGTCGCCATCTACAGGATTGTGCAGCAAATCAAACTGACCACACATGTCTGACAATAGAAGTCTTTTACAAGCACTGCTACACCACCATCAGCGGTGCTTATCATGGACTGGGCCAGTCTGAACACATCATGCTGCATCATGGTGCACCTGATTCCAGCATACAGGCAGAAATTAAAACTCTGCAAACCTGCTGTGAGGACATAAAAGAAGTGGACCAGTGAGGCTGTGAGGAACTTCAGGAGTGTTTGGACTGTACGAACTGGGATGTTTTTCGGTCTGCGATTACCAGTCTGGATCAGTACATGGACACTGTGACGTCCTACATCAACTTGTGTGAGGACAGTGTCATTCCATCACGCACCAGGGTGAGTTACAACAATGACAAACCCTGGTTCACAGCTAATCTCAGACAGCTGAGGTCAGAGAATGAGGCACATTCAGAAGTTTAGACGAAGACAAATGCAGACAGGGTGAATACAGATTTAGCAAGGAAGTGAGCAGTGAGCATCTGCGTTGTTTCTACTCTTTTATTCTCCCTGTATACCAACAGCTGCACATCTGGACACCAGTCTATCAAACTCCTGAAGTTGAAGTTGAAGATGACACTACCCTACCCATAAGCCTCATCTCCGATGGAGACGAGTCGGCCATCTGGTGTTGTGGTGCAGCATGAACAACCTGGAGCTCAATGCTCAAGACGGTGGATATGATAGTGGATTTCAGTAAAGATCCAGCCCCCCTCCCTCCGGTCACCCTCAATCCACCAGGCTTCAGCCTCCCATCTCTCCAGGAGCTGTGCATCTCCGGGAGGCAAAAAAGGGCAGTCAGGATTGCCGCCAATCCCTCTCATCCCAAACACAAACTGTTTCGGCCAGTCCCCTCTGGCAAGGGGCTCTCGTACATCAAGACCAGGACCTCACGTCACAAGAGCAGTTCATTCCCCACTGCAGTCAGTCTGCTGCACAGCGCACAAATCCCCCTCAGATAACCCCAACTCACACAGTCACTCTCACTTTTTCAAGTTGTACTACTTCCCATTGCACACTAACTTTCTGTACATACCTTCTTATTTTATTTTTATTGTATTTTATTCCATATGTGTACATATTTCATTTTTGTTGTGTCACACCTTTGCATTTTAACTTTATATTTTAGATTATGTGTTTGCACCTGACACCAAGACAAATTCCTAGTTCTGTTCAATGTTCTTAACTGGCAATAAACAGTTTTCTGATTCTGATTCCAATATTTTCATTAGTTGGGATCATTTTTGATTTGAAATCCAGATTCACCAGTTCACAGAATTGGTAAGATAAAACCTGACATTTTAGCAGCACACCAGATTACACAAACTTATTATTCTTTACATACTAAATTTTTATTAGTAAAGGCCAACTTGGTCTCTCATTGAGTCAAATAAAGCAGTCTCAAATAAAAACACCAGGATTTGGAGCTGTTCAAACAAGGGAGATGTACTGGTGTCAATTTTTTAGGAACAAAGGAGATGTGCAGAGCTGTGGCAACTACAGAGGAATAAAGCTGATGAGCCAAACAATGAAGTTGTGGGAAAGAGCAGTGGAAGCTCGGCTAAGGACAGAGGTGAACATTTGTGAGCAGCAATATGGTTTCATGCCTAGAAAGAGAATAACAGATGCAGTATTTACTTTGAGGATGCTGATAGAGAAGTACAGAGAAAGTCATAGGGAGTTGCATTGGGTCTTCGTAGATTTAGAAAAAGTGTATTACAGGGTGCCGAGAGAGGAGCTGTGGTATTGTATGAGGACGTCTGGAGCGGCAGAGAAGTATGTTAGAGTGGTGCAGGACATGTATGAGAGCTGTAAGACAGTGGTGAGGTGTGCTGTAGGTGTGACAGAGGAGTTCAAGGTGGAGGTGGGTCTGCATCAAGGATCAGCTCTGAACCCCTTCTTATTTGCTCTGGTGATGGACAGGCTGACAGATGAGGATAGACAGGAATCTCCGTGGACTATGATGTTTGCAGATGACATTGTGATTTGTAGTGAGAGCAGGGAGCAGGTGGAGGAAAATCTAGAGAGGTGGACGTCTGCTCTGGAAAACAGAGGAATGAAGCTTAGCCGCAGTAAGACAGAATACATGTGTGTCAATGAGAGGGACCCAGGTGGAACGGTGAGGTTACAGGGAGCAGAGGTGAAGAAGGTGCAGGACTTTAAGTACTTTGGGTCAACGGTTCAGAGCAACGGAGAGTGTGGAAAAGAGGTGAAGAGGCGAGTGCAAGCAGGTTGGAACAGGTGGAGAAAAGTGTCAGGTGAGTTGTGTGATAAAAGAGTCTCAGCGAGAATGAAAGGAAAGATGTTCAAGATGGTGGTGAGACCAGAGATGCTGTTCGGCTTAGAGACAGTGGCACTGAAGAAAAGACAGGAGACAGAGCTGGAGGTAGCAGAGCTTAAGATGTTGAGGTTCTGTTTGGGAGTGACGAGGATGGACAGGATCAGGAATGAGGACATCAGAGGGACAGCTCATGTTAGATTTGTTGGAGATAAAGTCAGAGAGGACAGATTGAGGTGGTTTGGACATGTTCAGAGGAGAAACTGTGAATATATTGGTAGAAGGATGCTGAGGTTGGAGCTGCCAGGCAGGAGGTCTAGAGGAAGAGCAAAGAGGAGATTTATGGATGTAGTTAGTTGGTGTGAGAAAAGAGGATGCAGAGCACAGAGTTAGATTGAGGCACATGATTCGCTGTGGCGACTCCTGAAAGGGAACAGCCGAAAGGAAAAGAAGAAGAAAATTTGGAGCAGCTTAGTGGAATGAGTCCCTCCATCTTTTGCTATATGTCCAATTTAGGATTGCAAGGGCAGTTGATTTCAGGTGCCTCCACCTGGGGGCCCCTTTCCCACAATGTGGGTGAGGTGACTGTATTTAGCCATTAAAAGTGTTTCCATCCATTGTTAACAGAGTCACCTGAGCACAGTGGATGCAAAGAGTTGCTGGAAGATCTTTGGCTGTTGAAGCCCAATAATTGAAATGCATTCATCTTATTGTACTTACACCTTGTGTTTATCTGGCGTCTTTTCATATTGGTCCTTCTGCTCGTTATTTTCTAAAGGAGCAAGTATCATGTCATGTTTCTGTGAAATGCATAGTTTACTTGCACTGATTTATAGACAGACAAAAGTGTTCTTTTAAAGCAGACATATCAAGACAGCAGATAGCAGCTGAGTAACTTTGTGTGAAGGTTTTATCTATGACATTTTGACAGTGTCACTAGGAAACATTGGTGGACCTGATAAAGCTTTGCCTTTACATAATGTCTAGTCGCTGTAACCAGGCCACTTGTTATCATAGGAGTTTTATATTGTTCCCACGTCAGTGGATTTATTAAAGGTCAACATAAATTTAAAAAGACAAACTCAAACAGAACCAGTTGGGATGGAAGTGTTGCTGATCAACAAGAAGACTGCAGCGTCACCGCAGGAGAGGAACAGTCTGATATCACCACTGATGACCTCATTTCCTTTGGCTGCCCCACGTCTTCCTATACTTTACAGCCACACGCCATCATTACTAATAACACAACATATGCTTACAAACTGCCTGTGTGATAACTTTATCACACACACTTTACCAAACTACAACAACATAAATGAAAGAGTTGTTTCAGGTAACATTTGTCCAGAGCCCTGAGACCACCGCAGCAAAAACTCGTTTTAGTTTGTTTTTGAGTTTTTTAAAAATGACTCAAAACTCAGGTTGTTGCCATGTCACTCTTAGCTGTTGTTTAGGGTTTAGGATGGGTGTAAACTGGTGTTTTCTAGAACAAAGTTACACAATCTCTTGAAGCCCCCTGCTGAAGTCTCAGAATATTATTTGAACCCATTCTTCTTTAGCATCCATTCTGTGGGAACTGCCTCAATTACCTTAACTCCTGTAGATGTCACTGTTTTGCCAACTCATTATAACTGAACTTTAACTCAAACGTGCTGTGGAGCCAGTTTAACAGAGGTTTACCGTTAAATCTCCTGCTTAAATGGAGTTTTAATTCCAACCTTCCTCAGGCCCAGTTTAACTGAGGTTTAACTTAAACCTGCCGCATATGTGTTTTAAGGTTGTAATGTCCAGTTAAAGGACTGTTTTTTGCTGCTTGCATCAATGAATTTCCAACATTTCAAAGCTGAACACTGTTATCAAGTCACAAGTTATTTGTGTAACTTCTTCCTCAGTTCACTTGTGAAACCGGAATCAAGATAATTATCTGACAAACACACCAATCTGTTATCAGTCTGTTGTTAATGTACAGTGGAAATCACAGATAAAAATCATATTGTGTTTGGTCGGGGGAATTCCTATCAATGATTTTATGTAAAGTTATACTTTACATTAGGTTTAACAGTATAGTTACTGCAAGAGATTAAAAGATGTTGTTGATTTAATTAAAATATTGTATTTATACTCCAACTATAGTGCAAGTAACTATATTCTGTCAAAATAACCAATCTCAGAGTAAAACCATTTACATAATAATAATAATAATAATGTACCTAGAAGAAGGCAAAGGTTATTGTCTGTACAGTCTCTCCCATCTCAGCTACTGAAGCTTGTAACTCCCAGAGCAGTTATAGGTGCCTTAAGTGGCCTTCAGCACTGAGCTTCCTTTGTACAGTCAGTTTTTGCACCAGTCCTGCTCTATTTATACCCGTGAGCTATTCCTTCAACCATGATTCAACATTGTACATAAAAAAAATGACAGGTGAACATGGTAAATAGTCTGCACATAAATAACAGTTTACTGGACACGGCCTTTCCAAAACATGAGTAAGACTTTTTGCCTTGGCCAGCATCAGATTTACTCTAAACAAAAACTGTGAAGACACAGAAGGAACTATGTTCAATGAATATGTTCCAGTACAGCGAATTGCACAGATTGCAACAGTAGACTAAATTATTTTGACTAGTTTTTCCAATGTCTTCTGCTCAGACCAACATGCCAAAATGTGATGTAACAGTGCACTCTACCCTTAAAATGGCATGATGTTATTATGTGTCAGTTTTTAAACTGGATTCACTGTAGTTTCAGGCCCCTTGTTATTATGGTGCATTCATCCATAGTATCTATTTACATTTAGTGACATAAATATCCATTCACAGTGAAACATGAGGTGAAATCTAAGCATTTAAGTAACTAAATAATGTTTGCCTATAACTGTATCTAGAGAAAAAGGCTGTACATGTGTGTATGTGATTGTTGTACCTTGTGCAAGATATTTTTCTAGCTTTACTTTCCATGTATCATCACATTTATCATTCTCTCCTCCTGATATTCTGAGCTGCAGTGATGAAATAAAAAAAGTGTAAGTGTTTTCCTGGAATGAGCAAGGATTAAAATTTAGCTACAGTCATCATTTAGTATGTTTACAGCTTGGTTTACTGGGAAGGGAATAAGCCTGAGATGGAGAAGCTGCCTGAATCGAATCCCAGCCCATTCACCAGGCGTATCCTTGCATCAGGCACTGTGTAATACTTAATGGTAAATTCCTTTAAGTCGTGATACTATGTGATCAAACAATGAAATAAGAATAAGTACATACTTGCAAAAAAAAAAAACACATACAATTTTAAAACAAACAAAAATATACATAATACACAAAATGCAACTAAATGTAAAATACAGATAAAGTTTAGTGAAAAAATTTGTATCTCTTTACACTGAAATAGCAAAAAGAATAAAACAATAAATATTATATTTGCATACATACTCGACTAATCAATGGTCTTCACTTGTATAGTGCTTTTCTACCTATTGGTACTCAAAGCCCTTTACCCTGCTTCTCATTCATCCATTCACACTCACAATCAGACACCAATTGGGGAGCTGCTGTGCAGCTGGACCTACACTCACCAGGAGCAACTAGTGTATGTTGGGGTTGAGTGTCTTGGATTGGTGAAGGATCGCTCCACCTTCTGCACAACGGTCGCTAGAGCAATTATTTCTTCATCAACAAAAGTAACAAAAAACATCAAGAAATGTATAAAAGAAAGTTACGGTAAAAGAATGAGTTTTATATAAGTCCAGTAATTTGCATCCACCTTGATAAACCCTTGACGTAAATAACTTTTATCATGTAAATCAGGTGTCTGTCTTTTTCCAAGTGGGTAGATCTCCATGGTCAGTGCCAAGCAAGGACAACAAAAATGATGCAGGCAGGAAAACCTCAAAATAAAGTGGGTAAACATAGAGAGCTAGAGAGAGGTACATAAATATTAAGCATTTACGTGCAGCAACTATGAAGAACACAATCCAAAGTGGAAGATACACAGAGTAAAACTAAAGGCTTTGAGTATGCTAATGAGTATAAAAACAACCCGAAGGAGTTTTGCAACATGATTATGTGGCCTGATAAAAACAAAAGTTGAATAATTTGGTCATAATTTGCACAGGTATGTGTGGTTAGAAAAAAGGTGTCTGCATTAGGCACAGGGAGCTGCAAGGAAGAATGAATGCAGCCCAGTATCAAAGGATATTAAAGGAAAGCGTCCTGTCATCAGCCAAAAAGTTAAAACATTAACAGCCAGTGGATCCTTTAACTAAACCATTCCTGAGGGGGATTTGCTTTGCAGTTTGGATCATGGTCTTATTTGAAAAAGGTTTTTATTTTTTTACTATGACCTTCCCAGTCTTCAGACTTAATATTTTTGAAAAGCTGTGGCTAGATAACCAAGCAATCTGGCCAAATGTGGTGAATAGTATTACAGTATCACAATATACAATACAATAGTATCCTGAATGGAGTCTCCCCAAAGAGTTTGGAAAGTAGTAAAAGGGCAAAATGGAGTACATAACTATCAGAGAGGATTTCTTAAATAGGGATGCAAACTTTTGCAATGATGTTTATTATTTTACCATAGTTTTCTTTTTCTACACTATTTGACATTTATGTTACTTCTGATGATGAAGGAATTAAATGGTATCATGTTTTGCCATTTTAAAAGAAGGAGCTGCAAAGTTTTGCACTCATCTTTATACTCGAAAATCACATTTAGTTACAGTCAGGGTATAAAAATATGTTTTATTAGTAGACTTGAAGCAGCCTAATGAACCAGCTTGGCTTATTTCCAGTGGAGGATTGTTCCAAGGAACTGGGGCATAAAAGAAAAAGTCAGATGTAGAAGATGTAGGTCATTAAAAAAACCTTAACATGGATTAGCAGCCAGTGGAGGAAGGCAAAATTAGGGTGATATGATCAAATTTCCTAGTTTGGGTTGTGAGTCGTGCAGCTGCATTTTGAACCATCTGGAGGCTTTTAGTACTTGTACGTGTGAGAACGTGGCATGACAATATTCCAGTCTTGTTGATATGTTGATCAAAGGAAAGAGCAGTCAAAAATAACTCAGAGGCTCCTAACAGTCTGAGAAATTATGCAGTTTTGGTAAATGGTTACACCGACATTTGTATCTATTCAGTCACCAACATCTCAGTTTGTTTCAAAATGTAAGCGCGAAAAATGCAACAATCAATTTTTTAGAGCTGGTAGACACGTCTCAGGTCTAGCAATACCAAAAACATCATCGAGCTTCACTCAGACGTATCACTCAATATCATCAGCATAACAATGTAAATCTTGACCACTTATAATTTGGCTATTACAAGAAATGATAATAAAGAATAACAGAGGGCCAAGACCAAAGCACTGGGGCAAAAGCTGAAGTGGAAGTTTTATAGGAAACACGTTGGCCCCCATCACATAAGAATTCAAAATGCAAGAGTGAGACCAAAGAAACCATAATCAAACCATGATCTATTGTGTCGAAGGCCCCATTAAGACTGGGCAAAAGCAAAACAGACACATAATCAGAATCCACACAGTATTAATGAAAACATTGTGAACCACTTTCGTGATTGTTCCCTCACTTGAGTTCTGGGGTTTTAATGTCGACTGGTTCATTTTACATAAATTGTAATTAGATATATGAGAGAGCAGCTGTTGAAACACAACCCTTTCCTGTCTTAGATAGAAAATGTAGATTAAAAACTGAATGATAGTTGAAAATGTAATCTGTCAAGTGTGTGTGTTTTTCAAAAAACGTTTTGGAGCCACAATGCCAGTCATAAGTTAAAAGTTGGTCATTTCTTTAAATAAAAGGTCCCAAAACTGGCCAAAGCTCCTTGGCTTAGTAGGATCTAAGATGCATGTTCTCGACTTTGAATACTCATCAGTAGGGATAGTAAGGACACAGTGTCAAACTTATTCAGCTCAGAAACTAGAAAGGACATTGCAGCAGAGCTCTTAGGCAATTCGGCAGTGGAAAACAATTTTATAAATTATAAATGGGACACATACTTTTATCTGGGATGTGTTCCTGAAGATGGGCGAACATGACTAAAGACGCTATGCCTGTACATTAACTTCTAACTCAAGAACAACGCCTCCTTGACGTTTGGGACGTCCTTAGAGATCAGATCATTTCTGTCCCTCAGCTGCTTGTTCGCGCGGCTCAGACAGGCACCAGCACTTGAGATTGTAAATTTTTTTCCCATCGGGATAAAAAACATTCAGCTCGTCAGACATTTCCTTAAGTTAAAAGTAAAATAAAAGTTATTCTCGAGTCCCAAGTCACACCGCTTTTCTGTGGAACTACATACTTACGCGCGCGCTGTGCGTAATGCTCCGTGACCTTACGAATCATGACTTCGCTGCAAGTCTGTTTCTAGGGGTGTTTCCCCAGAAGCCGCACAAATTTATGAGGGGAGGGGCGCGAACCCAAGCTCTTTGGTCTTAACATGTTCTCTTTTCCACAGCCGATGTTCAGAAGTCTACCACCGAGGTTCACTGACCGGTCCTGTCTATGGCAAACCTTTCAGATCACTCCAAATGCCACGACCTCACCAATGTGACGTTCGGACAGCCCATTCCTTCGGCGGTGATGTTCTCGACCGGTGTGGTAGGAAACATCGTGGCGCTAGTCCTTATGGAGGTCCGGCGTAAGAAGACCAGCAAATCCCTGTACCAGGTCCTCGCCATTGCGCTTCTTATGACGGACCTGCTCGGCACCCTGTCTGTTAGTCCCGTGGTGTTGGTAGCCTATGCCCAGAGGAAGACTCTAGTGGGCATGAGCACAAACAAGGAGGTGTGCTCCTATTTTGCTTTTGTCATGACCTTCCTGATTCTCTCCACGCTGGCCATCCTGTGCGTAATGGCGCTGGAGCGCTACTTCTCTATAGGCCACCCTTATTTTTACGAGAGACACCTGAGCAAACGCTGTGGTTACATCATTGTTGCTCTTATATACACGAGCAGTATGCTTTTCTGCGTGGGTCCTTTACAGGGTTTTGGGAAGTACGTGCAGTACTGCCCGGGGACCTGGTGCTTCTTGGAGATGAGCCAGACAGATGGAAAGAGCAAAGTTTACATCGGACTTTACGCGTCTTTCATCCTCGTCATGACCCTGGGCACGGTGGTGTGCAACGTGTCTGTCATTTTCCTTTTGGTAAAGATGTACAGGAGGGGCAAAGTGCGCCGCAGTGGAATGTCTGTTCGCACGCGGCAAACCAGATCCATGTCCATGACGGAGGAAATGGAATATCTCCTGCCGCTGGCCATCATCACTGTGGTCTTCATCTGCTGCACATTTCCCACTGTGGTAAGCGCCCTGCTTCTGGTTGAAAACCAACTCATTGTAATCCAGCCTCACAGTTGTGTCATATGAATCAGGAACCAATAACACAAAAAGTTCCTTCTGTTACTCACGTGGAAGAAGAGAGTAATAATCAACATTTTATCAATCCGGAGAAGCTACAAACAACATACTTTACGCAGTAAATGAGCACAGTACATTTCCATGTTAACACAGATAATGTTGCAGGTCTGTTCCACTTAAGTTGCGCAGAATTCTCCAACGGAACAATCCGAGTCTGAAGATTTACAGGGCTGTTAATCAAATCTGTAAATAGTTTGTGATTCAAACATGAACATGTTATAATGGCTCACTTTTTGTCAGTCACCCATGAGAACAGTCTACATGACAGATTCTATCTATCAAAAAGCATCTTTGCTCTTCCACATTAAAAATTACTTAAACTACTAAACGTACAGTTACAGCTTCACCTCAACCAGCTCTTTACAAATCACTTTATCAGTGATGGTTATCCAACAATATACTACAGTATACAAACCGTTTTAAGAAAAGTTTGGACTTTTTCTTAAATGCAATAATCAAATTAAAATGTTTTGTTTGTTAGCTTGAACCGTTATTTATCTGTCAAAATTACAAAGAAAAGATTTTCTGTTTTCACTGACTAACTAATAAAGGCAAATGTTGAGTTTGATGCCTGCAACACACTTAAACATTTAGAAAAGAGAAAAAAAAAGAGGATTTGGAAATAAGCAGGGTAACTGGTAACAGGTGAAGACATCATGACTGGGAATAAAAGGAACATCCACTTAAGCTTCAGTCTTTGTAAGCAAAGTCGGTGTGGCTCACCACTAAAAAGAATATTTTTCAACACAACACTACAGTAATTCCAGGTCTTTCAGCATCTACAGTTCGTAATATTGTGAAAAGATTCAGGGACTATCCGAGCCCTCAGGCGGCATTGCAAGAGAAACTTCCAAGCTACTGTAATAAATATAGCCACATGGGCTCTGGGAGTACTTGAGAAAGGAGTTGTGACACACAGTCTCTTACTGCATCCAGACATGCAAACTGAAACTCTGTTACACAAGGAGAAAGCCATACTTCAGACACCCAGACTCTCAGTGAAAGATGCAAAATCAGCTCACTGATCTGTGATCATAGATGCATCTGAACTCACAGATTGAGTAAGTTGGATATGTGTAAAGGTACCATTGATGTCATTGACTTGTAGCTTAAGATATAACATCAACATCACAATTTATTCTGCACATACACTGTGTGTTATAATTCGGTGTCTGTAGCTCATTTGGTACATCAGTCATTCATGACCACAGGGTCAGTGGTTTGATTGGTGTCTGATAATCTTACTTTGAAAGCGTTGGCTGAATAACTCATTGCAATTGTATTAAAATGTACACACTTATGCTTGATATTTTAAAGAGTTATGGTTAGTATTTGTACATAAAAAGTGAATCATATGACTCTGACAGTGTCCAACCCGCTGACATTTCCACACTAGCTTTGCAGCTTTAGTTTACAGCAGCATTAGGCTCATTGTTTTGGCCAGCAACATTTCTGTTTTAGTCCCTGCTCTTATTAGGCTGATTTCCAGCAACGGAAATCTGCTATTTTTAGTGTAAAAGTCCCCCCACAAAGCCAAACAATGCACAGCAGCAAACTGTATACAGACACAGTCAGAGACTAAGTGATAACATCATAGTGGAGCCTTAAAGCAGCTTAACAGTTCTGTGTTTCCCTCAGGAGTTAGTGGAGACCAAAACCAGCGCTGACAGACATAGACTGATATTCATTATTGCCATGTTGCTCTTTGGATTGAATTGTCTGTTTTTTTCTCTCCTTATAACCCCCTCCACATATCTACAGCTCCAGGTTTACTTAAACTTCACAGGGGGGCATGTGGAGCAACACTCTGCTGACCTCAGCGCTCTCCGTTTGCTGTCAGCCCACTCCATCATCAATCCCTGGGTCTTCATTATCCTACGCCCCTCTGTTCTGAGAATCTTGTGGCGGAAGTTGCACAAACCAAATAAGTCCATGTTTATGTCGGCGAAGACTGTTGGTGCTGAGACCAACCAGACAGGCAAGAAGGCTTGTTCTGCAGCTCCAGAATCCGGAGTATGACGATGGCAGTGGATATGGAGAAGCTACCTGAGGTCTCTCGTCGTGGGGTTTAGTCTCCGTCAGACTAAAAACTAAAAAGTGCTAATGTTAGCACATCTCAGACAGCATGGTTTGAAAACAGGAAGAGAGTTTGTTGCAGTAGGAGGTCACATGACACGGCACAAAGATGACATGTTGTGAAACAGTTGGCATGACAGTGGGGCCTATCTGTGTTTGATGTGCAATTACCAGCAGGAGGTGAGATCAGTGATGAGCGAATAATCACACATTAGGTTTCATTATGTATATCAAACAATTTCATTTATCAGATACAGGAAGTATGTGGCACACATTAGAGTCTCAGGGAATTAATTCAGCCTACTGTCAGAAGGGTTATCAACGACTAGCTGTGACACTCCACTGACCTGCCAGAAACGGTTTAATTTCCCCATGTCGGTCTGACATGGGGAAATTCCCTGTCCATCATTTATAACATTGTAGTGTTGATGCTGTAATTGCACAGAACATGCATTCGCCTCTGACATTAACTGTCTAAATATTCACATGCTCTTGATCTTGGAATTGGTAGCACTTCACCAAAATGATTAAACCAACATTCATTTCAAAGATTTCTTCAGGATTATTGTTAGTCAATTTCTACAAGAGGTAAGAGTGAGATAGTTTATAATTGTACTTAAATGACAAGTTGCAATATTACATGACACAGACTCTATTGAACAGCACTGGTAGCAGTGCAGAGATATTCCCTTCTGAAAGCTTCTAAGCCAATGAGAAAATGTTCACAGTTTCTACTTGATTAGTGCGTTTTGCTGCTTCTAATTTATTGTAATTTTATAGTGAGAAGTGGGGGGTAGCAGTACGTAGCAGAGCAAGGAGAAGCAGGGCTGGTCAGAGCAAAGTTGACTGATTCTGAGGCTCATCCATATTACTGCATCAAGGTATACTGGGTTAAGGCTACTTGATGGCTAACTGGTGACAGCAGTTGACCCAGGACTGAAAATGTAATTTACACTCACATATTACTTACAACTGAAGTGTTTTATATGTGCAGACGTAAAGGAGGAAGAGTTTTCCGTATAAAATTGACTCACCCATAAGCTGATTAAATCAATAAAAAATGTGTGAAATTTTTTTTAAAGGTCTGCGAAGACAGAGATGACGTGATCTCCAATCCTCAGATGCATTTATGTCAAACTTGTTGTGAGTTTGTACATTTTTTTCTGCAATTTGTGACTCATGAGTCATTAGTGAGACAACCGACAGCCTCCCCCTTTTCCTGTACCGAGGAGATGGGGATCTGAGGGTGACGTGCATCACGACAGCTGCAACCCATCGCAGGCTTACTGTACTCTCTTCATCTCATTCTCCTTCAGTGAATACTGTAAGTGAGCCCCCCCACACCCTGCTCTAGGGATGCAACATTGTGGCCAACTCCTAAAACTGCATGAGCTGAAGCAGAAACTTCAGAGAGTCCCGATTTCAGAGTGTGGGCAGTGGTCAGTTATCATAATATGTTACTCACTGGCTTTGTTACTACGATCTGCTGAACGAGCCACATTTGTCACAATGATGTGCTTTCATACCAGGGTTTTCATACAGTGAGGTGTTTTTGACAGCTGTTGTTCCAAGACTAAACATCTGGATTTAGGGGATCGGCTTGCATTCCTGAAGGCTACAGTAGCTATGCCTAAAAAGGGCCTGGATATTGGAGGGAAAACAATACAAAAGCCGCATCTGGAACGCATGCGTTATCTCAAGGATTTTCTTTGCTAAACTGTAAATATGTGTTGTTGTTTTTTTTTTGGTCCTTTATTTGCACTTTCTATCAATCATTTTACCTGCACTGGCCTAAAGTTGTAAAGGCGTCAAAGTGTTTCTTGATTAAAACCTGTGTTTTACTGTATGCTGCGGGATCATGGGGTTAGTACAGTGAGCTGGCACCCAAACCGTTCATCGACTGATAATGAATAAAATTATTTCATTATCAGAGTCTGCTCATAACCCCGGCCGGCTGTGGCCTTTCTGTGTGGACTTTTCATGTTCTCCCTGTACTTGAGTTGGTTTCCTCGAGATACTCTGGTTTCTTCCCACAGTCCAAAGACGTGCATGTTAGGTTAACTGGTGACTCTAATTTGTCTGTGGGTGTGTATTTAAGTGTGAATGGTGGTCTATCTGTGTATGCCTCTCTGTGTTGGTCCTGAGATAGACTGGAGGCCTGTGCCCCCCCCCTCCCTTGACCCTGAAGAGGATAAAGCGATTACAGATAATGGACTGATGGATGCAGGAACATTACTTTACTAAATATATATTTCTGTTGCTTTAAGAGCCATGAGAACTTCAGCTGAAATTCAGCTTACACTGTTGCAACAAAACATTTTTTTCGGTGACCTTTATTTCCCATCCAAAATTTCATCATCGTGCACTGGTCCAACAGAAGGAGATGGAGCTGCTCACTATACCAAAACCCTGGTCACCTCGCACCAGTACTAAGACCAGCACCAAATGCATCAATACAGTAGTTTTTTTAATTTACATTTTTATTGTTCTTGTTTCTTTAGCACAAGCTGTTAGTGGTGCCTGTGTCTCTGATGTCAACATAAATTAAAGTAAAAGGGAATGTTCAACAGAAAAGCAGAAGATTAGTGGTTGTGACCACAACATAATCTTTTCTGTATATCATGAGATATTTTCCCATGCTCTGTAACAGGATGTGATGACAACAAGGCCTGAGGAACATCTGATCTCAGATCTCAGACCAGTGTTTATATGCCACTCTGAATCAGGGCTTTAGGCTGGCTTAGGTTTAAATAGTACTTGAAGAGCAGGGGCAGCTTTCCAAGCTGTTGTTTTACACAGTCAGGCCATTAACATGCATTCTGAGTGGAGGATTTGTGGGGGCGGTGATGGGAAGGGGATGAGGTCGATGTGACTTATGCCGTGACTTTCTAACACAAGTTTATTTTAGGCTCTTGGCCATCTGCTGAGAGCCAAGCTAACAAATCATCTTTGAGATTCACTGACTTCCCCTCTGCACTTTAGGATAATGTAAACATATTTATGTCAGTATGAACGTGATCCTTATGTCACCTGGGATAGAATTAAAGGAGTTTGTCCTTAGTTTTTATTTAACTTTTGCCTAACTCATCAAGGGCCACCTCAGCAACGGTCCCAAGCCCAGACAAAATGCAAGGGTTGCGGCAGCAGGGGCATCCGGCGTAAAAACTCATGCCAAATCAACGCGTGTAACACGTTCCGCTGTAGCAAGCCCTAAAGGGACAAGCCGAAAGCCTAACGTTACATTGCCTAACTCATAGCAATGCATAGCAAGGTTACTATTTAGAGCACAACAGGGCTCAACATCCATAGAAGAAAAATGCATTTCTTATATTCTTGAAACAAAAATTCAGTTTGAACAAATCACATCAAGGTTCATGTATTCAACTATCAGATCATAACCTCAGCTTCTCTATTCTGAAAATAACATTAAGACCACCTGGTGGTTTCAGTGTTGTGGTCGACAGGGGTCAGCATGGGGACCTTTGTAGTATTCTATGCAGACCCCTGTACATTATTGAATTAAAACTGCAATATTAATGTTGTCTCTGATCTGTGTACTTCTTGTGTCACATTTTACTCTACTTACAAAGAACTTACTTACATGCAACAAACATTAGTGAAAAAAAATATTTCCATAGATATATTGGAATAACCTTCCTCCTTCACCAAAGCATTGTCAGAGTTTCTCTGGGTCACCAATACATACACTTAAATATAACATACAGTACAATCTACTGTAGAAGATCATGTACATTAAGAACATGCCCATCAATAACATACAGAACACCGCCACAAACCCATAGTATCTAATACTAAGCTACTAAGCATAGTATCTAATACCTGTGCTTCAGTTGTGCCAGTAGTTAAAACTATGAGTCTAAAATGTCAGAAAATAGTAGCTGAACTCTTTATAATACTAAGTTACAAGTATAAAACATGATTTATGTGCATAATATTGAAAATAAACACATTTATCATTTTACTTGTAAATAATATGTTTTGAGAAAAATAAATATAGTTAAGTAAAATTATAGGCTAATAACAAATTCATTCGATGACCTTAAGTCTTACTGCCATTTGAAAACACATCCTCACTTTTTACGAAATGTTTTTTGGACATTTTCTGTTGATGTGATGTCCACATTGGACAGGTAAGAATGTGAAGCTTTTATAATTTTGCTTTTTTTTGAGGTAAACAACAAATTGGTTGGTTGTCACTGTGACATAGCTAATGTCACTTACACTCACTTACACTTCAAATCAAACCAGAATAGTAGTAAAATGCATTTAATGGCACAAAGTTTATTTGACAAGACAGAGTGAATATGAGATTCATCATCAGACATCACATTTTCAGTTATCAACATTTAAAACCTGATTTTGTAAATGCCTAAGAGGAAAAACTTTAGAAACACTGCTGAATGATTCATTAAAGCTCAGTATTCCAGACAGAAAAGGAAATGCTACTTAAATTAATTAACACACGAAAAACGATCAATAAACCCTCATAAACACAAAGTCATTTACTATCACGGATTAACTTAAATAGGAGTATAATTATTTAAAAATGTCGTTTGCCTTTTCTGAAATCAGAAATGATGAATGTCTCTAGCTGTGCGAGCCCCCCAGCGGTAAACGCGTGTCTCGGCAGGGGGCCGACAGCTAGCAACGCCGTGACGCTGCGGTTTCCCAGAATTCAGTGGGGCGAGTTATCATGGCGGACACTAGGGAGAAAGCGCTTCAAGACTACAGAAAAAAACTACTCGAACACAAAGAAGTTGATGGGCGATTAAAAGAACGTAAGAGGCCATTTAACTTTTACGATTGCGGGGTGGCTTAAATTAATCTAACATGCTTTGTTTTGGTTCATATTAATGCATAGCTGATGTCATCAAGTGGGCTAGCTAGCTAATGCTTTGTCATGCAGTTAGCATCTTCGTAGAAATGAATGGAAGCGAACCGGTTAAAGCTAGCAGTGGTAATTTGGCTCACGTCTAGTAGATAAACACTCGCTGTAAGTTGGTTAATAACTTCTAAATGTTAGATAACTTTAGTTCCTGGAGTGATAACTTTATTTCATTGGCATTTTGTTGCTTTGTTCAATATGTTATCAAGAGCTTCAATTTAAGGGAGCGTGTGGCAGCTAACAGCTGAGGTTACTTTAGCCACGATAACAATGTTTGTGTGCCAGGAGTGCAGTTAGCGCTGGTTTGTGTTTAACAGGGAGTTGAAGAAACAATGCATTCTGTTTAATTTGCAGTGCGAGAACAGCTGAGAGAACAAACTAAACAGTACGAGAAATCAGAGAATGACCTGAAGGCTCTGCAAAGCGTTGGACAGGTAACGTATTCACAGAGTCATCCTCCTTGTGTTTGTGACTGAAAGCAAACACTGTAGCTTTTTCTGTTCTCACTGCAACATGCAGTTCACACTTTGCAAAGTTTGAGACCCAGGAATTTATATTTTTCCTGCTTGGATCCTATACTGTACCTGGCTTTGTTACAACAAATCTATTTTTAAGATGGAAGTTTTTTTTTTAAACTACAATTGTTTTTTGAATCACAAAATTTAGAGGGTTATACAAAATACAAAATTTTGGAATTTTTTCTGTTTATGTTCACATGCCGACAGTAAAAATAGTTCTTTTCTTTGTTGTATTTGGCTGAAAAACATCTGAAGGCTGAAAAATTAAAACTGTATTGTAAAAGAATGGCTTTAAATTAAAATGTAAGATCCTTAAAACAAGCATCCAGTTACTTAGCAAGAGTTGGAAATGATTTTATTGCAGTGATTGCATTAAAAGCTTGAACAAGAAAAAAATAAGTTAAGGGTACTATCATGCATCAATGCTTACATCTGATTTTCCTAACTTAATTTTCAGTACATTTTAATTTATGACATTTCTCAGTTTCAACTTATTTCAGTGACCATTGTGGGTTTTCATTTTTTTGTTTTTGTTTTTCACGGAAGTGTACAGACAATTTTGTCCACGTGTGTATGTGGAATCAGACCCTGACAGACGTGTGCAGCTGATGAAATTTACATCACAAAAATCATTGCAGAAATGCACACATAGAAAAGAGAATGAGTCTTTAGCCTCAATGACTTGGGTCTGCTTGTCTGTGTGTAAAAGGTGAGTGGGGAGAAGGGAGAATGATTTATTCTGTCAATACTTACCTCATGTGCCACATTGTTTGCAGATTGTTGGAGAGGTGCTCAAACAACTGACTGAGGAGAAATGTAAGTTAGTAAGCAGATAGCAGTGCCTTTTCCATGCAGATGTTACCATTTCTCTATTATTTTTTTCCCTCTCATCCTTCTCTGTGATATATCTTCAGTGCTACTATTGTGTTTTATGTGAGTTCTTATGCAACTTCGACTAGCGATTTGTCATTGCTTAGTGACAATTATGGGTTTTTCAATGACTGATTCGGATTTTTAGGGAGCAGGGAAGCCAGTGGCACATTTATAATGCTGATAAAAAATATTTGTAGAGCAGGAACAAATATATCTGTTAAACTACTACTATTTTTAAATGTCAAATCAAATACACATTCACTTGTTTTATTAGTACAATATTTTTTTTTTTTTCAATTTGCATCAGTCAAGATTCAGCTATAATTCAAGGGGGTTTACAAAAATGTGTTGCATCAACCATTCAGGAAATAAAGCTATTTTAATACACACATACTACTTCTAGTAGATTATAAATAATAAAGCCATCACATCATACCAAACATTGCCTTATATTTGTTAGTTGTATAATATTTATTTGAAAATACTATACAGTGAGTGAGTGCCTAAAGTCTGGAATCCATGCACATGAATAAATGTTGAGTTTCCTCAATGATATGCTTTGCTACGCTTGTAGCTGCGGCTGTTCTGTGGATCTTTGTCAATAAGTGATGCCTACATCCTTAACAGTGTTCTTGACGTGGGCAGATATTGTCTCATCCACTTTAGTTGTTATTAGTGGTCTTTCAGGCCTTTTCTCCGGGGGGGGCTTTAGCTCAGTCGGTAGACCATTCACCTCCCGGGACCCTTAGTCCTCCTAGTCCTCCTGGCGACAAGTTGAAATGTCCCTGGGCTTTTTGAAATTGAATGTGGTTGTGTACAGAGGCCAAATGCCCAAAAACTTGTTCCAATATTTATGAACCTGGCTTTAAATGTTAGAACCACTATTACTAGCTACTGGCTTTAAGTTCTACTTACATAAATGACCGCTTAATTCTGATGAACAAATGGCAAACAATATTAAATTTCTGGAATATTGCTAGTGCAAGTTGTCAAACTTTGTCCTTTGTTCAGAACTATATGATTAAAGGAACCCACACTTTCTGAAGCTATGAATTATTATTAAACTATTTTGTTCTATGTGGTCACTTTTAAATAGACTCTGCATCTCTACAATGATCATAATGAGAAGTATAGTACATCCCTGATAAACGATTGATGTGGTAAAGATGTGGTAATTTGGGATGGTCATTTAAATACTGAGGTGGTGATTGATTGGTGGATATTCTGTTCACCAATCATCTTTGAGTGTAACATCGCTACTTAAAATGATCTATATAGTTAATCCTGGTGTCGTAGCCATATAATGTCTCCCAAATCGACGTCTTCTGTCTTGCCTTTCTGTAATGTTATAGGTTTACTTGCAAGGTTTGAACAGCACTTGCTAGTAGGGAATTTACTGCAAAAGCTGCACTGGAGTTGTACAAGGCAGTGGAAAAGAAGTGACACACTACACCAATAGTCAAACTGACACATACGACTGAGTATCACTATATGAACAAAACCTTTGTGTCTCTATTAAGAGATTGATGCCCGCATCCCACAACAGTTAACATGATGTGACAAAACTTCACAATTTCTCTAAGCTGCAGCAACATACCATGAGCAACAATGACAATCCACTCAGAATTGACACATGCCCCCAGAGCAAAAGTGGTTTGTCAGCAACTTTGCCTCCTGTCCTGTGACTGTGATACTATGTGATACTATACTATCTTTTTCTTTTTTTTAATTTGCCAGTTATTGTCAAGGCTACCAATGGGCCTCGATATGTGGTTGGATGCCGCAGACAGGTGAGTCCTAAACAGAGTGTTTTATTATTCATCAAGCCTACTGTAATGCATTGTGTTCTATAGGAATTCTGATACACCATATTTCAAATCATCAGCCAAATGTTACGGTGGTGTTATTTGAAATAAAATGGAACTCTCCAGTTTGTACATATCATTGTGTGTTTTCAGGCGTCTAGAGGACTATACCATATGTGCAAAAAGCATAAAGATCTTCTCCCGTGGGAACTGTGTGATGTCTCATGATTGTACTCACATGAGTTCATGTTCGGATAGTTCTAAAAGCAAAATAAGGTTTTGGGGTTAGAAGCATTGATTATACCTCTGTTGCTTCTCCAAATCTCTGCTGCAAGACTGCTTTATGGATTATTGGATTATTGCATGATTATGTTATTGTATCTGTTCTTCAACAAACAAATATCTTGCTAATACAGATACATTTGTAACATCATACTGGGTACCTGTGTTAAACGAGTGCATATTTTGTCCACATGTACTTTTTTTTTTTTAGATGATTGAGTTTTATGAATCAAAACTGATAGTAGATGCTTCTGGGGAAAAGAAACACAAAGCAGTCTCTGTAAATCTTAACGTCGGTGTCTAGAATCTAAACTGTGATATTTTTCATTAACAGTTGGACAAGTCACAGCTGAAGCCAGGCACCAGAGTGGCTTTGGACATGACAACACTCACTATAATGAGGTAGGCTGGATGTTACCATCTCTTTTCCCTGTCACATTCAGTTAGCATCTTGTTGAAGATCTGCCACAAATTGGAAGTACATAGTAGTTGGATACACATGCAACTGGCTATCGTCTGGTACTCAGCATGTGTTTCTTGTTCCCACAAAGGTACCTTCCCAGAGAAGTAGACCCTCTGGTGTACAACATGTCCCATGAGGACCCTGGCAGCGTCTCCTACTCTGAGATCGGAGGCTTGTCAGAACAGATCCGTGAACTGAGAGAGGTACAAGAAACCCTATAACAATTAGCAATCCAATCATACAAGGCAAATACACTTTCTGATGCATATATTGACATGATTTGCAGTGTATGTTAAAGTTAGAGCCAGTCCATGTTTTATAAAGTTTGGCATTAACTAGAGGGATTTTTTTTAAGATGAGTATCAAGACAAGATTTTAGATATTATTACTTTTTTCTGTATATTGAGCCCAAAACAATGCTGCTCTTATTACTTTTTTCTGTCTGTTGAGCCCAAAACAATGCTGCTCTTATTCTGTGGCAGGTGATTGAACTCCCTCTGACAAACCCTGAGCTCTTCCAGAGAGTGGGGATCATCCCTCCTAAAGGCTGCCTGCTCTACGGTCCTCCAGGTTATTGGCCGAGTGAAAATACACCTGTCTCTATTAGGCCAAGCCATACACCAACATCACATTGTTACATAAACACAGCTAAGCGTGTATTTGTTTAACATACATGTTATTTTATCAATATTTATTTCATGTTTTTTCATTATTTATTTGAAGTTGATGATAGAAATGCCTTCAGGTCAGAAAGTATCTGAACTAACAAATCAGAACAAGTCTATGAGAAAATAATAAGTGGCCAAATCAACATTCACCTACATTCTTAAAAAGAAAGAATGCACAGGTGAAATTGGGAACATCAAAGGCTAGAAGACCAAATAAAACAACTGTGATGGATATCAGAAGAATCCTTGTGAAGAAAATACCTTTCACAACTTAGAGTGTGTGTGTGCGACATACACACCTAAATATAACCTGACTGTATGATATTATCAGTATTGTTAGGTGATTGATTATCACCTTTGGATCTTTTACTGATCATTTTTATTCTGAAACAGGTACTGGGAAGACTCTTCTAGCCAGAGCAGTGGCCAGTCAGCTGGACTGTAACTTCCTCAAGGTGAGTGTCAGTGCCACATTCAGGTTGTATTATCACACTAAAGTGTAGTCAGTCAGCTGATTGTGTGTATGTTGCAGGTGGTGTCCAGTTCCATTGTAGACAAATACATTGGTGAAAGTGCCAGGCTGATCAGAGAGATGTTCAACTATGCGAGGGACCACCAGCCATGCATCATTTTTATGGACGAGATTGATGCGATCGGTGAGTGATTTAAAGGATCTGGTGGGTTTTTCTTAGGGCTTACGCACTTTGTTTTGGGGAGCCTGGTGACTCAATGGGTAGAGCGTGGGGTTGGGATAACTTGGGGGAAAAACTCATGCCAAATCAAGGTGCGGAACACGTACCACTGTAGTGACCCCTGAAGGGACAGGCCAAAAGCCATCGATCTTTTAAGTATTTTGTTTTAGGTTTAAGGGTTTTTAAAATGTGCATATTAATCTTCTTATCTGCGCTGGAAAGTGTGCGAAATATATTTTATGCCAAAGTCTCCTGTAGTCCTTTTCCTTGATGTTTGCAACTGCTTACTCCGCATTCACTGTGTTGACAAAACTATCCTGCCACCCTGTCTATTCTGAGCTCTCACTAAATGTTCTCTGTAGGTGGCCGACGATTCTCTGAGGGAACGTCTGCTGACAGAGAGATCCAAAGGACTCTGATGGAGGTAACTGAATCACTGCAGTGTCTTATTCTTTCAAAACAGTCCCACACCTTAAGTGGACCACAGGCATTACACCTACTACTGTTCCATTTAATCTTAGAAATATGCTGTAGGAGTTCAAAATGCTCTTTAAGGAGAATACTCTATCACATCACCGCTCCTCCAACTTGGTGCACCCAATCCTCAGGATGAGAAACTGGAAAAAATATCAGCCTTTGTCTCGCTGTTCGCTTTTCAGTGAGCTTACACACAAACTGTTACCGTTTTCTTCTGAGAACCTAACACAACAGGTGAACTCTGAGCATGATCAGTAGTTTCAGTGGCTCTAGTTTGAAGCATCTATCCACATTTAATAAGGATGTTTAACAGGAGTTGCATGTGGCCATCTCGCACAGCTCTATCGGTGCTACTTAACCTACGGCTGTGTGACATATTGGTTATTTTAATTCATTTACATTTTTGATTTTTTATTATTCAAAATAAAACTTTGATTTTTACAGTATCTGCTGTCCATCAAATGGCAAGCAGCAGCAGACACAACAGTGAAATCAGCTGTCTTCATTGCTTTGAAGATATATACATGCAGAAGATCATGTTACATTAGTTATAATGAAATTTTAGGCTCTGCACCTTTTCTCTCTTTTACTTTTCTTTGTGCTTGAGCTTCACATATTAAAAATAGTCAGTGTCTCCACAGCAGGATTAGCCTCCTATAGGCAGCTGTATGCTGCACTTCTGCATTCATGTCATAAGTTAGTTTGGATTTATGTTAAGCATGTCAACTATAACTGAAAAACCTGCATTGTATTAGACTGCGTACAGTCACAAAAAAAGTAGTGGCAGTAGTTTGTACTTTCCTGGGTTTTTTTTTTTTTTTGCATAAATTGGTAATAAAATGTAATCTGATCTTCACTAAAGTCCTCACAGTTGCAGTGAGGACTTGCTCAACACACTGGGCTGGCATTTATTTAAATGTCTCATCATATTAGAGTTACTGCTGGTAGCAGAAGCCACCTATTCCACAGTGCTTGTACACGGTTTCACCCACCACCATTTTCCTGTTATAATCATTAGTAACACTAAATCTGTCCTCACATACAGCAGACCAGACTTTTCAAGACTGAATGACAGCTGAATTTGACCCGTCATCTGTACCAACTACTGTCCCTGGGTTATTGGGCAGATTTTGAGACTTTACCACCAGTATTTTATTTACATCAACCCTCAATACCTCAACCTGTATAAAATGGACTTAACAATACATACATGCCGCCAACCATGTCTAGCAAAACAAAATGGTCAGTTTTTTAGTTGAACAGTTCCACCACAAACTGTGATTCACTCAGGGTCAAAAGATTTAGAACACCAGCATATATGGTCAATGTAGCCTTCGTCTCTGTTATCATGACATGTCTTATAGGTACTCAGTGATGCAGCTTTTAAGCATTTAAAGTTAAGAGCACATTCCTGTTGTACAAGCCGTGAACCCTGGTAGTCAAACAGCACTGCTTATTTGAAATGAACAAATAACCCAATTAACAACAAGCACCAGCAGTTGTGATGATTAGAGGTGGTGATTAATAGTAATTTAATGTGGTGTGTGTCTGCATGTGTTTCTCTGTCCATTCATTCCATCAGCTGCTGAACCAGATGGATGGCTTTGACACATTGCACAGAGTCAAGATGATCATGGCCACCAACAGACCCGACACCCTGGACCCTGCCCTGCTGCGGCCCGGCAGACTGGACCGTAAAATCCGTAAGATCTGCTCCAGTTACTACCACTCTTCTGTTCAGCAGTTCTGCGTGAACAGCAAAACAAAGTGTCGTACTTTTGTTTTTCAGACATTGAACTACCTAATGAACAGGCCCGGCTGGATATCCTCAAGATCCATTCCAGTCCTATCACCAAGCATGGAGAGATAGGTTAGTGCTCCTTCTGAAATTATACATTTTCAATACATATGAAAACATTTGGCTGACATCATACATCTTCACCATCCAGATAATGTAAATTATAAGGTCAGACAGTATTGGTGTACACAGTCACATCTATTTTGGTTGCTTTCAGATTTTGAAGCCATTGTAAAGTTGTCAGACGGTTTCAACGGAGCTGATCTTAGAAATGTGTGCACGGAAGCAGGTCAGATATTTTTCACCATCAGATTCATGTCCACTCCTTGTTCAACTGCATTCACGCCGACTTTTGTTCACAGGTTTGTTTGCTATCCGCTCTGACCGGGAGTATGTCACTCAGGAAGACTTCATGAAAGCTGTGCGGAAGGTGGCGGACTCGAAAAAGCTGGAGTCCAAGCTGGACTACAAGCCTGTATAAACTCCCTTTTGTCATTTTCTTCCCTTTACCTGATGTTTTTCATTGCATTTTCATGGATTTATTCTATTCTTCAAGGCCAGATACAAATTGATTGATGTTTATGGGAAGCAATATTAGAGTTCTTTGTCCCGCAGTCACCAACGAAGTGAAACTTACTCAGAAACACCTGTTTCCACTTGTTAGTCTGACTCACCTCAGGGTGGCTGATCAGTGTGGTGTCCCACCAAACATTTGTATAACATAAGTTGATGTACTGAAATATACCATTATATTATACATAATCCATGTTGTTCAGTTTCATTTTGACTCAAGATCCACTTACTAACTTTTAAGGTCTTCCAGCTGCATACATTCTTTATCAGCACGAGTAATTTCACTGTAAACTTGAACAATAGTAAGGTGGAAATCGCTAAAAAAAGTCAGTGGCGAAGTACAAAAAAGTGAAAAACTGGAAATAAACCACCACTATCCCCAAGTCACAATTTATGGCCAAGCTGTAGTTGGACAACCTTGGTGCACCTGAGTCTGTTGACTCGCCCCCCAAAAAATCGTAGCAATTTCAATAAACAGACCTACATGTTGGTGTTCACATGTTTCCATCCGCCAGATTAGCACAAACATCTGACTTCACCCAAAAAATAAATGTCACACTAAGCTGATAAAATGCACACCACAGAAAACGCAAATGAAATGACTGGAGCAGTCCATAGAAACATGACCTACATGTGCTCTGGACAGGATTAAAATCACACCACTCATATGCCAGCAATGGTGGGGGGGCTTGGTGGATTAGTGGTAGAGCGTTGGGTTGGGATGCAGAGGGCTGCAGATTCGAATCCCACCCTATCAGTTACGGCCCGGCCTAGCCACCAAGGGGCCACGCTGGTGCCGAACCCAGATAAATGGGAGGGTTGCGGCAGGAAGGACATCAAGCTTAAGAACTCATGCCAACTTGACGTGCGGGACACGTTTTGCTATGACAACCCCTAAAGGGATAAGCCAAAAGCTGTTGATCTTTGACCCAAATGAGAGATAAACCCCAATTCTAACTAGATTAAACATGGTGTGATTTCATGGAGTGGTCCAACACTAAACATGTTTTTCTACTTATTTGTTTTAGATCTTTTAATTCTTTCTTACAGATAATAGTCAGCTGTCTTCTTCATTTACACCATGACATTAAAGATTAGGAATTAATTGGCTGGGGTTAAATACTGCATTGGTCATATAAACCACGTCAAACCATCCAGTACATTCGTAAATTAGAAAACGTGTATTCTGTATTGTGTATTCTTTACATAAAAAGGTTAAAGTATTTACAATCTTTATAAATATGAAAACAAACTGATCACTTGTGACATGAATCATACACCTTCCTGTTTATTGTAACAACAATACTGATTACTCAGTTTATATATTTAATGATGACCTGAGAATGTTATCTATCTCATAATATCTAGGCCATCACTTATATTTTATTTTTTACAGTGTCTAATCATGTTTTAAAGCTCAACCTTAAACTAGGGGGAATGTTTGTTAATAGAACTTTTGAAGGATGCTAATCGCGAGGCAGGTAGCAAATAGTGGATGTATAAGTAGCTTAACTTTTCTAGCAGGGGAAGCGGAGTGTAAAAATCCTGCCACAGGTCAGTGCCAAGGAGTTGCAGAGCTTCAAGGACATTCAGCGGTTCAGAGTGCAGTCAACGCTGTGCAGCCGGCCCATTCCTCAGAGTGAAGGACTCCAGGACGAAGGCCCTGCAGATGGGGCAGTGCTGGAAGTGTGACACACAGCTGTCGCACACACAGGCATGTCTGCAGGGAAGCAGCACCCTGTTTACTGTGGCGTTCTGACAGACCACACAGTCTCTGCTCATCCTCTCTGACCAATCCTCCTCCAGCACTGAACTCTGCTCCTCTTGGCTGGCGGCCTCTGTGGGTTCACTGGCCGGGGTAGTCTGCTCTGATTCAGGAGACCCGAACAACCCCCCACTGTCAGCTGACATAAAGAGAGGCTGCAGGGTACAGGAAACATGGAATGTCAGCAGAGAAAACATGACTCAAACAATACCTCCAACTGACAGCACCGGGATCGTAATGGAATCATCACTAATTTTATACAAAAGGACAGTTCATTATTCAAATGAACTACAAATTAATAATATCTATATCACTTTCATAGTAAGAATTTCTGAAGAGTTTAGACTCCACCAGTCAATTTGGGCTGATTGCTTATATAAATATATATATAAAAAACAAAAACATTCAAAATCATTTTTACCATCTGGAGGGGAGATCTACTAAAGATCACACCAAGAGAAAGGTTTGGAATTGTCTGGGAGGCCACAAGGAGCCCAAGGATAATGTTGAGGAAATTGCAGAGTCTGACACTTCTTTTTATGAGTCCACTATCAGCAGCACAGTAAACAATTGTGTGCATCACAGAGTTTCAAGAAGGAAGCCGCTACTCTCCTACAAGAAAAATTGTCACCAGTCTACAGTTTGACCAAACTCTTCCATATCCAATCTGTAAGAAGTTGTGATCTCAGTATCATAATTTTGACCTGTTTTGCTGCCGCTGGTCCGGGACAGCTTGTCATTATGAATGAACCTATAGATTCTGTGCAATTTTTACAGGAAAATGTCAAGGTATGGATCCGTGGACTGGAGCTCAACAGATAATGAGTAGATCATAAGGCTGGATAACAACCCTCAATACACAAGTAAGTTCTTGTCTGAAGTTACAATAGTGCCAAATCTCTCTTTTGGGTTTTCTACTTGAGCTGCAGAGTAACAAATGTAAAACACATAATCAGGAGATGTAATTCCTGTATTACTATCAGCTTAAAAACGTAAATCTGTCCTTTAATTCTGTGTAGCTATGAGTTGGTAGACAATGAAATGTTCACGGTCAAAATGTGGTTACCAGCTATCTAACGAGCAATTTTAGACAAAACAAACTGTGACATACCTTTAACTCATACATGTTCCCTTGTGAAGTGAGAAGGTACTGAAAGAGAACTCGTGCAGAAAGGCGATACTTGTCGTCAGGAACATGAATAACTGTCACATTGGCCACCTGAAAGAGAGAGAGGAAACCTAATGTGAGTTCGTGTTCAAGCTGTATGTTTGAAAACTTTATTAATTCTGGCTTATTACACTGACTCTGTAAATGAACATAACTCCAACTCTTGACTTGGTTTGAGTATTGTCAGTTAAATATTTATCAGATCCAACAGCAATGAAACATTTTTTAAGGTTTTTAATTCAATATGTGGGTGTTAGTTTCCTCAATAGCCTTGTACCTGTATGTGAAGTATAAATAATAATAGGTCATTTTACCTTATCAGCAATCAGACATGGTAAAAATAAACAGCAAACAACCAGACTTCAATGTCTAAACAAGAGATGGACTCACAATATTGTACTTGTCTCTGGCTTCAGGCTCTGCCAGCATAAGCACTACCACCAGTGGGTAGCGTTCCCTTGGCAACGGACCAAAGTCTTTGATCCCCTTCTCAGCAGGAAGCTGTGAGCGATGTTCCTCTCTCTCTTCACCACCAATGCTGATAGGTTGTGGTCAAAGAGACAAACATCAGGACGTTGATAATGCAAGTGTCCTACAACTATGTGACCCTTTGTCAGTACTGTCAAGGATACTAGAAGCTCTGGCAGTGGTAGTAGCTGAGGTGTAGCGCCTCCTGGAAATGTTTAGGGGTGCTGAGCCTCAGGCTATGCTGATGAGCCTGCAGCACCCCCTGCAGTGCACTGACCTCACACCCCCAAAAACAGTTCAGGACACAGGGTTCCAAACAGCAAGACCTCAAAGACACACCATCTGCAAAAGAGTGTTCACTAATATTATCATGGCCTGGACATAAAACAAGATGGAGAGAGTATTTAACACTCCCAGACACTTTAAAACCAAATTACACCTAACTTCACCCATTACAGTGACAGTACTTCTTACCAGTGACGGAGGCCGGCCCAGAGCCCAGCTCCAGGGCGAAGGGATTAGTCACCTGAACCATTTGCTTCTCAGGGGTTGGTTGAATAGACTCCGTCTCGTCAGAGCTGCGTAGGATCACGGGGACATCGAAGCCAAACCTGCAGGACACGAGGCAGAGTGAAGCAAGAATAAAGAGAGTTTTACTGTTTTAATGCACTTTGGCATAAGGGCAATTAGTTATTTAAAGCAACGGTTGCATTTTCTTAAATTGTACTTTGCAACAGCGAAATAAAAAGTATTTATTATGGAATTTATGAACATGTTTGTTAGGAATCTACAGAAACTGTAACAGAGCTTTAACGTTAGCTGACACTGATTCTATACCGCCATGGTTGCCTGCGACAACATAACATATAACATATCTATATTTCTGTCTATAATGACAGATTCATGACTGTAACGTTACGCCGATAATACTCGAGAGACGCTTGAGTGGAAGCAGTCAAACTATGACAATAATGTATCAGACTGTTGCTAAGATAACTTGGCTAAATGTCACTTACCAGCCAAGCACCATAGCGGCGGTAACTACAAAACACATAGAAACCACACTAATGTAAAACAATGGAGAATACTCATACAAGGTCACCAGGAAAACAGCTGCCATTTCATATTATTTATGTCGCAAAAGAAACGCATTTAACAAATATCCCTCCAGTAAACATTTGATGCAGCGGCCATGACAGGAACTCCTCGGCTGAAACTACGGTGGCCTAAAAGATATATTAAAATACTATACAGGACTAAGTTAAACTATTTTTGCAATTGTGTTAGCCACAAACTAAAACAGTAGTTACTTCAAAATCATATAATTATTAAAATGCTGTACTGACTAAAAGTTGATCCAATATTATCTACTTGTAAACTAACAACCTGAATTAGTGAAAACGCCAAACAGAATCAATGTTTTCAGTGAACAAACCATCAAAATTAAACAACCGGAAGTACACATAATTTTGGCAAAAGTGCAAGCTGTTATTATAGGAGCACTCACCTACAGTATAAAACACTACCTCCTATATTTTCATTCGCTATATAATCTTCCATAGCTTTTCACTGTTTTACAAACATTTTAAAGTGCGTGTTATTGCTCATGGATTTGGAGTTTATTTTGAATGGTTGAAACAGGAAGCACAGCTCGTCGCCATTGACGTGACGTTGTGAAGCGACTGAGATTACCGCCCTAGCTAGTAGCGTTCATTGATCAGATTGAAGCAGTTACCAGGAAAAAAAAAACGGGAATGCGAATGGAAGTGTTGAACGACAGGACAAAGGTTTTGGGGTAGTTTAGAGCAGTCTGCGGAAACGCTTCTTACGCCGTGGCCGTAATGTAGGAAATTTTTGTCGTGGTAAGAGCAGTTAGGGATACAGATGTTACCAGCTGATGGAACATATTCCGTTAATCGTCTGTAATAGTCAAACAGGAGGGACGTCATTGTACGTTTGTATCACATTGTTTTCATGTAGTAAGTCCGCTCATTTTGGGCTGTGCCGTGAGAACTATGGATGATAAAACGACTATCCGCCAGCAGAGCTCGGAGAATAACTCCGTCAGCAGTAGTGAATGGGATATGGCAAATGATGTGTTTGTGTCCGGCTACGACGACAATTCGCTGGGAGACAGCGTTGGTGTTGGGGATAGGGGCACAGTGCAGCCCGGCTTAGAAAGACACCTGCCCCTGCTACGGGGGGACGCGCACCGCTTATCCCAGGATGGCATCATGCTAGGCCTGCCAGGGGAGGAATACACGGGCTCCTCGTACCTAGATATCGAAGCAGACTACGCTGAAAGTGATGGGAATGTCACCACCAAGAAGCGCGTACGGTCCAACAGCTCCAGGCACCGCGGTGAGATTGTCGCGGAGCTGGGTCCAGAAGAGGTGCGCTGGTTTTACAAAGAGGACAAGCGGACGTGGAAGCCCTTCGTCGGACACGATTCTTTAAAAATCGAGATCGTTTATCGGAGGTTCTGCGAGCAGAACCCTGACAAGGTCAAACGCCCCATCGATCAGGCCGAGGCCGAAGGGAATGAGGCAACCGTGTCCAGAGAGATCCTGCCAGAAAGCGGGGCATTGGACAGTGGAAGTGTCCGTGTGGAGGTTCTGGACGACATCAACACCAGCGTGGAGGCAGTGTGTGTCAGAGGGGGGCTCTATGAAGTGGATATCAGGGAGAAGGAATGCTATCCCGTTTACTGGAACCGTGAGCATGACAATGATTTATGCACATAATGATAAATCTGATTCAGCAAACCACAGCCTTGAAGTTACTACCTTACCTTCTTTGATTAGTGAGAAATCCTATTATTACTACCAGTACTCTACTACTACAAGTACAACTACTACTACCACTACCTCTGTACTGCGTAGATCCTTTACAGTTACCGGATAGATTATTCATGCGGTTCCCTGATCAGTAAAAAGTGACTGGGTTAATATTCCTTGTTGCAAAGGTGATCAAACAACCACAAAGAAACAAACAAAATGTAAAAATACCCAGTAGAATTAATGAAAACAAGTGCAAAAGAGCCACAAACAATTAATGAGAAATGACGACAAAACAAAAATTAGAGCAGAAATGTTAAAAGTTACTTTTTAAAGATGCAAAATGGCTAAAAACTCAATAACTAAGCAGATACGCAGAATGACCACATAAAAACTATAAACAATGGAATATTGATGCTAAATGACTAATGAGAGACACATTAACACATTCCAATCCAGTCTCCTGTATAGGACGGCTAGGGGGCTTCGACATCTTCGTCTGTACCAATCATACTCCACTACCACAGTTTACTGTTAACCTACTTTGACTATCATTAATAAATAATAGCTATTGCTATAAAACTGCTACAAGTCTAACTGAATCAGTTTATATACAGCAGATTGTAGATAATTTCTTCTATTTTAGTCATTATTGATTTGTCAGTTCAAATTCAAATTCCTCACAAGATCACCCATGAAATAGACACACTCATGCCTCTGAGATGATTTCTGCTGTGAATGCAACTCCTAAAAACACTACACAGTATGATCTGACTCTGCAAGAAGTATATTTAACGTGTATATGGCTGATGAAGTCAAGTCAAATCAATTTTTCTTAGGTTATGCAACAAATCTTTCTGAGCTCAAAAGGACTTTTGAAATGCCCTAATTTGTCCAACCAACATTCCAAAATGAGAAGAGACAGAAGGAGATATCCTTTGGTATTTGCAAAGATAATATTTCAGTGATGGCAGCTTCCTCAATTGATCTATTTTTGTTTGACAAAAGTCTTTTTTAACCCGCGTTAAAGTTTTTCACTCACAATCAAGTTTTCACTTTATGCCTTGTGAGCATGAACACCCTTTCTATATTTGTCTTGCTCACTTCAAATATTTTTATTCTCCCGCTCGTATTTAAAGCATTTCCTGTACTTTGTTTAAGCTATGGAAGTAAGTTAAGCAAGTATGAGCTGCATGAGCTTTCAGACAGTGTGCTTAAATGCCATGGCGTGTCCTCAGAACAAGACCGTATCCCTGTGATGAGGGGTCAGTGGTTCATTGATGGAACCTGGCTTCCTCTGGAGGAAGATGAAAGTGACCTCATCGAGCTGGAGCACCTCGCCCGTTTCCGGGGGCAACAGATGAGGGACACCTACGAGATGGAGGCAGTGACGACCACAGTGGACAGCAAGGATGGTAAGGAATGTAAGACATGGTGTGTGTGTGTGTGTGTGTGTGTGTGTGTATGTGTGTGACAGACAAAGAAAGTAAAGGTGTGTGAAGAGGTGAATGTGTTTAAAGACTACAGGTGCTATAAAATGGGTAACAATGTGTGTGTTTGTTTGTTATTCTAACATTCAGTAAAAGGCTACAATACAAGTCAGGTGACGTTATTTTAGCTGACTCCAGCTGAACCAAGTAGGAACCTTACCTGAGAGGGGAGGAGCTTTCAGCAGTCTTCAAATGTACTTCAATTCACACACATTTAACACATATACACCCATGGGGAATGGTAAATTAATTATGTCTGCTGAAGTGTGCCACTTGCTGTTAATCACAGTGCGACTGTCTCGCAGCCATCCACAGTCTGAAGCTGAGCCGGAGCCATGTGGACTGGCACAGTGTAGATGAAGTGTACCTGTACAGTGATGCCACCACCTCCAAGATCGCACGAACTGTCACTCAGAAACTAGGATTCTCTAAAGGTATGTGAACAAACGCTGCCAGACACAGAAGATCAGTTTAGCCAATCGACTGCAGGAGCAATTCTTGGAACTACTATTGGTCAAACATTTTGTGTGTGGCCTAATATAGAGCATAGATGCAAAATTGGTATGTTATAGCTTCAGGTTAGTAGTAGCAGACCAAATGCTATAAAATAATCTAATGTCCTCAGCTTCCAGCAGTGGGACACGTCTCCATCGTGGATACGTGGAGGAGGCAGCGCCGGAGGACACCCCACCTGAGACAACACACATTGTCTTTGTAGTGCATGGCATTGGCCAGAAGATGGACCAGGGTCGCATTATCAGAAACACCAGCATGTGAGATATGGGGAGGTTTCCATTGGGAGCGTAGAGATTTCACTTGATTAAGAATGATTCCTGAAGTAATTGCTTTATGTCGGTTGGTGTGCAGGATGAGAGATGCTGCAAGAAAGATGGAGGAGAAACACTTCTCTGATCGCACCACAGAGCATGTGGAGTTCCTTCCTGTGGAGTGGAGGTCAAAACTGACTCTGGATGGAGGTACGCTGCACTTTGACTTGTCAGTGGTTTGGCTTTAACAAAGAATACAAGTGATTTAACTCAAGTGGAAAGTACGGAATAAATAAATGTTTATATTTTTACTTATTGTAGTATTTGCCACTGCATGGTGTAATTGATAGACTGTTTAGCAATAATTAAATAATGCACCTCACCAAGCTGAATAAACCGTCTTAGGGAGCAGAAACACACCTTCTTATGTACAGTGCATTCAGAACGTTATCAGACCCCCTTCACTTTTTTTCAATCTTGTTATTTTTGTTTGTTTAAATTCATCTTTTTCTCATTAAAGTCCAGTCAGTACCCCATAATGGCAAAGTCCAAAAAGAATTTTGGAATGTCTGTTTAAAAAAAAAAGAACAAAAACAAACAAAGAAAGATGTATATGTGTTAGCCACATATATCCACTTTTTTTTTTTTTTTTGTCCTTTCGGCTTATCCCGTGAGTTCAGGGTCGCCACAGCGGATCATTAGCCGCATGTTGATTTGGCAGTTTTTACACCGGATGCCCCTCCTGACGCAACCATCCCCAATTTCTACCTGGCTTGGACCGGCACTGCACAGCTGGGGAGGGGAATGGGCTGTTAGGGGTTCAGTGTCTTGCCCAGAGACACAGAGAGAGAGAGAGAGAGATATATATATATATTTTATAAAAAACACGTCTTCAATAAAATAATACAGTGCTGGTGAAAGTTAGTCTGTCAGTAACTTGAATGTAGGTTTTTCATGGTTTGGGCTGCGTAATTCAGGGATCCTGAACTGCCCTGTCACCCCCTTATTGTTTAAAAGGTAAATATGAGACCAACACAAAATGTTATGTATTGTTTAAAATATCTATCTCCAAATGTCTTCCAGTAGAGCAAAAAATTGACTTCCAATACTTTTGGAGGGGATTGTATGTGTTTATAGGTTCCATATCTGAATGGAGCATGTGACAGTTTATGTGACAGTGGATGTATTTGCATGTTTTCCCTGCAGACACGGTGGACTCCATCACTCCAGATAAAGTGCGAGGTCTCAGAGACATGCTAAACAGCAGCGCCATGGACATCATGTACTACACCAGCCCTCTGTACAGAGACGAGGTGAGCCTGACACACCTTTTCAGCCTGGGGTTCTCCTATTGACTGTGCATGTGCACTTTGTCACCCTGCTGATAGTTGGCAAGCTTAAGTCCCATAAGTCTGAATTTACTGAACTCAGTTAGAATTCAATCCTGCAAAAAACGGCTGTGTAGGATTGAGTTATGGTCAATTACCTGATTGTGAAAAGTAGTACATGATTAATCAAGTGAAGTGTCAAAATATAAAACAAAATTAATTTAAATTACGCTGACTCAATAAAAGTAGTATCACAGACAAATACTTTGTGTGTGTGTGTGTGTGTGTGTACGTAGATAACCAGGGGTTTGACTCTAGAGCTGAATCGTCTGTACTCGCTCTTCTGCTCACGGAATCCAGACTTTGAGACTAATGGTAAGGTGTCCATAGTATCGCACTCGTTGGGCTGCGTCATCACCTACGACATCATGACAGGCTGGGACCCCGTGCGCTTTCATCATCAAGAAGCACCTGACCCAGAGGAGACAAAGGCACGCTGGCCAAGTGATGAGGAGCGGCACCTTCAGGAGCAGCTGAGACTGACACGCCTCAGGTATTGCAGGACAAGGATGTAAAGCAGATGTCTCAACTGGCAACATGTTATTTCACTTTACCTGATGCGAGTAGCTGTAGAGTAGATTGAGTAGCTTCTCATTTATCATTCTCATTTCTTCATCAACCCTGTCAGAAGACCTACTCCATGGTCGTGACAAAGAGGAAGCTCTGTATCAGAAAGGTCAAATTATCAACCTGCATCATATGACTTGCTTCATGCTCCCTGCAGAGCACTCAGGTCTGCTAACCACAATTTGTTGGCACCAGGCTTAAAACCAAGGGTGACTCTTGCAATTCTGTCAGAAAATGCAACCCGTTGTTTTTTTCCAAAGAGGGTGCTACCAAACTTTAAGTTTAGGGTGCCAATAATTTTGTATAGTGCATTTTTTGGGTTCTGTGTGGAATTGTATCAGATTTGACTTTTCTTCTCAGTTTTTTTTTATTTTTGTGTTGCTCCAGTGCAAACAAAAACCGTAAGCACGTGAAAACCAAAACATTTGCAATTGGAAGGATTTTCTCAGAGAAAGGTGGCATTTTCTGACAGAGTTGACGGGTGCTGGTATTTTTGACCACGACTGTACCTGTATAGACAGGCTCGTCCCAACCCTGACCATAAAAGGAAGGAGAATGAAATGTAGAAAATCGGTTACTTTGACTAGTGTTGTACATTTGTCTTTGTCTGTTGTCAATATTTGATGTGTTCTGTTTTGGTCTGTTCTTTTTTTTATGTCCTATGGTTTTCTATTTTTTATTGTTTTCATGTGGAGCACTTTGTGAGCTCTTCTCTGTAAAAGGTGTTATACATTTTACTTAATTTACCCACATGGCTAAATTCCTTATGGTAGCATGATGGTTATTATGCAATGCAATTGGAGTCTGCCCTTGGCTTTTACAAGGTTTCCCCAGAGTCCTGGGAAAAAAAATGGTAAAGTCTTGCATTGAGAAATTCTTTTTGAACAGCTCGACAATTGTCAAAGTTGTGAACACAGCATAGCGTCATTCCAAACATTTTTATAACATTTTTTATTTTTATCATTTATATATTTTCTAAACTATTCAGTAAAATTTTGTCTCCGTCCTAAATGTCCTGAGCATGTTCCAGGCCTACAACTCTATCTATGCTTGTATTTACAAAATACGATGAAGCTAGTGAAATGTTTTCTTTGAGTCAATTATGTAATTGTTTTTTTTTTTTTTTTTGTAATTTTGATCCTCTCTGTATGTTACTGATTCCCCCGTCAGGTTGAGAGACTTGGAGGATCAGTTTCAGGGTCTGCAGACCTCATCTTGTGTTGCAGTGCCAGCCTTAAAATTCAAGGTAACAATTGTTGGACTGTACTGTGTTTGTGATCAGTGACCAGCTTTTTTTAGTTCAGCATGTGTTGTGGATATAATGACAGCAACACTCCCTGTGACTCAAGTCTTCTTATAAGAACAACAATCCTCCCACGTCCTCTTTATGTTTTCTGTGGGGCTGACTGAAACTCAAGGATAAGGTGCAAGATAAGGGAACGGTGTCATTGTCTGGGGCATTGAGCAGCACTAAGGCTCTGACTGTGTTTTACACCACGATGTCTCTGGTCTCAATGCACCCTGATCTGTGTTGCAGGTAGAAAACTTCTTCTGCATGGGCTCCCCTCTGGCTGTTTTCTTGGCATTGCGAGGGATCCGGCCTGGAAACAATGGCGTGCAGGACCACATCCTCCCCACATCTATCTGCAAACGCCTCTTCAATCTATTCCATCCCACAGACCCAGTGGTGAGCTGCAGTATCGACATCTGCTTGTGTCAGATTGCAATCAGCACCCACTTCTTTGCTTTTTTATAAGTTACAGTATTGTGTTCATAACAATGAAAACTAGTGAGCTGGCAATGATATTAAAATGAACTGTGGAAGAAACACATTTCTGTAAACTGGTGTTGTGAGAGACCGTCATCAGCCTAAACATTTGTATTTTCTTTTTCAGGCATACAGGCTGGAGCCTCTTATCTTAAAGCACTACAGTAACATCACACCTGTTCAAATCCACTGGTGGGGCCTGTGGTTATATATAAAGGATTATGACGCCTAAAATAGAATATGTGTTGTGTTCCTTTGTGTCTGGTACTATATAACCCAATAGTGATTGAATCCTGTGTCTGTGTTACGAAAAGTAGACCTTAAGGCAGAATGATGACTAAATGTGCTGTGACTGTGTTACGTAGGTACAACACCACCAGTCCAACGCCATACGATCAAATCCGCCCCACACTGCTCAACCCCATGAAGGAGGCCACATCTGTCTCTGACTCGGAGAGCATCCCCAGTCCTTGCACCTCGCCACCCCAGGTTCGACGGCACTACGGGGAGTCCATCACCAACCTGGGCAAGGCGAGCATTATGGGTGAGCACACAGACCCCTAGAGGGTTATGGCTGCGTGGATGACAATAGGATATAGTATAGACGGTAGTTATTTTTTCTCATGGTAAAAAACGACTTTATTCACTGTGAAAGCCAACGGAATTTACTAACTTTGTTTGAGCCAGAAGCTGCCTGCACTGCTGATAATGTAGCAATGTAAGCAGTGGGCACTAAACAGGAGCTAAACAAATCAATAGAAGCAATTAGCTTCGTTCTCTTACACTGACAGTGTGCTTTTTCTTTTCCTTTAAGTGTCTGATATGGGGTGGAGACATTTACAACTGATGACAGGTGTTTTATATTATGGAGCAGATGTGAATTTACTATTTTAACACAGTGTCATCTTTATGGACCTGCTAATGTAACTATCTGACAGACAATTGCATAGAAAGTAAAAATGACACGTATTCATGAGAACTCTTCTTTGCTTTTTAATGCACTTATCATGTTAACTGACAGTTTAGACCCGCTCAGTTTCAAGCTGTCATTGTTTGAAGTACAACAAAACAAAACCTCAACAGAGAAGAAAACTCAACACAGTGTTACAGAAACCTTGGCTGAATTCACTTTAAAGGCAGTTGTGGTCAAAGGTTCAGCAGAAGTCAGGGATATGCCACTGCTCCGTCACCTGCTAATATTTGTCCCATAACTTGTTGTCGGCTCAGTAGAACTGAGCACAGTCATTCTATTCAACTCAGTGCATTGTGATGTTACGCTTGAAGCAGATACAGTATTAAGCTTTTGAAGCAGAAGTATAGCGTAAAGATGTTTTAAAGCTTCACTTCACCAGGTGAAAAATCACATGACCACACCACCTGAAGCCCCATTTCGTCACAATCCGAAATGTATGGCACTGATTTTAAACTCATTTAGTGTTGCAAAGTGTATTTAAAAAGATATTCTTCATAATTCAAACTTTTATTAAACAAATTAACAGTGCTGGCAGCATAAAAAGCATCTTTTGATCAACTTTTATATCTTTTTTTTTTTTCACCCATTGACATGCTGCCATTTTAACTGTTTCAAATTCTTCCAAACACTGAACCAGTTTCAACACTGTTGCTTTATATAGATTCAGTGCTTCAGAAAGCCTCAGTTTCTCCACCGCGACCGTTGGCACTATGTACAGTAAATATTTATACCATCCACAAATATTACCTCCCCTCAGGTGCTGCAAGTCTGGGAAAGGGAATCGGAGGAATCTTGTTTTCTCGCTTTTCCCGATCCAGTGGCCAGGTGGGCGGAGTGGAGGAAGAGCCCTCAGATTGTGAGGGTGGAGCAGCTGAATTGGAAAATGTGGCTTCAGGAGAAGGAGCAACGGGGGCAGAGAGTGAAGACAAAGACAAACGGTTAGAGGAAGAGACGAGCGAGGTGGAGCCTGCCATGTCCCAGTCCACCTCAGCTGTCATGGACAGCACCTCGTGTAAGTATGAGGCTTTTGCTGGTCCCACAGTGTTGGAACAAGCCACCTAACTCTACACACTGAGCATCCTCACTCACAATATTTAAAACAAAAGTTCAAGTCAACTTCTTGTGCACCTAAACTTAAACGTAAAACAAAAATCTTCCTCTTCTGGCACTTTATTTCAATCACTTCCTGCTGTCATTTTTTTTTATTTGTGAGATTAAGTCCAGCAGGGACTCAGAACTACTTTACTGACAGCTAGATGGAGATCTTGTGTTTTTTTTTTCTGTTGCAGTGGAACTGGACAGACGCATTGACTATGAGCTGCGCGAGGGCTTGGTGGAGAGTCGATATTGGTCAGCGGTGACCTCACACACGGCCTACTGGTGCTCTTATGATGTGGCTCTGTTCCTGCTCAACTTCATGTACAGACCACAAGAACAACCTGTACCTGCAGAAGACAACTCAGACACCTCGTAACATAAGTGCAAACTGACACAGCTGGGGTCAATTCACATTCTATTCATCCAAACCCATGTTATGGAATGTATAAAAATGTGGCTTCATTCAGTGGAACCCTTTTGACTCACACAGGTTTCTGAAATCTGTAATATGAAATATATGATGACGCTGACTTTGGAAAGACTAACATCTTTGATTACTAACTCATATTTAAATGATAGAAAATGTTGTAGATGAAAATTTGTTTTTTGATATTGTTTAAATGTTGCAAAAGATGTATTCTTTTTTTTTTTTTTTTTTTTTTTTGATTGGAAGAAATTTGAAAAACCAAACTAAAGCTAAAGCTCCTGTCGTGGCTAAAAGGCTGCTATGTCCATTAAACTCTACTCTACACTAAAATGTTACATAATTATTTCCCAGCAGAATGTTAATGTAGTTGTTGGCAGTAATATGTTTTTAAACACAATACTCCATTTCTATTTGAATGGCTTGTGTGTTATGCACTCTGCAAATCAGATTTCACTTCGATTCAAAGATTTTATTTTAACATTGGCAGTGTGAGATTTCCGTATGCTGCAAGCAAAGCTAACTGTGATCGAATGAATTGAACATGAATTGACCCGACACAGATGCAACCACACACAAATGATTTACCCGTTTCACACATTGCATCATAATTCCTCTCCGTTTAAACTGTTACTTCAATGACTTGAGCAGACATGTGTTTGCACTCAAAGCCAGTCTTCTGTTTCCTGGTACCCTCTGTACAACAACCCCAGGTTCTTTTGCCAAAGCACCCTGCTGTATTGGACTGTTTTTTGCTGCTCAAACTGTAGCCATAGAGAAAATCCCAGTATTTGTTCCATGTCTAATGTCAATCTCCAAAGAAATTGTTTCTCCATAGTTCTCATAATCTCCAAATGAAATGGTCCAAACGACAGGTGATTCGATTGCAATCCCTGACAGACAGTTATTCTTAAAACTCTCAGCATCTGAGTTAAAGCAGCATTAAGTGATTCTGTGTTTCTGGTCAGTAGAGGGCAGAAATCCCCAAAACACACTTGTCAAAGCAGTTGCCTAACTTTAGCAGTGATACGGTTGTAGAGGACACAGAGTAAGACTCTGACTGAAAGACATGAATGAAAAGCCTCCTAACTTGGTGATGTTCTGTGTAGACCTCTTTTTATGGCAAACTATGCTCAATCAATGTGTTTAGAGGAGAAAGAGTTTAAGGAAACCTGATTTATACAGCACAGGTCCTTCTGAAGAACTGGTTTACACCAAACCGGGATTTTAATCTGCTTTTGATAAATACGCAGGTGCGTTGCAAAAGACTGCAGAGAAGTGTTGAGGCATATGAACAGCTGGTGGACTTACTGTGTAAGCTCGAAAAGCACGGCAGCATGGCTTACTTGATGCATTGTTGTTTGGGACAGAAGTCGCTTCGTAGTCGGTGTGGACAGGAGGAATGATTACAGTAGGAAAATCAGAATCTCTTCCTTATTAGAATTTGTCACTTCATGATGCCAGTTGGTCAGGTAGGAAGGCTGGAGTTTAGCAGATAAAAAGTGCAGTTCATATTTTTTTGCCAAATGAGTCGTTCGAGCTTTTAAGTCAGTCAAAGTGACGGCTTGATGCTAAAGTCTAATTTTAGACGTAGAGCAAACTGCTGCTGCTTTCACCGAAAACACCATGCAGCACATCGTTTCAGATTTTCACTTCGTCCTAAGGCACCTGAACAAACATCTCACTCTTCAGTCAGTCTAAATAAAATATTTTTTAAAGAATTTTGTATTTTTTTTTTAAAGCAATTGCAGCTACAGTTTAGCTACAACAAAGCATGATATTGACGTGGCCTCTCTACAGACATTTGACATCAGCATGCATTTAGAACTTGGTAAATCTAAAAGGAGGGAATCTGCCATAAACAAGCTTGGAGTTTAATTTTTTTACTTTCTTTTATTGTTTTTACACATGTTTACAATCCTGCCTTTCTGTATGATTTTCTCATATTTGATGTTTGAAGTACTGTGTGTATTCATTCTGAGTTTTACTGCTACAAACATCTGTTGGAACTTGAGCCTCTGGACTTGATCTCTGCCTCCATTAATGTGCTGTAGTTCCGATGCAGCGTTTTTTTGTTGTTTTTTTTTTTTTTCAGTTCTGTTTTGAAAGAAATGTTGGGATTTTTGTTGGATTTGTTGGGTTCACTGAAATTCAGTGTCATTCAGTTAGTTATTCATACAATGACTGGATTTAAACGGCTCATCCTTTTTTTTTATTATTTATTCTCAAAGTGGCTTTATTAGAGAGAGGGCATGAAGTTCGTTGGTGTGAGAGAAGAGGATGCAGAGGACAGCGTTAGATGGAGGCGACCCCTGAAAAGGAACAGCCAAAGGAAAAAAAGATCAGATTTCGAATCAACGGGGTACGTAAAACTAGACACTGTAAACCTCTGTACAATGCAGGTGGAAAGCTGTCTGATACAATTGCTCTGAGAGCTTAACGCACTGAGACCTCACAAAATATTGTATGTGAACAAATAAAACACTGGCAAATCAAGACCTCGTATACATTAAGGTAAATCTGTAACCATACGTTCCTCTCTCTGTCTGGCCACACTGAAATGGCAGTTTTCTTCTCCCAAACCAAAGCTTTTCCAAATCGATCTCCAGAGTCAGAGAGTGTAAATCTGGGACCAGCGGCTTGGCGTTGTAGTGTGGACAGGAAAAACAGATCTCTGGTAAATACACTGTAACACTGGTACTTGAACAGGTGGCCACAGTAGTGCTGCACTTTACTCTTAAAAGTCAGACTTGTTTCTCTGGATGGACGAAGAAGTTTGATTTGCTTGTTCTTCGATACTGTTCTCTGCAACAAAGCCATAACTTCCGAATTCTTGTTGTCTGCTTGCTAGAAACAACAGCACGCAGCATGACAATAAATCATTTCTTCTTCGCTTCTTCTGCGGCTGGCTTGGTTGTCAGTACTTTATGTGCTCAGTAAGAGGAAAATCAACACTTTTTATTGGCCATTGGTGTTTTAATATGAGCAGAGCTGCATCCAGAAACAACCTGAACTGCATTTTTAGAACATACCTACCAACATGTACATCTTCATCAATTTGACAACACAGGTGCAACATAGAAAAAAAAAACTACTGCAGATTGAGGAAAGTAAATTAAGTACAGAACTGCACTGCAATGAGAGAAATCAAATACAATTTGATGTCTTTGCATGGTTTTTAAACCTGTGTTGTCAAATTGATGCTGTTGTTTTTTGTGTTTGTTTTATTTGCATGTGTTTTACTTTTTTTTTTTTTTAGTTTTAGTGTGATAAGCTCTCAGGGCCCATGTAGTTCAAACTCATCAGCTCCTCTTAAAACATGGGTATTTTTGGTAAATCGTGATAAAGAATAATGCCATTATGTGAAGATGAAAGAACAATTGCAAACAATTGAATTGATAGTCAGATAACTTTTTTGTTGATACTTAAAACCCCCTATTAAAAACCTAATCTACGTATAATTTGCAGTAGTACTCAGTGTTAATTAAGGATTGTTTTTTCTCATGCTGCACCGTGTGGCTGCCTGATCACTGTAGATCACTACTGGTGATCATGTGTCCTTTTGTTCCAGTTTTATTCTAATGCCAAACAGCGTACCGTCTGGACTCACCTGTTCCTACCTGTACCTGACCTTGTTTACATGTGGTTTACCTTGTGGTAAATGTCATAGGAATAAATGAATATCTCCTTTTTGTGGAGGACGTCAGGCCTACCATTATCTGTGCCATAATTTATGGAAGCAAAATGAAAACATGCTCTAGAGCTTTGTTGTTAGAAAGTCTGAGTTGTTTGGTCCACTGAGAATAGATGTGTTTTAAGTTAATGGATCCGCTTTTCTCGCCTTGGACTGTGGCTTGACCTCTTCCTTCTTGGTTGATGTGGTGCTTTACATTGATAGATCTTTGCTTTTTCATTAAAAATGGGGCCATCCAAACATCACCCTTCTGGTTCATATTCATTTGTTTAGTCCAATCTCATAAGCTGACTTCTTGGGGTCACTTTTTTGGCTCTAGATTTCTACGAGAGGCACTTTCCTGTGATGAAGCACCTTTGCATCAAGTTCAAGAGGATCATATATTTATTTTTAAACTAGTCAAATTTCAAAGGAATTTTTTTTTTGTACCATTTACAGATGTTATAATTATCATCAAACAAAGCAACTAATTGAAGATACATAAGAATTTGGGATGACAACCGATAGGCAGAAAGATGTATTTATTTATCAATTCAATTTCAATTCAATTCAATTCAACTTTATTTATATAGCGCCAATTCACAACAAAGTCATCTCAGGGCACTTTACAGAATAAAGTCAAGATTATAAAGATATATAAAGAGAACCCAACAATTCCCCCTGGAGCAAGCCATAGGCAACAGTGGAGAGGAAAAACTCCCTTTAACGGAAGAAACCTCCAGCAGAACCAGGCTCAGGGTGGACGGCCATCTGCCTCGACCGGTTGGGGTGAGTGGAAAGGGGAGAGAGAAAAGGACAGAGCAACAAAAGCAACAACAAAACATCGGGCAGATTGGTAGGACCAGTAGCTTCACGCTGGAAGACACACAGCTTCAAAGCCGGGGGACACCTGCAGAAAGGGACAGAGAGAGGAGGACAAAGACAACTACGGGAGAGAACACACAGAGTTAATGACATACAGTGGTGACAATTGCGGGGTGAGAGGAGAGGAGAGATGGTCAAGAGGAGGAAAGGAGCTCAGTGCATTGGGGGGTGGGTCCCCCAGCAGTCTAAGCCTATAGCAGCATAACTATAACTAACTATATGCTTTATTAAAAAGGAAGGTTTTAAGCCTAGACTTAAAAGTAGAGAGGGTGTCTGCTTCCCGAATCTGAACTGGGAGCTGGTTCCACAAGAGAGGAGCTTGATAGCTAAAGGCTCTACCTCCCATTCTACTTTTGGAAATTCTGGGAACCACAAGTAGGCCTGCATTCTGAGAGCGAAGTGGTCTACTGGGATGATATGGTGCTATGAGGTCTTCTAAATATGATGGAGCCTGACCATTCAGAGCTTTATATGTAAGAAGCAGGGTTTTAAATTCTATTCTACATTTAATGAGAAGCCAATGGAGAGAAGCTAGTGAAGGTGAAATATGATCTCTCTTGCTAGTTCCTGTCAGCACTCTTGCTGCAGCATTTTGGATTAATTGCAGGCTCTTTAGGGAGTTACTGGGGCATCCTGAAAGTAGGGAATTACAGTAGTCCAACCTAGAGGTAACAAATGCATGGACCAGTTTTTCGGCATCACTTTGAGACAGGATGCTCCTAATTTTGGCAATATTCCGTAGGTGGAAGGAGGCTGTTCTAGAGATTTGTTTTATATGTGAGTTAAAGGACAGATCCTGATCAAAAATAACTCTATCATGTGTGTAATGATGAACAATTTGGGTCTGCATAGCAGAGCCACACACATCTCCCACCCCAGCTTGTGTGGGTGCTAGTCTGCCCTGGCTCTGTGTATAAGACAGCTGGTGACTGTTCTCTGACTTACAGCCTTCAACCACGTGCATGTCAACCTCTTCAAATGGGATGGACTGTGGTTTATTTGTGCCTTCACTGCAAGGCACGCCGTTCGGTGTGCCAGGGTATAAATTCATGAAGGAATCCTGGGAAATATTGAGCTAATTTACCAGCTAATAATTTAACATTTGTACTAACAAGGGATTCTCCCTGGACTAACTGCTGCAACAGTAAAGAGTTGGGCTTTTGGGTGAAGAACAAAGCAAGAACAGGTAGGACAACTTCAAGTGAAGATTGATAATGTACTATTATGAAAACACTCGTCTCTTTATGCTTGGTTAACTGTGGGTTTACTATCTAAATAATGTTTCCAGTCTTTGGTACAAAAATAAGTTACAAAGTAAATGGTGGTAAATTAAAAAAAAAAACTTGTAGAACATTAGGGAAAAGAGACAAAATAGGGACATAGATTAGAATAGAAAAAAAAAAAAAAAACTTTCACCAAATCTATAGAGTAACGTTTACTACCCAGCTTAACCAAAAAGGGACCAAAGTCTCAGGAGATGTTTTGTTGTGCACATGTGGTGTGTGGTGATGTGGGGATTACTGAAATGCCTTTCTGTAAGTAATAGGTCTACTAAAGTTTTGCACCAAGTGGCAGCTTGTACTGTACTGTGACTTAGGAGGTAAAAGATCAACTATAACAAAGACTCAATAAACATTTGCAATAAATCAAACTTAGTTCACTGAAAATACCTGTTACTGTATCTTAATGCAAACTAAAGGAATATGACTTTTCCACTTGAATATATATTCCGTCAAACACTACTTTGAAAACTGTACATGAGAGGTCAAGCTGTTTCCAATTAAAAGGAAAATTACAATTTACAGTTGCATTTGTATTTAGAAGTAAATTGTATAAAATTTGTTCTTTTGTTAACATTTAAAGAATATTTGTCAAATTTAATTATTTGGATATTTTATCTAATTCACAATTGACTTTAGAAGGACAGTAAGTGTTGAAAAATGGTTACAGTATTTGATATAATCAGCAAGAATTAACCAAGGTAAAGATGCAAATACCAAGGGATTAATGTGGAGGGCCAGCAAAAGGGTCCGAGAACAGAACCTTGTGGGACACTGCATTAAAGCCATAACCTGATAATTTAATTTAATAATCCATCAATGTAAGAAGCTTGGACTGTGTCAAAAATAAATTCACATAATATTCATTATTATTTCAACTATTAACTATTATAATTTGCAATCAATGTCATGAACGGCGATTACAGGATACACACGATAACAGGATAACACTCGGACTGGAAGGTTAGATTTTATTCAAAAGGATCAACCAGACTGATTGGCTGACAAAGATCTGTCCGGTCAAAGTCCGGTGGTCCAAAAAGTATCCACTCTACAAATAGTTGTATGACAAATCTACTACTACTCTCAAATACTGAACGTTTATTGTGCCCACATTAGAACTGAACTCCTAACAAAGTAATTCCGAAGAACAAGTTTCTCAAATAATTCCACAGAACAAAGTAGGAAACCATGTACCTCCACAGCCACACACCCAGTTTTCCTGACTACCTTAGTCTGTTCCTTTGCTCAAGTAACTCAAGTAACAACTGGTTAGGCAAACCCAAAGGCAAACACTTCAAAGGCCGCCGTGTGATGTCATTGATGACGTCACCAGTACACTTATACATACACTTCTTAATCCATACAACCTCTCCTGACACAGTTACCACAAAAAAAAAACCTAAAATAAATACACAATAAACAAAGAGAAATCCCAGTTTGCTCATACACCAACCCATAAAAGCTTATAATGTCTCGGTGTATTTTTTGTATTTATAATTAATTGTGAAGAGATGATTCCATCATTCAATAAGTTGCTTTCTCTGATCTGATTTTTGACTCTATGGCTCTTGTCATCAGACCTTAAGAACTAACAAGCACAGTCGTTTCCATCCATCACCTTGGGTAGGTCCCAGGACTACAATGAACATTCAGTCTGCCATCAACAAAGAGGTCTTCATCCCTCATGATGAGTGGATGCTGGTGGCAGTGGAGGTGCGAAGGAGGAAAAGGAAGACAATGTCCTTCCTGAATACTGGAGCCAAAGGAGACTACGCCACATTCATCTGTGTGTCAGGTAAAGTCTCAATTAGAGACTTTCTTTATTTCCAAATTGTCCATTGTAATTTGACTGTACACATCTAATAAGAGCCAATGTTGTCAGCTCACCAGTGCAGGTCCCAGAAACTTTCTCTTTTAATTTTCTCTGACAACAATGAACACTTTTATGTACTAGTGGTCTTCTTCAGTTGTACCTTAGGCTCCTGCACAGGTGAATGGGGATAAAATAAATTAATTCTACAGCTTTTCTAGATTTTCCGGGATATTTTGGAGCGAATAATAATGAACGAATAATTTTAAAAAAGGGGCAATTGTCAGTTTATGACTGGAATAATAATTCACCGTTCTTTTGCAATAATTGTCTACAGGAAAAATGCTTTTTAGCCTGCTCAGTTGATCAGCACAGAAGTGGCGATGCCGACTTTGGTCTCTACACTAAAAGTGCTTCACTTCTCAGCACTGATTCTGGGAGCTTGAATGATGATGATTGGAGCAGGTGGAAGAAGTGGGATGCTGTTGTGGTGCATGTTGCAAAGCATGTGACAAGACCACCTTTTGTGGTGGACCAAAAGTTTACTGCCAAGCTACGCTGACTTCCAAACCTCACCGCAGGTTTGAGAGATCAGGAAATAGTCACAAAAATAATATGTATAATAGTATTTGAAGGCACTGGCAAAAAATGATTTTAAAAAATTATAATCTTTTCGGCATTCTGTTTTTACGCCGTGATAGTGACAGGAAAGACACAAACATGGAACAAGGGGCCCCAACTGTTGTGCCACTAATCACTGGATTCATTTCAAAGCTTTGCTAAGAGGTGATGTAGTAATATAAACAATTTCCTTTTGTTATGTTTGCGCCTGTGGATTCAGACCTGAAGTCACATGCAGTCTCTAACCTTTTTGCTTTCCAACATCAACTTTTGCAAATAAAGCCTGTTTTTGTGTAGATTAAATTCAGTTGTTGTGGTGGAGAACAGACGCATTGTTGGATGGAGCATCACTGCAGCCATTGTTTAGGAGAATACAGGGTTGGCAGAGCTGCAGGAGCAGAGCTATTGGTGCACATGGGAGATAATGAGCTGCAGGAACTGTACACATTCAATCACAGTGACAGCTATCTTGTCATTAACGCCCCCAAACTACTGTAAAATAATCGAAATCTCTATTAATCCCGCCATAGATTACATAGATTAAATAAAAGTTGGTAAGACATTAAAAGCTTGTTAGGATTTCTGTCCCAGTAACTTTCTACTGTGTGAGTAATAATGTGCTAATTCTAACCATGTTTGAATGTAAATTTACTATGTATACGTCTAAACGTACTTTGATTTTAAAATCAGTCTAACTGCATCCACAGACACTCTTGACTGTATCTACACAACGTAGGTGAAGTTTAGGGCTTGTTCTCCAACCAGCCACCAGGTGGCAATTAACTTTTGATGGCTTGACTTTGAAGAGCTGTAACCCATCTTAGTATACAGTCTATGGTGCAGTACAAGTGTAAAGGGCAACTTCACCAATTTCCAACTTGCTTTCTATGGTGCAAATGAACATTAATGCTTTTAAACTTCCCTCTGACTTCCCCTATATTAAAACATTCTTCTCCATCCAGCTGAAAAACATCATCAGAAGGAGTTTTCATCATTAGTTCAGATGATATCATCTGGGGCAGCTCTGGAAAAACATGTTGACCATGATTACAAACTCCATAGTAAGAGCAACAAGATGACATAACCTGAACTGAAGGTTCCTCCAAGTGATGTCATCTGGGGGCATTTTTCAGCTGGAAGTAGAGAGAGATTTTAATGTAGGGAAGTCAGAGGGACGTTTAATGGCATTTATGTACATGTACTATCCAAACTAGAGCCAAAAGAAGCAAGTTCAAAATCAGTGAAGGGGTCTTTTAAACTGCGTTTATTTCTTTTTTAAACCCTGCGTGTCCAGGGCTCCAAGTAGAAAAATAGGGTCAACAGGAAGAAACACATTGCGTAGCTTCACTGCTAAAAGCTGCTCATTGTTTGAGTGACAGTGATGATATATAGTGTGGTGAGTGCAGTGTGGAGATTGTCTTTGTCATCCACATACTGAACCCTCTATAAGACTGTAGCTCACTGTAACTGTAGACCCTGTTACTTTACACTGACTGTTAGTCGACGATCTCTGTCATCAGATATACACTGACCAAAATTATTAATTTGTGAAAAATGATCATTATAGCTTTTCCAGTCTCTTGCTTTTTTATGTAAACCACTTTCAGCTAAGAGATGTTTTTTTAATATGATCTGTTTGCCTAGTGACCAACACGAAGCCACATCAGCTGCTCATTGCAAAGGTGAAGAAATTTGATGACTCCTCCTCCTTCACCAGAAGGTCCCAGTGGAATGTGGAGCAGCTGCGACAGGTCAACGGCATCAACCCCAACAAGGTCAGCGTGGTCCAAAGTTGTAGATTTTGATATACAATAAGTTATTAAATGTAAAATATTTGTGGTTCTGCACCATCTTTTAAGTAAATATGTGGCACCGCCTGGTGACTTCTTTGCAGTGCAGAGTGCTCTGACACACTTTCTTGAAACTGGATCAGTGTTATCTAAAGGTCAGTCAGCCACCAAAAGTGACACCATCGGTCAGATCAATATCTCAGGTTTTGTTCACCACAAGGTAGAAAAGCAGCAGCATGACAGACACCGAATTTCTCAGTGAACTTTTCAAAATTCCAGTCAACAACAGTACACTGACAGGAAGCCTGTATAGTAATGGCAGTGGGTGTCCAAGACTCTTGGGGGGCCCCAGGTAGAGCAATCGATTTGGACCCCCATTAGCTAGAAGGTTTTTAGGTGAGTGGTGCTCCGAGGATTTTTTTCCTTTTCATGGTGGATCACTCGAAAGTTCTATTTACTGAAAAATCCAAGTCTAAAATTTATGGCAGTAACAGATGCAAACCACTGCGTCCTCAGTGCCTTTCAGTAAGAGAGGACATGTAGCAGTCAGTGTAACAGGAAGTTGCAGAGGACAGAGTGAAATGTCTCTAACAAGACATTTAGAGGTGAAAATGATACCACAGTATATCAAAGCGAGTATAACATGGTGGTAGGAATATTTTTGCATAATCTGGAGTTGGAAACCTGCAGGCAACTAAGTCCTCATCAAGAAGAAGAGCCGGTCTATTCTTCAAAGCTGTGATGTGGTTTTAAAAAATTTAAAAAAGGTTTCATACTGCAGTAGAATAATGACCCTAAACACACCTCAACGCTTGACAAGAACTGCTTGGAGACCAGTGTGGAGCTTCCTCCACATTCACCTGACCTCACTACCATGAAACCATTGTGGAGCCACTAATCGCTGAGAGAGAAGCTTTTTTTCCAAAATTGTTAAATCATGATGGGAAAATATCAGATTTTTCGTAGTAATGAGTTAAGTTCATGCCAGTTTTAGCACATCATTAAAGCAAAATATGGGCTTTTTAAACACTGAGATTCTGAGATGTGCAAATTTTTTGAAGAAAGTGTTTGTGGTGTGTTTTTATAAACTGAAATCAAATGGTATTAAATTCCAAACAAATGCAAAATCCAAATGGTGTAAGACCCCCGGTTCCTGCTTCCCCAGGACACCCCAGAGTTCGACCTAGTGTTTGACAATGCTTTGGACCAGTGGGTGGCCAGCTCGTCAGCAGAGAAGTGCATCTTTGTCCATATCCTGTATCACGCTTGCCAGGCCTACTGGGACGGGAAAGCAGGGAGTCTAGGAAAGACTGGAAAGCTAAACAAGCTCGGCTACCGTCGAAAAAAGAGTCAGGATGCTCACAATGAGGCTGGAGCTGGTCCTACCATCTCCTCAGCAGCCAGTCTACGCAGAACTCTGCAAGCCCGACGGAAGAGCTATGTTCCTCCCAAACAGACAGAGTTTATCAACTGCCAGTCCAAACTCACGGCAGGTAGTGTCCCACGATCAGTTTAGAATAACAATATGACAGCATAAAAGCAAACAATGGCAAAATGTATGACTTGTCCTCCTTTGTGTTCTTTCAGATGCCTGCACCATGAACCTGGTCATCTACCGCTGCAAAGCCTTTCTGAATCGTATGAAGAAAATACTGGTGGCAAACCAAAGTCGATCAGGAGGTCGAGGTAAGGCAGCGACTAAAGAAGGCCTGACATCACGCGGTTACGGATTTTACTGATTTCAGTTTGGGAAGTCTAGAAACTGTTGTGCAGTATCTTCTTGCCTCCATGGGGGGTTTGCAAAAGCTGACATTAATCCTGGTGATAAACTGGAAGAAGAGATTTAAAGGTCTAGGAATTTATCAGTTAGGCATAGTTGTAAAGATACCGTTGGTTGCATTGTGGAAAGCTTTCGGACCTGTTAATAAGTCTGTGTCCCACAAGTTCCCATGCTTTTATGAAGCTACAACTAATCCTTCAGTCTGCACGGGATGTGTTCAGGTACAGTGCTAATGTGTGACTCCAGCATTCAATCACTGTGAGTTGCATAAAAAAAACCATTTTGGTCATTTACACAATTGAGGTGTGAATGTACTGAGCCACTGTCCTGGAGTCTGGAGTCTACCCCAGCTGTCACCGAAGGAGAGGCCGGGTCCACCCTGGACAAGTCTACACTCTATCTCAGGGCCAACACAAAGAGACATATACAGACAGACAACCATTCACACCTGTTGCCAATTCAGAGTCACCAATTAACCTAACATGTCTTTGGACTGTGGGAGGAAACCGGATGAAACCCTCACAAGCACAGGAAGAAAATGCAAACTCAACACAGAACAGCCACAGCCAGTCAGAGATTTGAAGCGGGATGTTTCTAGCTGTGAGGCTGCAGCACTAACCACTGCACCATCATGCTGCCCATACTTCAGACATTCAACTTTTTTAGTTGACTTAAGACTGATTTGATATTGGCAAACACTGAGAATTTGCCTCTTTTCCAGTCTTCTTCTTTACTTCTACTTTTCCTTTCGGCTGTTCCCTTTCAGGCGTCGCCACAGTGAATCATGTGCCTCCATCGAACTCTGTCCTCTGCATCCTCGTCTCTCACACCAAGTAACTTCATGTCCGTTCTCACTACATCCATAACTCTCCTCTTTGGTTTTCCTCTAGACCTCCTGCCTGGCAGCTCCAACCTCAGCATCCTTCTACCGATATATTCACATTCTCTGGCACTTTGCCAATATACAATTCTAAATTCAAAAAAAGTTGGGATGATGAGTAAAACATAAATAAAAACAATGCAATTTGTAAATCTCATCAACCGACATTTTATTCACAATAGAACATAAACAATATTATATGATGTTGAAACTGAGACATTTAACCATTTAGAATTTGATGGCAGCAACATGTCTCAAAAAAGGGTGATGTTCACCATTGTGTAGCATCCCCTCTTCTTTTCACAATTGTCTGTAAATTTCTAGGAAGTGAGGAAACCTGTTGCTGGAGTTTAGGAGAGGATTGTGTCCCATTCTTGTCTGATTCAGAATTCTAGCTGCTCAACAGTCCTGGGTCATTGTTGCTGGATTTTTTGTTTTATTATCCACCAATGATGTTTTCTTTTGGTGAAAGCTCTGGACTGCAGGCAGACCAGTTCAGCACCCAGAGTCTTCTTTAGCGAAGCCCTGCTGTTGTGATGGATGCAGTATGTGGTGGGATGGGAGCATATGCCTTTCCAGATGTGTAAGCTGCCCACACCATAGGCACTAATATGCGATATATGAACTATGCAGTTCTGAACTTCATACATTTTTTAGTTTTATAAGCTTCTGTTGCTGGGCTGGACATTCTCCACCCTCAGACTACTGCCCCCGGGCTTTTCTCTTTTTATGGAAACCTTTTCCCTTTCCAGCACTTTGATAAGAACATGTCAGCATGGAGTGACTCTGGGACACTACAGTGTCGGATGATCTGCTGTTAGACAATAACTGACCTTGGAGCAGTGTTGCAAACACTTCAAGACAAAACATGTATATGAGACAAAGTTTGAACATTTGCGTTTGACTTGTGACAATTACTTTTCGTACAGAACCTTTTGAGATGATTTGCTGCCATCGAATTCAAAATGAGTTAATATTTTCCATAAAATGGTAAAATGTTTGGTGTAACATGTTTCCTCCATACTTTCACTGTAGATCGTCATGCGGTCAGGTGCATTTTATCCTTGGCCTATGTTTCTGAATCATTTTCTTTTCTGTCTTTTTGTTTATTGTCCTCACTGTGTTTGCACCTATCGGCTGCAGCAGCAGAAAGGCCTCTCTGTGATGCAGCAGGCAAATGAGAAGAGACTTTGTTTATTTCGGAGAGGTTGATACAATAGCCGGCCTTTAGGAAGCCCGGGACTCTAAGACTGAGAGAGAGCTCAGTGCACCATTGAACCCACTGACAGCAGCAGTGTAATGGATGGGAGACATGCCAGGCTGCAGGAATACACCAATTGGTCTTTGATATGTGGTGCTGTTGATAATGATTGTACACTAAGATGCTTTATTGTGTCGCAGCAGAATGAAGGATCCACTGCACTCAGGTGTCAGGTGCAGTGAGGTGGCTTCAGGGAAGAAACTAAACAGGCTTAAAACGTCCAGGCAAACACAACCAAAAGGGGACGGCAGGTAGACAGCTTTTCAGTCCAAGGATACTGTCTCCCATCCCAGTTTCTCAGTTATCCGCTGGCTGGTACCTCAGCCTTACCTATTGGGGCTCACTGTTGTAGGATCATATGGTGGTCAAGTCCTCTGCCTTTGTCCCTTCTGCCTGAGGGGTTTCACCAATGGCCTCCTGCTCCTCCTCTCAGGGGTTCCACCTCCAGACCATGTGCCGTTAAACCTGAGATTTCTTGTTTAGCCAATGTGAAATCTGTGTTGGCAACAGTGTGCAATGTGCAATGACAATGCAGGAAAGTGGCAGATCCAGAACTGAGAGAGAGAGAGAGGATCTAGCATGAGATGAACACTTTTCCTTCCTTCAATTTCGGGTTTAGACAGACAGAGGTGTAGCAAGCAGGTGGGGTGGTAAATACAACCATGTTGATGTGGTCGCACTACTGGGTTTACTAGTGAAGATCCATGTCAGTAACTGTCAGACTGTGTCACCGACCAACATGGACAAGTTGCCCCATCTGTCAACTCTACTAGCTATTGAGATATCTGTCTTTGGACCATCATATCAATGCCTTGACCCTTAGATGCTTCTTTCACCTTAAAAATATCTGTTGTGTCACATGCTAGACTTCATTTCTCTAATCTTGAGAAATGATTATTCATGCATGTGTATTATTGTGACTTGATTATTGCAATTTACTCTTTTTACGTGTCATCTCCAAAACAAATCACACAAACATTGTCGCATCACCCCCATTTTGGCTTCCTTACTTTGGCTCCTTGTCAGATTTAGAATTAATTTCAATGTTGTGGTTATTACAACTGCTGACTGTTGGCTGTGCCTCGCACCAGGCCTAAAACAAAGGGTGACCGGGCTTCTGCTACTGTGGAATGTTCCTCCACAAGAGTTAAGTACTGCTGCTTCAGTGGACGTGTTTAAAAATCTTCTCAAAGCAAACCTTTTCCTGACTCTGACTATGAAATTGAAGGAGAATGCCTGAGCCGCACCGAACATTTTCTTCTCTGTTTAGGAACCGGTCAGTCTGGCCAGCGTGTCCCAGGGAGCACTAAGGCTAATGTAGTCAAGAGGGTTCATGTTGCTCTGGGAGAGCGTGGAGAAAGACTGACTCGTGCCGAGGACAAGACTGTGGAGCGTCTGCACAAAGCTCAGCAGTTGGCAGACACAGCTCACAAGGTGGCTCAAATATTACTTTAACATACATGATAATATATGTAACAAAGCGAATGTAGTTCATACTTGTTTTTTGTTACTACAAACACATTATAACATAATCTGTTTTACTGTCCATGCAGCTGGCCCTGAAGTATTCAAAGTAGAGTCTGCTGGACTGTGACGAGGATGGTCTTCATAATGATAAAGAGGAATCTTGTATCTGAGTTCAGCAGATGCAGCTAACCTTGTGTAAACCTGTTTTTAAGGTGACGGCTGCAGATGAGTGACTCTCAGGCTTTGGACTGTGACTAACCTGGTTGTTTTATAACTGAGTTTGGCAGAGAGGACTAAATATTATACACTTGTAATTTTAATCTTTGCCTTTCTTGTTGGAGACACTTTAGTCCACAATCTGAGGATCATCTGCACTGTGTTCACCTTGAATGTTTTTGCCTGTTGCATCAGATTAATCTCCTACACTTGGTAAGAATAATGAAAGGTAGATGTATTCATTTCAATAATTTAACTCTGCTTTAACTCTCTATCCTGTGACATTTATTTTGAAGCCATTGCACACCTTCCTGCATCGGCCGTTGAATTATTTTTACCCAATGGTTTTTACATTATCTGAACGAACGCCTGTCGTAGTTACAGTGTGAATGAGTGTCAGGTTGTATAGCACAGAGTGATAGGTCATTTGTGTATCTGCACAGATTTAATTGCACTAACTATTTAATTTGACCTTATCTGGATTATTTTTTAATCACCATGTTGCTATCAATATGTGTTTCCTATGTGTGTGTGTGTGTGTCTATTATGTGGATACATTATTGTTGGATACCAATGTTTTGAGGACATTTTGGGTAGTGCTCCCAACTTCAAACAGCAATTTGAGAGATTTAGCAATAGGTAGGAATTGTCCTCACAGAGACAGAGGTAAAAATGTGTATGTTTGTTTGTGCAGTGCTCTGTCATGTTGCAAAATCTATGTTGTTCTCCATCAAACATTGTCTTAAAATTTTGTGCGTTGAACTGTGTCACCTTGTCTGTCATTGTCGTAACCGCCTTTGTGTTTGCACTGAAATCTGTGTGTTGAGTGAAGGTGGATCATTTGGTTCAGGTATGTTGGACTGTTCAGGATTTCCATAATGAGCCGGGTGAGTAAAGCTGGTCTGTGCAGAAAAGTGAGGCTGACGTAAGAAGGTTGAAATGTTGAAATTACATCATGTTTGGATGTAAGACGTAAACAGTAAGTGGAAGTATTGTAATTCACTTTGGACTTTGGGTACATTTTTAAATTAGGAAATTAATTCTATTTATGTTGTTTAAGGCTTAAGCTAAAGTTTGCACATTGGATGTAAGTATCTTTTATGTATTAACCCAATGTTCCTCACTTTGACGATATTAAATAAGACAAGGGAACTTGTGTTGCGCTCTTTTTTTTTCAACATCCATTCAGGATGTCCCCTGTTCGCCTTTTGGCCACCAGATGGCGATCAAACAGCAGTAAAGACACCTGCACAAAGCTGCTAAGATGTTCAGAAGCTCATCAAAGGGGATCTTCAGACCCCAAGTCCACTGTACTAGACGTTGGTGTCAAGGAATAAACATGACTTTTGGTTTAATAAATATCAGGTTGTCAGCTGGCAGAGGACGTCCAAATAGGAAATGGAGTAACACACGTTTTCTGCTAAATCTAGTTATTTACCTCACTTTGTAGAATATGAACTTTGTTCTTACTTTAACTAACTTCATCATATAGTTAAAGTGAAATTGCAGTTTACCTAAAGATTTCAAAATATGCAAAAGTTTAGGTTTTTAATTTTGTATTTTGGTGCTCTTTGGAAGTAGTTTTGGATGATTTACAATTCCAACAAAACATATTTTTCTGAGGGATTTTTTTTTTTTATGCAGCATACTTTATAACTTCTTATAAAGAGAAGTCAAGATGATTAACAGTCAGTGGTATTTCTAATAATTTTTGAATACGATCACCCAAAGAGTGTAAATAAACAGGGTAAAATGGGTGTTAATTTGAAAAGTATCCAGAAAATATTATTTCACTTTAAGACATGAAAAAGGCAAAGCAGGTGTATATTATACCGTCACTCTACATTTTCATCTTGACTTGCATCCTGGGTTTTGTAGCTTTCGGATTCTCTCTATAAATCTTTATCATCTTGACTTTATTCTGTAAAGTGGCCTGAGATGACTTTGTTATGAATTGGCGCTATATAAATAAAGTTGAATTGAAAGTTGAATTATAGATTTTTAGAAAAATTTTGATAGTGGCAATTAAAATCTCAGCTTCAACCACTGTAATCTAATATTGATTCTGATGTTTCGGATGTTGCAAGTGTTTAAATTACCCGAGAAGAGCAGACCTGTGAGCCCAAACAGTTCAGACCTAACGTCTTGTCTATATAGACTGAATATTGCATTAGAACATATGTAATCTATCCCATGATCACGTTTTCTACCAAAAATGCAATCATGAATGCAGTTTAGTTGCATGGGATGATAACTTTTAGCAGACAGGGTGTTAACAGGTTCCTGACAGGGTTATGCAGAGTGACATTTCACTTGCACATGCAGTTTAAAATCAGAGCACGTGAAAAATGATTTGAATGTGAGTGAGTAAGAGACTTTTATACTATACTTACTTTTTATTTTTATGAAAGTATCTGTCAGTGAACATCTGGAGGTCCATGTATTTCATATGGTTATCTCAGCAAAGAGGGGAAGTAACCTGTAAATGAACAAAACAAAATAAACGTGCGAATTCTTTGAACAATCTAAAATTGAGGAAAAGCATGTGATCAAAGAAAACAACTGCAGCTTGTTGCAGTTGAATCTGAGGAGCACTGCTGTGTCTGTGGAGGAGGATTAAGGACACATGGACATAACTACAGGGAGATGATGAAAATGGGACAGGAAGGCAGGTGTGTGTGTGTGTGTGTGTGTGTGTGTGTGTCTCAGACTACTGTGGTTTAGTTGCATGTGCCTTCACATTCAAACATCTCTGTGGTTGTGGAGTGCAGCACAACCAGCATCCACACACAGAAGCAGACACGATCCGAACAGCAGTGCAGAAATGCAAGCTAGTCTCTCGTCCAGTCTCAGTCCTACTGCATTGCTCACGGTTCTTTTCTGTTTCCTGAGAAGCAGGAAGCAGGACCTAGAATCATGACAAACCAGAACACACACGATGTCATTTCAGTGTGTCATAGATTTTATAGAGAGTTTATAAAAAACTGATAAGCAAAACATCTTTTTTTAATCAGTGCAACTATGGGTAGTTTCACAACAGCGAGCGTAATGTAAAATATTTATCACAAGGCTTTTAATGATCTTACAACAGGATCAGTCTGAGAAAATGATGAAAAGCTGTTCAACTACTGTATGACTAGGAGAAACAAACGAGAGGGATTCTTTAAAAGTTTTCCATTCCACTGGGTAGAAAGTATTCACATGTAGAGTCCTTTTCTCTGATTTCATAATTAGCCTGTGTAGTTAAAACTATGTCTGTGGGGTTTTTTTTTAAATAAAAGTTTAGTTTATATGAGATATAAATATAGATAATGATATGAGTTTTGTATTAAGTACTTTTGTATTGGCTGGGACCCTGGCACATGGTGGAATCAGAAAAATTGTTAATTTGCTTCTGTGTTGTCCCAGCAGCAGCCAGTGTATCCAAACTGGCAACGTTAGCAGTACAAGCTGCTACGCAAGGGCTAGTTTTCATGTCATTGTGTCCATCTCATCTCCACTTACCATTTTCCAACCTACGATGGCAGAAGAAAATAGAAATTCTTCAAATGAATGACGTGTCTTACTGGTTAATATGCTGTCACAAGTAAAGTTTGGGAGTGGAACAGTGTGACGCAGCAGCAGCAGCCCACTCACAGTGGGACCATATGGTCTTCACTGTTTCAGTCACCTTCAGCTTCACCCACACGTCCCCCTGAATGAGCCCTTTTACCTCATGCGAGGTAACATCAGATGATGAACATTGTTCGTGCCCTTTTTACACATGACTTTCTACATAGAGCATCTTAGTGAAAAAAAGGGAAGTGGTGCTGTTAATCTACAAAACACACAAAATACAAACTTCATTTTCTTCTTCTTTTCCTTTCAGCGAATCATGTGCCTCCATCTAACACTGTCCTCTGCATCCTCTTCTCTCACACCAACTAACTTCATGTCCTTCCTCACTACATCCATAAATCTCCTCTTTGCTCTTCCTCTAGACCTCCTGCCTGGCAGCTCCAACGTCAGCATCCTTCTAATGATATATTCACAGTTTCTCCTCTGAACATGTCCAAACCACCTCAATCTGGCCTCTCTGACTTTATCTCCAAAACATCTAACATGAGCTGTCCCTCTGATGTCCTCATTCCTGATCCTGTCCATCCTCGTCACACCCAAAGAGAACCTCAACATCTTAAGCTCTGCTACCTCCAGCTCTGCCTCCTGTCTTTTCTTCAGTGCCACTGTCTTTAAGCTGAACAACATCTCTGGTCTCACCACCGTCTTGAACATCTTTCCTTTCATTCTCGCTGATACTCTTTTATCACACAACACACCTGACACTTTTCTCCACCCGTTCCAACCTGCCTGCACTCGGCTCTTCACTCTCTTGACTCTGTTACCCCAGGCTGCGACCAATCCAGTATGGAAGTCATATTGGCTGTGGCTCCTCTCTTGTGGAACCAGCTCCCAGTTCAGATTCGGGAAGCAGACACCCTCTCTACTTTTAAGTCTAGGCTTAAAACCTTCTTCTTTAATAAATCATATAGTTAGTTATAGTTATGCTGCCATAGGCTTAGACTGCTGGGGGACCCACCCCCCGAAGCACTGAGCTCCTTTCCTCCTCTTGTCCCTCTCTCTCTCTCCTCTCACCCCACAATTGTCCACCACTGTATGTCATTAACTCTGTGTGTTCTCTCCCGTAGTTGTCTTTGTCCTCCTCTGTCCCCCTCTCTCTGTCCCTTTCTGCAGGTGTCCCCCGGCTTTGAAGCTGTGTGTCTTCCAGCGTGAAGCTACTGGTCCTAACAACCTGCCCGATGTTTTGTTGTTGCTTTTGTTGCTCTGTTCTTTTCTCTCTTCACTTTCCACTCACCCCAACAGGTCGAGGCAGATGGTCGTCCACCCTGAGCCTGGTTCTGCTGGAGGTTTCTTCCGTTAAAGGGAGTTTTTCCTCTCCACTGTTGCTTATGGCTTGTTCAAGGGGGAATTCTTGGGTTCTCTTTATACATCTTATAATCTTGACTTTATTCTGTAAAGTGCCTTTAGATGACTTTGTTGTGAACTGGCGCTAAATAAATAAAGTTGAATTATATTGAAATTGAATTTATCCAGACTTGGGACTGATAAAAGAAGAGACTGGCTTGTGCCCCCCAGTGTTGCATTTGCTCCTAAAATCTACTATAGTATAATTATACACAACAAGATCATATATCCACATTTGGAACATGTATACTGGTTCACCCCGCCACCAAGGGTCACCTAGGTGCTGGTCCCGAGGCCAGAAAAAAAAATGAAAGGGGTTTTAGCAGGAAGGGCATCCGGCGTAAAAACTCATGCCAAATCAACGCTGACGCTGACAGGACAAGAAGAAAGCCGAAATATTTCAAACATTTGTGTATATATTAAAACAGTTTTGTACTTTGTACTGTATCGGCACAATCTCCCACATCAGAATATTTTACTGATAATACTGCAATGAATTGATTCACATGAATTAATTGATTCTAAATTAATCTGCACTGGTGCTATTGTTAAGTTTAACAATAGCACCAGTGCAGATTAATTTAGAGTTTAAAGTGTTAAAGGAATAAATGTCAACCATCCCAGGGTGTCTTTGGCAAACTGTTTCTAGATTGATCTCTAGGTGTTTGGGTCCGGGGTGATTTAGGTGAATAACAAATGTGTTAAGCAGCTTTACAGAGAACATCCATAATCTGACAGTGGCAGGTTTGTGAAATTGGTGAGTGCAACTATCTGTGTATGTGTGTGTGTGTGTGTGTGTTTTAGGGGTTGCAGGAGTATTTGAGGAGTGTTGGTTCATGGACAGGACAACGTACAGAGAGAGACAGGCTGTTGAGAAATTGACAGCTCAGACAAGGCCATACTGGCTCGAGGTCGGCCTCTCTGCTTCATTACCTGGTGATCCACACATCTGCTCCTCAACAAATTACCTGCAAGCTATTTGGCAGGTGCCACCAAGTGAACTGGGGCACGGCTGTTTGGTTGGGAACTCTTTGAAATAGACCACACTGATTAAACTATGGTGACATTGTACTGGATGTGCACTGCATTCACGCAGTGTTTTCATTTCCTGTCTTTTTCTCCAGTAATAAAGCTGAAAGAGACAAGTGGGATGAAAAGCAGGGATTTGTTTGGCAGTTCAGATGAGCACTTTATATATATTACACATGCAGATATATTGGCTAAATCTATGGGTTGATCAAACCGTTTCACCTTCTTTCTATTGTTGCCACAAGAGTGAGCGTTCTCTGTGTGCACCAGGCACCAGTGTCAGTATCATGTGCTGATATCAGCTCTGATAAAGATCTGATCCTTTGTCCATTTACTCTGCTTCCATTTTTTTCCCCTCAGTGGTGGTCATGCAGGGTTGCACGCACACACATGCATCATAAATCTCACACGCACTGATACACACATCCTGCATGGCGTCATATGTCACACTTACTGTATTGTGCTTCCTCTTGGTCTGATTTCCTTCCATTCGGTTCCAAGATGTTTAACTAAAAAATGTTTGTGCAGCACAATCTTTCATAAAGAAAATGAAACAGTTAAATATAGTTAACTCTGTTCCCAACTTACTGGAGCTCTGCAGCTGGTGGTTTTGGTGCTTTAACTTGTAGTCAGACATAACTATGTCTGACTACATTTCGTAAAGATTTCAGTACTTTTTGCTGCTGCTTTGTGGTTTCATCTTGCACTTTCAGCCAAGTGTGAAGTCAGCACCTCAAAGTCTGAGACTATGGTTCTGTCAGATGACGAGTGAGTGTACGGTTTCCTCCATGTTAAGTCTTTGCCCTGAGTAAAAGGGTTCAAGTCTGACAAAAGTTAGTGGACACTGTACAGAACTAGAATAGCAAAGAGAGCTGAGGCCTTGGGCTAAGTTCATGCCAGCAGGATGACATGTGATGGATGACAATGTGTCAGTTTTTTACTGTAGCTTGCACCAATTAAAATAAGGAAAAAATTGTCTTGTGTGACTAAATGCAAAAAAATTATGAAATGAATAAAGTTTATAGATAATTTAACTTTAAGTTCAATTCAACTTTATTTAAATAGCACCAATTTACAACAGTCATCTCAAGGCACTTTACAGAATAAAGTCAAGACTATAAAGATATAGAGAGAGAACCCAACAATTCCCCCTTGAACAAGCCCTAGGCAACAGTGGAGAGGAAAAACTCCCTTTAATGGTAGAAACCTCCAGCAGAACCAGGCTCAGGGTGGACGGCACACAAAGTTATTGTCATACAGTGGTGACAAATAAATGTATAGAGAGAAGGGAGATGAGAGGAGCTCAACAGTCTAAACCTACAGCATCATAACTAAGAGCTAGTTCAGGTTTACTGAGCAGCTTTAACTGAAAACTTGTCAAAGAGGAAGGTTTTAAGCCTAGACTTAAAAGTAGAGAGGGTGTCTGCTTCCCGAATCTGCACTGGGAGCTGGTTCCACAGGAGAGGAGCTTGATAGCTAAAGGCTCTACCTCCCATTCTACCTTTGGAAATTCTGGGAACCACAAGTAGGCCTGCATTCTGAGAGCGAAGTGGTCTACTGGGATGATATGGTGCTATGAGGTCTTCTGTATACGATGGAGTCTGACCATTCAGAGCTTTATATGTAAGAAGCAGGGTTTTAAATTCTATTCTACATTTAATGGGAAGCCAATGGAGAGAAGCTAGTGAAGGTGAAATATGATCTCTCTTGCTAGTTCCAGTCAGCACTCTTGCTGCAGCATTTTGGATTAATTGCAGGCTCTTTAGGGAGTTACTGGGGCATCCTGAAAGTAGGGAATTACAGTAGTCCAACCTAGAGGTAACAAATGCATGGACCAGTTTTTTGGCATCACTTTGAGACAGGATGCTCCTAATTTTGTTCCGTAGGTGGAAGGAGGCTGTTCTAGAGATTTGTTTTATATGTGAGTTAAAGGACAGATCCTGATCAAAAATCACTCCAGTGTTTCTCACAGTAGTACTGGAGGCCACACTTATGCCATCTAGAGTAACTATATTCATAGACAGCATATATTTTAAGCCCAAATACAATAATTTCAGTTTTGTATGAATTGAGAAGTGGGAAATTATAGGACATTCAGACCTTTGTGTCCATGGGCATGCTTTAAGTTTCATTAATAACATTTTAGTGATACTGGGCAGAGGTGATCTCACATTTGTTGTATGTATACAGTAATTATATGAAATAAGGCCCAGGTAAAAATGAATTTAAATGAAGATACTGATATTACCCTCTGAAGTAGCTTTTGTAAATGAGAGTTTGCACTTTTCATCTGCTTGGCTGCTGTAACTAATAGGATATGTGCTTTGGTCTTGGTTTGATGTAGACAGACATTTTGATGAAGAATAACAGCATCCTGCCAAAGCTGCTGCCAAAAATAAACAAACCACATGTGGAGAAAGAAACACGCAGCTTGTTTTCCACAGCAGACAGCAGGGGCAGTGCTTAGCTCAATGCTTTTTGGGTCAGCAGCGAAACCGGAGCTTTTACCTGTGCCAGGCAGTCTGCACCCGCAGAGCCAGAACCCTCAGGCATGGAGACAGCAAAAAAACTCATTACACCACCACCAACAGGAGGACAGAAACCAGGATAAAAAAAAACAAAAAGACATGTAAACAAAAGATTAAGAGACACTGAAAAGTGAAATCAGAAAAAATCCTTTGTGGTCCTGTCTCCACTGTTCCTGTTCAAAAACCCAATCTGTTTAATAGGAAGGAGGGAGCGAGACAAAACCCAGAGGTGGAGGTACAGCAGGTTCATGTGAGGCTGTCCTCTCATCCTCTTGGGCACCGATTGGTGGCTATTACCTAGCTGCTCCCTGCAGAGACGGTTGAAAAATGCATCATAAAGTTTAGAGGCCTTGTTTTAATATGACTGGAAAACTACTTAATATACTTTTGCTTCTCAAAGTGATTTTAGCAGTGGTCCCTGACCCATATGACCCATCTTATAAATACACTGTGTTGCTGTCACTTTGCCACAGCTCAGATCCAAAATTACTTCTGCAAGTTGTTTTAGAATAGACAAATGATAAATTGTGAGCACTTCTTAACTGTGGGCTGTGATGATTCATTACTATAAATACTCCACTGTCACTAAAACAAACAGACCATTTAAACCAAAGATATTTGTGCATATTTTATAAGTCAGGAACCAAGGGAGAACCATTTTAATAGAGAGAGCGAAGTCACAGATTTCAACGAAAAGACAAAGTTACAATGCAAAGATAAACTTGTTTTGTTTTTGTTTTTTTGCCTGTGGGGTCTGGGGTGGTCAGTCTGGATTGTGGCAGCTTCAATCCCAGTTCCCAAACCAGTGGCCTAGTTCACCTGAAAAACAATGAGAGAGTGAGGCAGCTGCAAATCCCATAATCCACACATGCTGCTGGCTGCTGGATGATTAAAGAGGCCAGACACAATCATGGTTTTTGAATAACACCAATCCCACATATGGCTAATGGTCTCTCCATTGAGGGATGGAGCCAGATGAGACAAGGACAAAGCCGGTTAAAGAGAAATTCCAACTAAACTTAATTGGTGTGTGTTCCTCATGAAAAATGTGTGAACTACTGTGTGAATTATTTAAGTGTTGTTTAATAAAAAATTATTATTTCAATCTAGAGCATATAAGTAACAAGAAGGATATCAAAAATATGATCAAGTATGCGATGAGCCATTGCAGCATCTTGTCAAATAGTACTGTGCTGCTGACAGACTGAGCCAGGTTCAACACACCTGCTGGGCCAACACACTGGTCCCATTCAAATACATAAGTGTCCACACATTGATGCACTTAGATGAATGAATGATGGATTCATTTATAATAAACATTGTAGACATTGTAGAGAAGGGTCAGGCCAAGAACTGAGTGACTTTATGTTTCTGTATATGAAGTTTACCCAATAAAGTTAGGAACTTAGTAATATGAGTAAAGTTCAAAATACCTACTAGTTTTTCACCTACATCATCAGGTCACATGATGCCACGTGGCCATATCCCTACTTCTTCTGTTCACTCTGTTCAGCATCTTGCTCAAGGACACTTCGACATGTGATCGAAGTACGTGGGGATTGAACCAGCAACTGTGAGATTGGTGGACAACATCAGTAGACAGGGTAGAAGCCTGTTCTGTAACCCCCACCACTTATAGTAGCGAGCCATGTTTGTCCTTCACACTGCTTTCAGCCTAAAACTGCCAGGATAAAACACAGCTGTCTCCATTGAAGCTCTGAAAACCTATAGAAATCATGAGAATATTCTTGTATAGAGGCAGACTGTGTGACACCTGCAGGCTTAGTGTGTATTGATCTAAGTCTAATGAGTTATTTCAGTAGATTATTAAAACCCCTGTCTGTGCACTCTGACACTGGCTCCCAGATGCTCTTCTTGGCTTCACACTTCAGTATTATTGCACTGCCTGAACAGATGGGAACGTCATAGAAAGCCCTCTGCATTCACATAGTTTGACAAACTATTTCAGTGCACGGAACCAGCAGAGCTTGGCAACAGAGGTCTCTCTGCTGAGGCTGCGGAAACATACAGTAAAAGGGCAAAGGATTTGTCCTGTGCATGTTCACTTTCCTGCAGAAACATATATGAATTTAAACAGAAGTACATGAGGAAGCTGAGAAAAAAAAGAGACTTGAAACTTGATTTTGAGATCCTGATCTCTTTTCCAAGTAAATAGTAAGTGAAACCAGCTGTGACACTGTACACACTCCGCCTTTATGTCAAGATATCACCATTATCAAGGGCAGAAGGGGAAATGTAAATGTACTTCCTAACTAAAAGACCACAAGTGGTATAAATGGGAGCAAACCTTAGCAAAGGTTCACCGCAGGGCCGCTGTCTCAGCCCCAAACCTTTCACCCTGAATACCTATAACTATGTCTCCACCCAGGACAACACCATCATCGTTAAATATGCGGATGACACCAACATCCTGGGCCTCAACAAGGTGGGGGGCCGAGTCAGGTTACAGAAGCCTGGTGAATGACATACGGTACTTGTCTATGGAGAGGAGAACGAGCTCATCCTCAATATAGGACAAAAGAAATGATAAAAGACTTTAGGAAGAACCCTTCCCCTCATCAAAGGGACAGAGGTGGAGAGGGCTGACAGCCACCAGTTCTTAGGTTAAGCTGGTCTAGGAACACAGCAGCCAGAGTGAAGAAAGCCCAGCAGCCACTATACCTCATGAGGCATCTCAGGAATGCCGGGCTAAATCGTTGCCCTCTCACCTGGGCATCCAGAGGATGGATAGAGAGCACGTGTCTGGTATGGAAACACAACACAGGCAGACAGGAAGGCTCTTACAAAGATTGCAGAGATGATCATTGGGACTAAACGTCCTGCTAGAGACACAATATACACACAGCGCTGCAGTAAAACAGCAGTGAACATAATCAGAGACTCACTTCATCCTGCTCACACACACTGCTCAGACACTAGAACTGCACCTACAACCTCAGAAACAGTAGAGCGGACAGTATCATCACACACAGAACACGATATCATAAAAGCTTTTTTCCTGCCACAGTGAGACCGATGGCAAATGCACACTGTTGAAAAACACGTGACATTACCTAAATATGTAAAACACGTGTACAAATCCATTATGTCCAATACCATGTGCAATATTTCCAAATCCATCTTTTATTCATAATTGTATTCTTTTATTCAACATTTTATTTATTATTTTCTTTTTAGCTCATTTCATTCGACTAGGTGTTACTTCTCCGGCTTTCATCCTTCGAGTGGACTCCAAGAGAGCTTGGTCTGTTCATCTAATACTACCAAGGACGTTTTTGTATTATAATATTAAGATCAAATGCAGCACAGGATTCATGATTGTCCAGGGCAGTAACAATATAACTTTGTGCTCATAGCACAGGTGTTGTTGTGCCGTACAGTAATTTCAAGCCAGGTTGCTGAGACTGTGGTATGTTTTCCTTCTCGAGAGATGATCAGAATCGAGAGTTAACTAGCGGTTCAAGGTTTTCAACCAAGCAACATAATTTAGAGATTGTGCAAAAGTTGTTTAAGTCACTGGTATCAGCACCTTTATGTAAAGGAATAAGCTGTGAGGCTGTCAAGACTTTAAATTTAGTCGTTCCCAGACCTAAACGTCAGATTAGAAATGGGGGCTCAGCAAGCCAGTGGGCGTTGAGCTGTAGAAGTGATAGACCCTGCTCCCCTCACCCACACACCTGCTGCTCATTTTCTGCAGTCAGGTCTCTCATGTTCCACATCCTGAAACCAGGTTTCCTCGCCACACCTCATGCTATGAATCTCTGTTTCATCTATCTTATTCCTGCGGTAACTCCAGAGAACTGATGTTCGAGTGACGGCTGAGAAAGGACTCATTTCGCTTGTCAAAACAAGAATTTGAATTCATTTGATCCATATTGCTCAGTGTATCTGCAGGTCTGTCCAGATTTATATTGCGATTAGTTCATCCATGAATCACAGGGGACGCTTGTGGTAAAAAGGTGTTTCTGTAAGATTTGGTTCCTCATTGAGTCCAAGTTGATGTTTGTGCCAATTAGGACGAAAGCTCCTCAAGATATTTCTAAGAAATCACATGAGAACAGGACATACAGTACATATGGTTGGACAACCTGAATACAATGTCTCAGCACACTTATACATAGATTGTCCACCTGAGTAGTTCAACCACTTTGACCAGTCTGCAGACAAATAGCCCCATGTGCAGCAAGCTGTGATGCACTGTGTTCTGCCACCTGTCGATCATGGCCAGTCTCGCTTTTTCCCCATGTCTCTGTCCCTGTCCACCCCTGGGTGATTGGTGTGTGTTCATAAAAGCTTTTTTATTCTCACTCCTTGAGGTTTGTGCTACAGTGGGTCAGTTTACTTCTGCACTGAACAACCAGGTGCTGGATTGTTGTTTGAAGTGAGTTATCATGCTGAGATTTCAGGGTAAAGTGTCCCAGAGGCCACTCCCAGCAGTCCTCAGCAAACGAGGACAGCAGCACTCACACCAGGTGACTGACAGCTGGCCGGACTCTGCTGGTCCAGGTTAAGTTTGTGTGTGTGCGTGCGTGAGAGAGAGCATGTGACCCATCCTTCTTCTTTGATGACATGACAGTCCCACCGCTGGCAGTGTTTGTGTGCAGGTGCCATCACAAAGCACTTTTTGATGTCACAGCAGATATTTCACAATGCAGGGACAGTCCGTCTCATCGAGGAATGACCTCATGTCAGGAGGATGTCTCCCGATGTCAAACATGAGGACAAAGCTGCAACAACACAGAAGGACCACCACAAACCCAGTTTTTGCTGGGTGGCTGATAGTCCTGTCACACCTGACAGATGACGACACCACGCACTCAAAATATCACTGTGAGACAGAATCTATGTGACTCACATGACATGCACCCAAACCACCTGCAACAACAACTAAAGGCCCAATCTTAGTAACAGGAATACAAATTACTGCACTTTCCTGATCTACACTTACAGCCCACAGATGAAGTTGTGTTCTGTTTTAGCTCCAGCTCCATGTGTATTTTTGTCAGACTAAGGCCGCGTCTGTTTAGAGCATCCACTGCAATCAGTTCAGTTATTACCATCAGCCTGCATAAATGAATGCAGCGAATTAGGAAACCATTTTTCCTCATATAAAAAAGTCTTATTTATTTATTACATCATATTACACTGAAATTATCTAAGCATGTTTTGTGCGTATGATTGTGAGATTTTGACTCTTCCAAGTGTCTGGTTTTGGGCAAAGCGTAATAGCATAAAACTAAAAAAAAGCTAATGTCAGACCTGACTGGTGCCCCAGCTCAGCATCAAGCAAACCGCTAAATAAAAATGTTTAAAAAGGCATTTGTTGCTCACTTCTCTGTTTAGTGACTGTATTTAATTTGAAGTCAAACAAAAAGTGTTTTTCCCAAGTCTAAATTAAATATAAATGGAATCAAAATTCCAAAACCATGACACCACTTTAAAAGTATGTTGGAGATTTTTCAACCTGATTTTAATAGAAACTTGAGTGATATTTATGCATATGGAACAGGCTGTTTCCATTTCTTTTCCTAGTTTCAACAGTTTCCTCAAGTGTTTTCACCTGGAACAAGACGACACCCTTAAAAAAATGAGGGTCACAGTTTACAGACTTCATTCATTCATGAAGCAGTTCACTGGCCAACTCAAAACGGAATTTTCAAAGTTATTGCATTTCAAAGAAAATGTTCTCTCTTTTTTCCCCCCTCATAGCCCCCTGACAGCTATCATCCCGTGACTTCAGGGTCACCACAGCGGATCATTGTCCACATGTTGATTTGTGGCACAACCCTCCCGAAAATACGAGTTGTGCTTCGTTGGTCGTTCCATTCACAGGCCATTTAAGAAGTAGTGAGTGCAAGTCATTTGGAAGAGTACTTTTAAAGATTCATACTGGGATACTGGTTATGCATTTGTGATTTGATTCATTTCCTGTATTGTGCCATTCTTCTTTGTGCTTCATCATACAATGTAAAAGCCTTCTAAAATTCAAACTCTGAAACAGTTGTATTTCTGATCACTCTGTAATGACCTAAACTTCACTCCATCATTTCCCTCTGGCAGAGCTTAACAGAACAGAAAAGAATGATATTTGTCTTTTAAAACTGTAACTTTGACTCAGAAACAACATACACTATATTGCCAAAAGTATTCGCTCACTCATCCAAATAAATGAATTCAGGTGCACATAGCAAGGTCCATAAAGACATGGATGAGTGAGTTTGGTGTGGAAGAACTTGACTGGCCTGCACAGAGTCCTGACCTCAACCCGATAGAAACCTTTGGGATGAATTAGAGCGAAGACTGCGAGCACTCTGTTTTAAACACACTCCTAAACCTCGTGAAAAGCCTTCCCAGAAGAGTTGAAGCTGTTAAAGCTGCAACTTGTGGGCCGACGTCATATTAAACCCCATGGATTAAGAATGGGATGTTACTAAAGTTCATATGGGTCTAAAGGCAGGTGAGCAAAAACTTTTGGCAATAGAGTGTAGTTCAGTGTGATGAGTGAAATTTTATGAGTCTCAGGTGAACAAGGGCTGTAAACTGTGATCCTCATTTCTTACAGTCTAGTCGAGAAAACATTCAGTGACAATGTGGAAAGCAAGAGAACTTTTAACAACCAACTGATGCATGAATAGCACTGGAGCTTCAATTAGGACCAGGTTGAAAAAACCCAAATGATTCCTTAAATTCACCAACTTTCTCAGTAAATTGGCGATAGAGTTGCTACTGCAGGGCACCTTGTTAACCGTATAAATATTCATGACCGGAATTGACATGACCATGAAAAAGACACTTTGCAATAGCTGTCTGTCTGATGCTGTCTGTCCTCTCAATTTGACCCTCCCTTGCATTATTGTTGTCCCATTGTTTATGAGTGTCATATTAAAAGCCTGACACTTCCTCTAATAGCTGCTGACACAGTGTAGCCTGATTGTTTGTCTGCTCTACTACAGATGTGACATCAGTCACTGCTGATCTAAATGCTTTTAGGATTATCATTATTAACCATAAAATGTTTGGGAGAATGTCCTCCTCAAGACATATTGTAGATATTGTAGCTAGCATCAACTAATCCCCATACTTTTATACTTGGTGGACTACTGTGCAGCTGTGTTACTGTATGGTTGCATGTGAGTATGTTGGATCTGACCATGGACTGTCCTGATTGTAGAATCTGCTCTTTGCTGCTTTCCTGCACAGTGCATGTCACTGCCCCAGGGCGCAACCCTGCCCAATTCCTGCACAGCTGGGGAGGGGAATGGGCTGTTAGTGGTTCTTGCCCATTGACACCCTATAGCCTCGACCGGGGATTGAATCACTGACCCTGTGGCCGGTGGACGACTTCCTTTACCAACTGAGCTACAGCCACCCCCCCTACACATATTCTCTCCTCTCTACTCTGTTCTCGTCTCTCTCTCCTGGTCCCCGATCAGCCTCACTCCGTCCACCTGTTGCCTCCCCTTTATATGCTCCGTTCACCTGTGCCTCTCTGCCAGATTGTCTTTGGTCTCTCCCGAGCAGCAAGCGGCTCTCTGGCCCAAGAATCTGTGAAAGGCAAATCTAGTTCCAGTCGTGTTCCCGAGGACGCCTTGTCTTTTTTTTTTCTCCCAACCCTATAAGTGACTTTTCTACTCTCCGCACGCAGATCGTAACGCAGTGGGTTATAATTTAACAAGAGGATTTTGCGCAAGTCTGCGAGTCAAAGTTTGAGTTTCCTTCTCCCCTGCGCCTTTTCAGTTGATACTTTCTTTTATTTGTTGCTTGTCTTTTTAGTTGTACTTTGTTCGGAGCTTTTGCGTTTTTTGTCTCCCTGGTTTTTCCAGCCGGCTTTCAGTTGAACTCCTCCCCGCCGGTCTCCCGCTGCTGGCTCCCCTGCTCTCCCTCACCTACGCCGCAGCATCGCCACCTCTCTTCCAAAACTAGTAAGAAATCGAATCCGTTCAAATCTCCCAGCGCCTTGATGATGGTTCACCTCTGTCCCAGCTCCACCTCCCTCTCCGGTTCTGAATCACCACCCCGGTTATCCGTCTGCCCCTTTCAATAAAAACTTACTGCTTTCCATCCCTCGGTGTTCTGCTCCTTTCTGGGTCCGACTAAAACCCTTAGGACGTGATACTCTTATTAAAGCGTAAATAGGAGCAGGCTGCTAAGTATCTGCATAAATGAAGGCTTTATTTTGTATGTATCATTGTACAAAATAAAGCGGTATGAATATTTCATGTCATCTATTTCCTGACTGACACGATGACACTCATTACTACCAGGGGAGATGATGGTGATGATCCTTTCTCTCAGGGGCCAATAGACCAGCTTGTACTGGGAAGCTGAGCAACTTAATTCTAAACTCTAAAGCTTCCTTGGTTCTCTGATGGATTTTGGATCAGGTTCAAGTTGGAAACGTCCTGCTTGGCAACTGCTTCACAACAGGCTCCTGGAAAACTCTCCTCATCTCTCTGTTTATCTAAATGTTGAGTCATGAGCTCCTGTGTACATGAAACTCTCGACACTTCCACATGTCCAATTAACCTTGGACACAAAGTCAACCAAGATCACCACGTTTTACAGGCAACTTTTTCTTATTTATTAAAGAAACACAGAGGAGGATTTGTCCTCATCAGGTACTCTACTCATTAAATGTGGACATTATATCAGTCTGCTCTTGTACATGCAGTAATTCTGATTGTTCTGTTTAATATTACAGTAAATACAGAAACTATTCCCACTGCTTAACTTTTTCTACATTTTATGTTACAGCCTTATTACAAAATTAATCAAAGTATTTTCCTCATAAAACATCTACATCATTCTGCACTGAGATTTATAACACTCTGGTTACAGGACACATCACTGTTGGCTCTATAACCTGGTCAGTTGAACTTCTCTTTCTAATCGCAGGAAGCAGCACTGGTGTATTTCCATTTATAAGGCCTTACTGGGTAAAATACCCCATTATTTCAGGACTATGTTTGTCCCTGTGCAATATTCATACAATCTGAGATCCATCAACCAGCTTCACTTAAAGGCCCAACTGTGAGGATTGAAGCTGGTAAAAAAAAGTTTATCATATTTTGGTCCATATTCATGGAACGATTTGCAAATTCTCATCTCATTATAGTAAATTATTTAAATGTAAAAGTGTGCAACTAAACCATAAAGGTTATGGCCTACATACCAGCCAAAAGAAACCACAGGAGTCTTGTAGATTTTACTATTAACTATTACTTACACCCGCAACTGCTGTGTACAGGCAGCACTGCTTTTCACTTTAATCCTGCCTTTTTATGCTTCTATTCAACAGCAGTAAAAGCATCACTTCCTGCCAAGGTTGGGACCATTCGTGCCAGTAATTTCCGCTTCTGCTTCATCAAAAAGAGTGCCTCGACCTTATTAACCATGTCTGCATGTTTTATTCACATTGTGACTCACTGTTAGGTCAGTGAGCAATGCAAGAGAAACTTTGAGGAAAACCACTGTGCTGAATGTTGGTAACTGCTGTGATATTAACACAACCAGAAACAAACACAACAGACCGTGAAGCTGATCAAACATTATTGTATGAAATACAAATTTGTCATGTTACAAAACTGAATATCATACAATAATATACATTTTGATGTGGAGAAATTTAAAGAAGAGTTAGGAGGAGTAGAAGCAATTTTTCATTGTAGCTTATCAATAATTCCTAGACCTAAACATAGTTATAACTCATTTGAGAGCCTTACTCTTAGCCTTTCACACCCAAACTGGAAAACTCAAAAACCACTATTATTTGTTATCGTGTACCGTCCTCCAGTCCCTTATTCAGAGTTTTTGATAGAATTTTCTGATTTTCTATCTGATTTAGTGCTTAGTACAGATAAAGTCATTATAGTGGGTGACTTTAACCTCCATGTAGATGCTGACAGTAACTGCCTCAACCATGCATTTAATTAATTAGATTTAATTGGTTTTTTTAGGTGAGTGTGAATGGGTGAATAAGAAGCAGTGTAAAGTGCTTTGAGTGCCAATAGGTAGAAAAGTGCTGTTTAAGTGCAGACTGTTTACCATTTACAATGATCCACTGTGGTGACACTCAGCACACGGGGCAAGCCGAAAGGACAAAAAAAGAATATCCCAAGCTTTCAACATCTCACGGAGCAATGTACAATCTAACATCTGAAAGTGGAAAGAGTGTGGCACTACTGAAAACCTACCAAGACATGGCCGCCCACCTAAACTGACAGGCCGGGTAAGGAGAACATTAATCAGAGAAGCAGCAATAAGGCCCATGGTAGCTCCAGAGGAATTACAGAGATCCACAGCTCTGGTGGAAGAGTCTATCCACCAGACAACTATTAGTCTTGCATTCCACAAATCTGACCTTTATGGAAGAAGAATGCAAGCAAACATGTGGAAGAAGGTGTTCTGGTAAGATGAGACCAAAATTGAACTTTTTGACCTAAATGCAAAACATCACATCAAATGCACATCACAGCACACATAACTGCACATCGCCCTGAACACACCATCCCCACCGTGACACATGGTGGTGGCAGGATCACGTTGTAGGGGATGCTTTTCTTCAGCAGGGACAGGGAAGCTAGTCAGAGTTCGTGGGAAGATGGAAGGAGCCAAATACAGGACAATCTTAGAAGAAAACCTGTTAGAGTCTGCAAAAGACTTGAGGCTGGGACGGAGGAAAATTCCTGTTCAGAGACACTCTCCGTCCAATCTGACTGAGCTTGAGCTATTTTGCAAAAAAGAATGGGCAAACATTTCCCTCTCTAGATGTGCAAAGCTGGTAGAGACATAGCCCAAAAGACTTGCAGATGTACTTCCAGAAAAGGGATATTTTCACAAAGTATTGACTCATGGGGGGCTGAATATAAATACACACCACACTTTTCAGATATTAATTTGTAAAGAATTTTGAAAAACATTTAACATTTTCCTTACACTTTATAAATATGTACCACTGTGTGTTGGTCAATCACATTAAATCCTTAAAGCATACATTCACATTTGTGGGTGTAACGTGAAAAAATATGAAATGTCTTTGTATGTCTCTCTGTGTTGACCCTGAGATAAACTGCAGACCTGTCCATGTTGTACCCCACCTCTCTATGTCAGCGGGGATAAGCTCCTAAACAGGATAAGTGGTTGTAGATAATGGATGGATGGAAATAGGCTGCACCTCTTTCTTTTCAATCGTGAGAGTTCATCTATTTGCATAACTGTGTTGTGGCTGAAGCACAGATATAGTCTGTATTTAGTTCAGACAATTAGACCACAGGAAGCTACACAAAGACTGTTTCAGTACATCATTCCAAGAAAGGTCATCCAGAACATGAAGAACGCATGGGAAATGATAAGTCATACAATCCAGAGTAAATCAAAAGTCAACACGTCTTTTGAAGACTTCAACACTCAATCCTGGCTGCCAATACAAGACGGACTGTGCAAACAGCCCTGTGTATAAGAGCTAGATGAGTGTAGACACTCAAGGCAGCCCTGTCAGAATAAGCATCCTTTGAACCTCTTTTTCACATCCGTTGGAGGTGCTGTCAAAGCAGAGCCAGCATTTTCTTTGTCAGCATTTGTTAGTTCACACATTTCTGAATTCTGATGCTGTGGAGATTCCTGTGACTCGCACAGCAAGCGTCACCTTCGAGACATGATAGCTCCCTGAGTGCTTAAAGCAGCTCAATAGTCTTGTCATTGTGTGGTGACAAGACTAGTTATATTTACAGTGAAGCTCATCAGCTTGGCCAAAATTGAACAAAACTGAAATGACTATTTTCAATTCAGTTCAATTCAACTTTATTTATATAGCGCCAATTCACAACACGGTCATCTCAAGGCACTTTACAGAATAAAGTCACTCTCTAGATGTGCAGAGCTGGTAGAGACATCCCCCAAAAGACTTGCAGCTGTAATTCCAGCACAAGGTGGGTTTGCAAAGTATTGACTCAGGGGGGCTTTTCAGATATTTATTTTAAAATAATGTTGAAAACCATTTATCATTCACAAAAGAACCACGTTGTGTTGGTCTAGCACATAATATCCCAATAAAATACATTTATATTTGTGATTCTAACGTGACAAAATATGGAATATGAATATTTTTTCAAGGCACTGTAAGTAGAGATGAGAGGCTGGGTCCATGTTATGTTTACCAGTTTTACATCCATCATGATCGTAGCCTTGTATTTATTAGATTTAAACTATTAGACATTTAATATAAACCAAAGGATCAGATTGTATAGGTTTTGTATGCTGTGTGTGCAAAATTCACTATGTTTAACATTACCGTTATGTTTGTATTCGGTAGCAGGTAGCAAAGGAAGAGGAGCCATTTTTTAATCACACTGATCAAAACCAAGTCTTGACCCTTAGACCTTTTAATTGTAAGAAGGAACAAATTACTCATTGTTGAACTATGCAGTGGACTGTTCACACATGTGAGTGAGTTTGGGGGAACTGTAAACACCAGTCATAATAAGTCTTAGCCTGCTCCAGTTGAGAGGAGGGGAGGCTTTTCTGTGGGACATAGGGACAGACGGGTAGAGAACACTCATGGCTTGGCATGGACGAATAATTGTGCTGTGTTTAGTGCCTGCCATGTCACTGCCAGGGGAAATTGCAATCTGTTGTGAGTCTGATGCTGCCTCCCTGTCACCCATTTAGTATAATGTTAGATTTGATGGTAAAAACACATCCTTTATTTAAGATTTTAAAGCATTTAAATGCTACCGTTTGATGATATTCCTGGATTTTTTGATGGCTCACCACACAATGTGATAGAAGAAATGACAGCAGGTATATTTTGTTTTTCATCTCAATGTCTCTAGGGAAGCTTGACTCAGCAGACTGAGACTTTCCTTCTCTCTTTATTAGTTGCTATTCTCGTTTTGCTATCAACACTCAGTCTTTATACTGTGTGTAAACTACTCATTGTTTAATGAGCAGTTCAACTGCTATTTGACTTTGCTGCTCCACTAAAGAGTTTTACATCAAATACAGTTGCCCAACTTAAACTACACTGAACCAAGCAACAAATATTCTTGAGCAAAGCTCAGAAGCTGAAGACTATCTACCAGCATCCACAGTTTGGAACCCAGGGCCATTTTCCAATGTGTTGTACACTATATTGCCAAAAGTATTCGCTCACTTGCCTTTAGACCCATATGAACTTTAGTGACATCCCATTCTTTATCGATGGGGTTTAATATGACGTCGGCCCACCCTTTGCAGCTTTAACAGCTTCAACTCTTCTGGGAAGGCTTTCCACGAGGTTTAGGAGTGTGTTTATGGGAATTCTTGACCATTCTTCCAGAAGGGCATTTGTAAGGTCAGGCACTGATGTTGGACGAGAAGGCCTGGCTCGCAGTCTTCCCAAAGGTGTTCTATCAGGTTGAGGTCAGGACTCTGTGCAGGCCAGTCAAGTTCCATCTCTTTATGGACCTTGCTTTGTGCACTGGTGCGCAGTCATGTTGGAACAGGAAGGGGCCATCCCCAAACTGTTCCCACAAAGTTGGGAGCATGGAATTGTCCAAAATTTCTTGTTATACTGAAGCATTCAGAGTTACTCTCACTGGAACTAAGGGGCCACACCTCCAGCTCCTGAAAAACAACCTCACACCATAATCCCACCTCCACCAAACTTCACAGTTGGCACAATGCAGTCAGACAAGTACCGTTCTCCTGGCAACCGCCAAACCCAGACTCGTCCATCAGATTGCCAGATAGTGAAGCGTGATTCATCACTCCACTCATCACAGAACGCGTCTCCACTGCTCTAGAGTCCAGTGGTGGCGTGATGTATGGCTTGGATGCAGCTGCTCGGCCATGGAAACCCATTCCATGAAGCTCTCTACGCACTGTTGTGGCCCACCACTTCCACTTTGTTATAATACCACTGACAGTTGACTGTGGACTATTTAGTAGTGAGGAAATTTCACGACTGAACTTGTTGCACAGGTGGCATCCTATCACAGCACCACGCTGGAACTCACTGAGCTCCTTAGAGTAATTAGACGTGTTCTTCTCCAGCCCATGACAGATATACTGGACTCTTCAAAGCAAGCTGCTGGGAGACAATATCATCAAATCAAATTAATGAATTTAACTGAAAAATGAACTGGGTCAATAGCTTCTTTCAAAACCAGTCGACCTCTCATTGGGGTCTCTAGCATTTTGCTCTAGCATAGCCATTGATCGTAAGTTTAGCTGCTGTGGGGCATGAATATTTATACTGAGTGACCGTGCGTGCGTGTGTGTGTGTGTGTGTGTGTGTGTGTGTGTGTGTGTGTGTGTGTGTGTGTGTGCGTGCGTGTGTGTGAAGAAGCTGTGAGTGGCTTTGTTTGTATTTTCCCCTGAGAAAACACTTGGAACTACGCAGAGTACAAAATAAAAAAGCAGACCCTTTTAAATTTTAAATGTGGTGGTGTTTGAGCTAAAAGTGGACATGAGCATCTGAGATGAGAGGAGAGTCAGAAACAGACAGACAGAGCAAGTAAAGAAGAAAAGAATAAATTAAACAAGTAGAGCTAAATAAAAGAGAGCACTGCTAGAGTTACTGTCAGCACATCCCAATCCAAGTTTGGTATCAATCCATCTATAAAGTTATTAGCTATATCTGATTATCTTTAGGGTTTATCTGGAGCTGATTCCAGCTAAAACTAAGTGAGAGGTTGGGTACATGCACATGTGCATGCTAGACAGGTTGCCAGTTCATAACACGCCAATTTAGATTTATCAGATAACCAATGTCTTTGTGAGGAAACTCAGGCACAGACTGCATACACCAAGGCCCAAGCCGACCCTTATAGTGTAACAGCACCCCCTCCTCCATCCTTCTCTCCCCTCCTTTCCCCCACTGCCCGTCTGTTTTTGTGTATGTGTGTGAGTGTGTCTTTGTGCTTTTAGCGCACCTTTAACTGCAGCGGCGGCCAAACCTGCACAGAATCACTCAACTTGATGACAGCTGTTCATATAGATCGTCTCAGTTAACCACATGGTATCAGGGAACTATAGCATGTTTCCCGAACTCATTGAACTATCCTTGTGTGCTCACCGTTTCTGTCTCACTCTCCCCAGCTCCTCGTCTCCACCGTCCCTTTCCCTCCTGATTTCCCCCTACCATCCGTTGGCTACTCACCGCTCCATGGCTCCCTCCTTCTTCAGGACTCCAAGCTCTTCCAGGCACTCACCAGTCTCCCCCTCCATGGATGCTGCCCTTCTCCTATGCCCCTTTCCCTCCTGGTTCTACCAGTTCTGCAATTCTAAATAAAACCGTCCTTACCATCCCTATTGCCTGGTTCTTTGTCTCTTAAATCCACTTAAATTGAATACACCCGGGCAGTGTGACATGTAGTGACTCCACCAAGCTCAATGTGATTTCAACTTGCTCGTACAGTATGTACAGTATGCTGTAAGCCAAATTCCAAATAGATCGAAATAAAATTCTCTGGGGCCACTGGTGTTAAAATTTGGCCCCCAGTCCATGTGGGAACGAACTGGAATTAACAGTGACACATCTACAAAGACACTTAAAGGGTGGCTTTACTTTTCATTACAGGGAGTTTAGATCATGTTTGATGGAAAAGCAGCAATCACCATAGCATGAGCAATGCAATAACATAACATGAACTAATCATCCTGAGTCATTTTGCAGCTAGAAGCTGGGAGGTTTTTGTATAGGAAAGACAGAGAGATGTTTTACGCCATTCAAATACATGCACACTCTAAACCAGAACCATAGAAGGCAAGTTGACAGTCAGATAAATTGTCCTTTGAAACAATTAAAATTTGATTTTAAAGTTTAATTTTAGTTTGCTAGATGCCCTTCCTGAAACAACCATCCCTAATTTCTACCGGGCTCGGACTAGCACTGCACAGCTGGGGAGGGGAATGGGCTGTTAGGGGTTCAGTGTCTTGCCCAGAGACACTTCGACATATAGCTGGGGCCGGGAATCGAACCACTGACCCTGTGGTCATATATACATATATAATAATATATATATTATATCCAAAATAAGTTCTTAGTTCAATTCAATTCATTGCATTATTGTCATTGTCACTATATAATCATTAGCTCAGCAAAACAACATGGTGAAGGGACATGAAAAGGGACATAAAACAAAGGTCCAGTTCAAGGTTATCACCATGGTAGAATGTGTTGTGTGATGATGAGTGGAGGCAAAGAGGGGGGACACTGTCCTTTCAGCAGCTTTACTGCCTGAGGTTAGAGGCTGTGAGTTGTACCTTCTATCTGAGGGCAGCAGTTGGAACAGGTGATGTGCAGTGTGGTGCTGTTCATGCAGGATGTTGTGCACTTAATGCAGACGACGGGTAGCGTAGATGGTGCCCATCTCTGGAAGATTAGTCCAGATGATTTTCCCTGCTGTTTTAACCCCCCACTGGAGTGCGTGCTATTCAGTCTGAGTACAGCTAGAGAATCACACTAACAACCCATAAGTCAATACACTATGAATGGCGCAGTGAAATGGTCTCCACTTTTAAGGTGCTTTTCTACCTATTGGCACTCAAAGCGCTTTACACTGCTTCTTATTCACCCATTCACACTCACAATCACACACACTCACACACCGATGGGGGAGCTGCTATGCAACTAAGTCAGGGTTCAGTGTCTTGCTCAAGGACACTTCAACATGTGACCGGAGGAGCTGGGGATCAAACCACCAGGATTGGTGGAAGTCCACTCTACCTTCCTGCACCACAGTTGCAGCTGCTTTGTCTGTGACATATTCCTCAGTTTTACAGATTAAAACAATACCAGGCACGCACCAGTGACATAGAATGACAAAATTACCAAAATGATTCCTTAAAGCAAAAGACCAGCACAAAGAGATGCAAAATAGCCACAGCAAGACTGAGACTGAGACACTGGGCTTTTTTTTTTGTAATTAATCAAATTTATTCAATATCTTTAATATATCTTTCAGTATTTGAAGTAGACGTGGAGTTCACACAACCCTGTATTGCTTTACAATACAACAATAGGACAGCAGTGTGCCATTCTTAGTAGAAGTAAACCTGTCTTTGTCTTGAAGCAGGATAAAAATAAAAATAAAAGTCTGTTATCTTGAGTGAACTCCGCTACATATTCACGTTTTTTAAAGTAAAAGCGTGGTGACAACAAAGCGCTGACATCAGAGGGAGGCTTGACACAGTGGATCACTGCCTGCTGCTGCCTTCACTCCTGTCTCAGTACTTTGCAGCAGAAAGGGAGGGGATGTGAAACACACTGGCTGATCTCACTGGCTGTGTGTGTTCAGATGCCAGCTATTTTTGGCAGGATCTATTGTTACCGGTGTAGCCCTGTGTATTTGTGTTATCTGGAAGTGTGCACAAGGAAATATTAGAAAGTAAGTAGTCCAGCCCACAAGCTTTAAAACTGCCTCTGAGCTGAGATAATTCTCCATCCTGCATATTATGCATATTACTTTTTAATCACTTACCTCTCGTTAATACCTTTCCAAATTTCAAAGCTTACAGCTGCTTTGCTTCCATTGAAGTCATGAAGCTCAGAGAGCGGGTGAGTAACATGAGGGAGCTGATGAAAGTGAAGACAGCTCGGTAAGTAAGTAAGGATAGAGAGCTATGGCTGGGATGGCACAATAGACCAGTCCAGAAAATGGAGATTGGCAAACAGGTAAGTGGGTGGAAACAAACAGGTGTTGAGAAGGGTGGGAACAGTGGGGATTAAGCAGGGGTCTGTCTCAAGAGAAGCGCGGTCAACTTGAAACTAGCTGGCCTTTCTCTACACCGTAGGCACGTTGGATGTGAGAGAGGATGTGAGCAGGCAGTGGAAGCAGGGGGGCTGCAGTCAACCAACAGTTTCCTACAGGGAGACAGCCGTTTACATCCTGTTAGATCGAATCTAAGAAAAGTTGCCGGACTACTATATGTGACTTTTTAATTATTTAATTATCATTATTTAATAATTATTTGTGCTTTAAAAGTCTGTTGTTTCCAAAAAGTGATTAAAAACACATTATTAGACCCAGGAGTTCCCACAGCATTGTACACAGGTCTGAAGTTAGCCAGTCAACTGTGCATAAAATATGATTTTGTCTAAACTACTGCTTGGATTATAGTGATTAAGAGCAAATGGGCCACAATTTGTAAAAAAAAAAAAAATTCTCCACCACACAATTTAAAACGCAGAAATGTGTCAACTGATGAAGTGGAATTTGCTGACGTGTTTTTTTATTGTTTTAACACATCTGTGGCACATACAAACAAGCTAACCCAGGTCAAGGACTGAAGCTAAATGTGAATAGAGGCAAGTAATTGTTGTTTCTTGTGTGTGTACAGTAACCGTGGAAAACATAATACATTTTAAAATGATTGAGTCAGGTGGTAAAGTGCCCATCTATTGACCATAGGGGTCAACAGTTCAAACACTCCTGCCCACATGTCAAAGTGTCCCTGGGTAAGACACTGAACCAGCAAACTGCCCAGTCCCAGTTATTGTGGTTGCACAAGACAGTGCACATCTGAGTGCTGGTCCCACACCCAGACAAATTAGGGAGGGTTGTGTCAGGAATGGCAATGCACAGACCAATGATCCACTTGAGTTATCACTGGTCACCATCATATATTGGCTGCTGTGTATGAGAACTACGTAATTTACAGATTAATAAAAGTCACAACATATTTCTTTTGCCAAAAGAAATCATAGAAACCTGATAAATTCAATTCAAATTTCAATTCAATTCAACTTTATTTATATAGCGCCAATTCACAACAAAGTCATCTCAGGGCACTTTACAGAATAAAGCACTATAAAGAATGTATAGAGAGAACCCAACAAGTCCCCCTTGAACAAGCCCTAGGCAACAGCGCAGAGGAAAAACTCCCTTGAACAGAAAAAACCAGCAGAACCAGGTTCAGGGTGGACGACCATCTGCCTTGACCGGTTGGGGTGAGTGGAAAGTGAAGAGAGAAAAGAAAAAAAGCAACAAAAGCAACAACAAAACCAAAATAAATTCCAAATGTGCAATGGCTTCACCTGGTTCCAGAATCTGCAGCTGCCTCATTTCCATGATGTCAGAGAGAGACAGAATCGAGTCAGACAGGTACCTACTTTAACTGCCCGTCCTGCCACGTTCCTTCCTGTCTGACACACACATGATGGGTAGATGTCTTTTCTCTGAGGCATCATGATCAGTGATCAGCCATTTTATGATACTGTACATTGAGAGAATGACTCAGAAAATACAGCTGTTGACCCCTGTTCGCTTCACAGCCCAAAATGATCAGCTGCTGTAGTAAAAATGTAGTAAAATCTAAAAATCACACACCACACTTTTCTTTTTCTTATGGCTTCCATTTTATTACAAGTTTGCTTTCATATACATTTACCATCCACAATTTTATGTAAAGTGCTTCGATATGACTTTGTTGTGAATTGGCGTTATATATATAGAGTTGACAATCTTTAGAATATACTCATATTGGTAGCACCAGCAGCAGTAACTTGTTTTCCATTTCCATTTCAAATTTTTGTTTTACTTGGTCACAATAAAGTGAGTCCATATTGAAATCTGCACACTGAATGGTTTGCTGGCTTTTGTGTTGCAAATTAAATTTAAAGATGACAGCATCACCTCATTTCCACCCAGGTCTTTAGATGACACAGGAAGTCGTAATAATCCAAAGTAAGATTTCATATTCTTTTATATCTTTGGATAAATGTTGCTCTCTCTACTATATATGGATATATGTATACGCACACATATGGCACTTAATGACATGAAAGAAAACACCACCAGTGAAAGAAATGGGCGCTTGGGTGTAGCACAACATAATGTCGGTGGGTTTCCAGGCACCACTTCACTTCAGTTAGAGCAAAGGAGTTAGTTACTTACTGTAGGTTAAGGTCAGTGGTGCGAGCACAGGCCTCTGAAACAACAAGGACCCTAACAGACACTACATGTTAGAAATGAGAGGGAAACTGCGAGAGTGTATAATGTCATTAATGTTATAATATCTAAAGAACAGAGTGTGTGCTTTAATGTTAAAATGGTGATTTAACACATTGGAGAGTAAATAAAACCCCATCACAATTTAGAGCAGATTGTTCCTTCATTCAGATATCAGACCAAGTGTGCAGACTCAATATTTACCTGGTGGTATTAATGTTGTGGCTGGCAGTGGTCAATATGCTCACTGTGTGTTTTCACACCTGTCAACTTGCCAGCATTACAGTTTCTCCATGCTGACCCCTGTCCACCACAACATGAAAACCACCAGGGGGAACTAATGTTATGGCTAATTCATGTATATCCATTGTGTTCATATTTGTTTTGGTCTGTGGTACTTTTGGTCTGCAGTTGTTGTTAATTGCTTGGACTACTGTAGGTCCCCAAGGTGGTCAAAAGGCAAACAAATATAGATGCCTCACAGTGCACAGTATGTTTAATCATAAAACCCTGAATTGTATATTGACATAAACCCCCACAAGTCATAAACCTCCCATCTCTTCCATCGCTTCCATATTATGTGAACACAGAAAAATGTTTTGGTGCCTGATTAACAATATAGACTGAAGGTTCTGCTCCACAGGCTTCAACTTCATTCATTTATCTGTTTACTTTATAAAAAGTGCGTACTTTATTTTACTGTAGTACCTGTAGAAAGGGAAACCTTAGCCTGCCACCGTACAGTGATTTTATGGACAACTATGTGCATCCAACTTTGTGCAGTTTGTCGTGGTCATGTTCCATGAGGAAGTGGTTTGCCCAGTTTGCTGTGATGAAGTACACTGTTCTGCATCAAGCCCTTGTTCAGATCTCACCCCCCTGTTCAAGACCATAGGGAGGATTGAAATCCAGGCTGCATGGGAGTAAAGCTCTCAACCCGGGTTTGAAACCAGAGGAGTTGAGGCCATTAGGCGGCACATTTATGTCCAACTGTCCACTCGTCCGCATGTATGTTGCCACAGAGTTTATGCTTTTAAGAAGCACTTTTTTCAATAATCAGTCATCTTGGAAAACATTCTTCACAAAAGGATATAGGCTTTGACTAAAAAGCCCTTTAAGCTTAGTTTCACAATGTTTTATTTCATTTGAAGACTTAGTAAGAATAAATGAGTTGTTACGTTAAATGTCTGTATTGTTGATAACTAGTTTCTGTTCAGCTGTCCTGCAGCCTCCTCATTTATGCGTATAGCATGCAGTTACACATAAGCAGAGTCACTGGACTGAGTGCGGCCAAAGTTTGGCATGCTCATCCTGGGCATATCCTTGTTCCGGATCTCATATACGGACTTCCTCCGAGCCTGTACTCCCCTCACAGCTGTTTTGATCTTCCTCCAGCCAAGATGGTTGAGCTCCGCCAAGTTTAGCACAACGCAAATGCCGCTTACGGCAAACATGAAGACCAGAAACACCGTCTTTTCTGTGGGTCTGGAAACGTAGCACTCTACATCTTTAATGCAAGGATACCTGTCACATTCGTACACGGCGGGGACGTTGAATCCGTACAGGAAATACTGACCCACCAGAAACCCTATCTCCAGTGCATTTCTGAACACCACTTGGATGATGTAGAACCTGGAGATGCCCTCTTGCCTTCTCAATTTTGACTTTGTAGTTCGCACAACTGAGTGAGGGATATCTTTGACCTCCAAGCAGTCGGGCTCTGCCTCCTTGTTGGAGTTTTCTGTGTTCTGCAGCACTCCATTCACAATGGTGTTCTTGATTTTCTTGCTGTCATCTCGCTTCATGGAGTCTTGGTCTTTGTCCAGGGAGAGGTACACTGTGGAGTAGCGCCGCTCCCTCTGTTTGGCGGACTGGTGCACAGAGTAGGTGATGAAGCAGAGGCTAGGACAGCACACCATGATGATCTGGAACACCCAGTACCTGATGTGGGAGATGGGGAAAGCCTTGTCGTAGCAGGCTTGGTTGCAGCCAGGCTGTAAGGTATTACACACAAACATGGACTGCTCGTCATTGTACACGGTCTCTCCAACAATCGCCACGATCAGAATCCGGAAGATCACCACCACAGTCAGCAAAATCCTGTGGACAAATTCCCAACAAGGAATATATTCAACAAATAAATATAGCCTTTAAATCACTTGTTCAAAATGAAATGGTAACTGTTCTTGGCTCATTTTGAATATGCATCTCAAAGGTGGCTCTTTACAATATGTTACAAACAATCAGTCTAGGTGTGTACTCTTTCCCATATATTTCTCTAGGTTGGTTCCCAACCTGTAACGTCCCAAGATCTACTAAAGGATAAGAGTGGATATCAAGTCAATTAGATCTAATTTAGATAACACATGGGGGAAAAATCACACTCTCTTTGAGCCAATCACATGTCAATGTCACAGAATAGATATAGTAATAGGTGCCATTGCACTGCAGTGCTCCTAGTTGCTTTTTTTAGAGTCACAGTTAAAAACTGAAATTAGACCCTGGTTCCTGCTGTGGAGACACAGGTAGAGGAAATAAGTTCAACAAAGAGTTCCTGGTCTATGGAAAAGTCCCTTTGGTGACCTTTTCTTTTTTTTAAATGTGTTCAATGTTACTACATGTGTGTATGCTGCAGGCAGATTTGTATAATAAAATCAATGTGTAGAGGCTTGGAATCAGCTGCAACTATCAATCAAAGTGTTGTTATGTTGTTTTGGAGAGTGAAGGCTCTTCGAATGGAGCTGCACTTTAACTGCATTACCACAGCAGCGTTGGGCCATTCACTGAACAACAGAAGCAGGGATGTTCACTAATGCACTTACTGATGCACGAGAAATATTTCTCCACACCAACTGTTTATTCTACCTTGTTATTATTGTTACATCTCGTGTTTTCATAAATTCAGATTTTTTATTAATCTGAATGTTTGTATGCGTGCATGTTTACAGTATGTAACCATATGTTGTGCTTTTTTGCCATGGGGTGAAGGAATTATGCGTATTTCATGTGCTGTATGTAACAATTTTTCATGTCAGACATGAACGTGCAAAAAAGCAAATGAAAAGATTTTAAATCAGTTTGCGCTGCCAAGAATCCCTTCACCTTTTCAGTTCATCCGCTTTGAGCAGGATGAAAGGATTTTTTTTGTTTGTTTGTTTTCACAACCGGCCAACCCAAAGTATGTACCACTAATGACTTGGCCCATTAATAATGTATTGACCACAAATGAAGCCACTATTAAAGTGGCCAGTGTTTCTATGTGCAGACTATAAGTAGGAACGACAGGGTGTTGTTCAGGGTGTAGACAGCGCCCAGTGTGGAGCTGTCTATGGTGCAGAAATAACAGCGCTCTGCCAGTTCTCGCGGTTCCACGACCTACGGCTTCTCTACATTATCTTCAAAGCTGAAGCTAAAACTGAAAACACGGTCCTCCAAAGATCGCAAAGCCTGTTAGTCTTCAACACGCGATTCTTCTTCTTGATGCAATGTTCAGCTCTACACTCTTTACCTCTTTAAGATAACATGCATTTTGACTTCCCCACAACTCTTACCTGCCAATCATAGTTGAGTGCTGTTGCACAGCCGCCTCCAAGAGACGCTCCAATATGGTCCACTCCCCCATGATCATTCATTCGGAGATCACAGTCGCAATTTGCGCACAAAACTCAAGGATCCTATTCTCCTCGTGTCCAAGGTGCTCCGATGGTAGCCAGTCAATGCACGAAAGTGTGTGTGTGTGAGTGTGTGTGTCTCCCGCCGTGCACTTCTCCTGTCCTCCCCGCTCTCCAGGTGCGCATTAGGGCAGAACTCCTGCGCGCCCGTGTTGCCTCGTGTGCGACTGAGCAGAGTGTGGAGCGCAATGTGCCGCTCAGAGCTAATCCCGCTATAAGTAGACGTCTTTGCGTCACCCGCGTATCAGTTGGTGTGTTGGAGAAGCCAGGGATGCACGCCTGACCAGAGAAACACATCCCTGCATCCCTGCGTCCGAGACGGTAGTGATGTGCTGCAAAAAGTGACGCTCTGGTGATTTGAACACACCTCAGATCAGTTTTCTTCCTCACTGTTATTATTATGGTTATTGTTATCATAAGGCCATGAGGCGAGATTAAAAGACAGACATTTTAAAGAACAAGTTACTTTAACTGAAGGTCTGGAGCGAGGAAAAGCCAAAAGAAATTATGTAGGGACCCTAGAGACCTGCAGAAGACATACGTTTTCCATGTTTCCCCATGTATAAAAGTAATCACAAGAATCTTAAATTGGATCCCATCAAATGATGAGGAGCCATTGTAAAGAGATCAGGATCAGTGTTACTCGTTCCGTATTTGAAGGCCTGTCAAAAGCTTAGCAGCAGCAAGGACTTCATCAATCAGAGATGTTTTGCTAAGTAAAGAGGGAATTACAATAATCTAGTTAGGATTAAAAAAGACTCAGACACTATAGGTTTAGACTTTATTGATGATCTTTAATTGAAAAAAGATGCAACCAAGCACTTCCTGGCCCCGAATCTAAACATTTTACAGATGAAAATATTAAACTGTAGATACTGATCCATTTTTATTGCGTTTATACAGTCGTGTAAAATCATAAAAGTCGTGTAAAAAGCATAAAACATAATTCCTATAAAAGATATCCCCCCCATCGTTTTGATGATGGTGTTAAACAGGGCTGAGATCTGGTGACTGGGGAAGCCATAGCATACAAATTATATAAAAATAATATTTTAATTATTATTCAAATTACTTAATATATTGCTGGATGGATAGCAAATTTTACACTGGGGATCAATTTTCTTATGAGTATACTGTATTATTACTGGTCCAAATTCAGAACGTAACTACAGTTATGTAATTATTGTAGTGGAGTAAAAGTAAAATATTCGCCTCTTTAATGTAGTGAACTCGAGGGTTGGCCTGGGGTGGCACTGGACACCCCCGAAGTCTGGGATGGCAACTGGGGGGCACAAAAGCTCAGGTGTCACAAAAGTTCTCCCACTAGGAGAACTGACCAAATGTGCAGCTGAAATACATTTCTATCATTATAAATAAATAAAATGTTATTGTTCTGTACATTTAAGTTGGTTTCATATATTCGGTCACAGCAGAATTGTATAGCAGTTGCAACCAGACAAGTTAAGAGTAATTGAGTTACACCTTAGATTAAATTTATTAGATCTCTCAGCACAGTCCTCACTGGTCAGATTAATAGAGAGCTCTTCCCATCAACATGTAAAATCATTTAATCTCCATCATGTCCTCCTATTCTTAGTCTACTAATACTCCAACACTTACTGCATACTCTATAATCTACACTGAACTATTTCTAATACTAGTGCAGCTACTATTGCATTAGTCCCATATAGGGGGGGGAGAATTTGAACTGAACACTACTAACAGTATCTTTGCAGTCTGGTGCGAAGGCACATCAGTAAAGAAGAGGGTATTATGTAAAAGGAGGTTGACTCCCATTTGTTCCTGAATGTATAGTAGGTTCAGGTGTATTGGATAAACTTGGCTCGAGAGACTAATCTTTTTAACTGCCTCGCTTCGTTTCCAACTATAGAACAACTTAAGAGGACAACCTGTAGTACTGGTCCTTCAACAGCAATCCCATTAATACACTACTCACAGTAAGCAATTGAGGAAGGATACAGATACAAATCAGAGTCACATATACACTGTTTCTTTGCATATCATGACTTAGGAATGAACACTCTGCAAACACACACCACTGCACTGTAAAACACCATATCTAATATTTGTAAATCACCTTTTTTATTCACTTACTGTTGGCTTGTAAGTTTCTTCAACTTGAATAATTCAACTCAGAATGTCTAGTTTTTATTTCCAGGCCACTTCAGAACTTGTAACCTTGAGTTGTTATGATTTGGAATTGATGGAGTGCTCAGTGCTGACCCAACTGATTAAACTAAAAACCTCTCACATGCATGGCTTGAAAGTTAAAACCCTCCGGTGGCGTTGTGTTTTTGTTCTTTGAACAAACACTTCTGATCTGTTTGTCTCTAAAACCTATTAAATGTGATTTGAAAACGTTGTTTCTTTCCATATAGCAAAAACAGTCTCCAGACAGCAGTCCCCAATATGGTTTTTGCACCAACTCTGGTACAAATGGCATCAAAAACTGCAGAATTAAGTTCTTCAAGTCAAATCAAGAGCTGATTCTTGGCAAGTTCTCCTTTAGAAAGGGAGAGATTGCTGGCTTATGTGGGATGTGCCTGGTTAAGTAAGTGGTTATTTAAATAAATAAAATAGAGAAAAGAAAATGTCAAATGAAAGCAAATCTATTCATGTAGTTGGATCAACTAAATATTTTAAGTTTTTATGAACTTGTTTTTTCAAGTTTAGTAAATTTAAGTAAAACAGTTTCACTCTAAAAAATTAATGGAACCACATTGAATTATTTAATCTTCATTGGCCAACAGAGTTATTGAGACAATTATTATTATTATGTTATTGGGATATTTTCAGTGCAAAGGTCAACTTATTTAGAACCTGTTTAGAGCCTATTTAGAGCTTTAACACGCTTGAAATGATTTTTATTAATAAACAAATGCAGTAGCCACTTACATTTCCCCATCCAGAAAATGTAACCATTATAAATTTCACTTGGTTAAAAATGTAGTGGCTAGTGAATTTTGAGAAGTACAAAGAAGAAAACAGGGATGTACCGTACAGTCTGTCTTATCCTGTTTGCTCATCAACATCTCCTTGAGGATGAGACCAGCAGGAAGTCATTAATCCAAATGAACAACTGAGGGATTTGATCTGATAAGGAAGACAAGTACACAAATATCATTTAAAGTAATAGAAAATAAAAGTTTCAGCCCACCAGCTCAAAGAAAAGAACTGCTGCACAAATGAATTTGCCAGATGATGAGGTGATGCAGGTTTGGGGATATAGACCCAGATGTCACTTCGTAGATCTTGTATGAGGACATTGAACATTTATTGTATTTGCTTCTCAACTTCTCAACTTAGCCGATGACGGATCAATTGTACATGTAAGTTTAAGTATAGTAATCTCACAAACACCTTCACAAAGTTTCATCAAACAAATGCTAAAATGGTAAATGGTCTCCACTTATATAGCGCTTTTCTACCTATTGGCACTCAAAGCTCTTTACACTGCTTCTTATTCACCCATTCACACTCACAATCACACACACACACTCATACACCGATGGGGGAGCTGCTATGCAGCTGGCCAACACTCACCGGGAACTAAGTTGGGGTTCAGTGTCTTGCTCAAGGACACGTCGACATGTGACCAGAGGAGCCGGGGATTGAACCAACAACTGTGAGATTGGTGGACAACTGCTCTACCTTCCTACACCTCAGTCGCCTTCTCAAAGTATGGCTGAACTCACAGCTACCTCCACAGCGACACACTGAACCTTTCTCGTCTACCTTGTTGTGGTCCCCACTACCTTGTAGTCAGTTCTTTTCCTCCAGTTACCGTGTCAAGTCTGCTCCCTTCAGTAGCTGAGCTGAACAGCATCTCTTGTAACAAACCCTTTGCATTGCATTGTTTACTTGACCACTGACAACAAACTTAAAAAGGTAAACTACAAAGCCAGCCATCAACGGCCACTATCAAAGCTATGTGGCCTCACTAATGACATCATCAGTACACATAAACACACAATACAGTACAGTTCAAAATACACAATACAAAAAACAACAAAACAGAGTAAATCCTGGTTGGCTCATACACCTACAATTTACTTGTAGCTACTTTTTGCAAATGACGGAAATAAGCCAGTGAGGAATAAATTGGATTGATCCTTTCCTGGTGAAATATGGTGTAACCCCACGGCTCTGTTATTAGGCCAGAATGCAAGGCTCTGGTTTGCCTCCACAGAAAAAACAAAAAACAAGTCAGTTTCTTGCTAAGTCCCTTCTCACAGGACTCTTGGGTTGAAGTCAGGAGGGATGTTATAACAGAGAGTCTGACTCAGTAGAGACCTTAACTGGGAATCAAATTGCAGACCCTGATGTTTAGGAATGATTGCTTTACCAAATGTCCCACAGCTGCCCTTAGTGGTTCGCATTTGTAAAGTCTGTTGTCTTTCCATGTCTTGAGACCATTCGGTCTGTTGGTCTTCCTGAAATTTCTGCCGTTTCTTTTTATTAAAGGGATTTTGAGGGAAGTGTTTCTTTATTCTATCTGGAAATCTGGACAAAGGACAGATTTTTTTATCCAATTTAGTGCTTAGTACAGATAAAGTCATCATAGTGGGTGACTTTAACATTCATGTAGATGCTGACAGTAACGGCCTCAACACTGCATTTAATTCGTTATTAGATTTAATTCGTTTTCCCAAAAATGTAAACAAACCCACTCACTGTTTTAGTCAAACCCTAGACCTTGTCCTCACATATGGCATTGAAAGGTGGGTAGCTTTTTTTTACTGAGTTGATTATCTAGTTTTTAAATTCTGCAGCCTCAGTGCATATGATACTACTAAGTAGATACTGTTGCCCCTCTGAAAAAGAAAATCAGAGGAGCCGACCTCCATGGTACAATTCACAAACACGCAGCGGAAAGCAGGTGTCACAAAAGTTACACTAATTTAGAAGAATCCCGCTTAGCATGGAAAACAGTTTAATAATGCATAAAAAAGCCCTCTGTGACGCGAGAACAGCATTTATTTATCACTAATAGAGGACAATAAGAACATATTTTCAGCACTGTAGCCAGGTTGACTAAGAGCCATAGTTCTGTTGAGCATAGTTTTCCCTTAACTCTGAGCAGCAATGACTTTATGACTTTCTTTATGAATTTAATTGTAACTATTAGAGAAATAATCCCCCAGATCCTCCCCCCAAATATTACAGATAGATCTTCATGTATATCAGCTCTAGAATCAGTAAGACCCCAACCCCTCTTAGACTGTTTTTTACCCATAGATCCCACTGAGCTAACTTTAACCAGCTTGTGGTTCCCGAATTTCCTAAGATACAATGGGAGGCAGAGCCTTTAGCTATCAAGCTCCTCTCCTGTGGAACCAGCTCCCAGTTCTGATTCGGGAAGCAGACATCTCTAATTAAAACCTTCCTCTTCAATAAAGCTTATAGTTAAAACTGCTCAGTCAACCTGTACTAGCTCTTAGTTATGATGCTGTAGGTTTACCCCCCAAGTACAATGAGCTACTCTCCTCTATTTTCTTTCTATACATTTATTTGTCACCACCGCATTAACTTTGTGTCTTCTCTCTTTTGGTAAATGGCCACTTTTATCCAAAGGATTTGTTGGGTTTTCTCTATACATCTTTATTGTCTTTACTTTATAATGTGAACTGCTGACTTTGTTGTGAATTGGCGCTATATAAATTAAGTTGAATTGAATTGAATGGATGTGTGCTATACAGTTTATTTCCACTATCATTATGGATAACAAAGAGAGGTTCCAAGAAACAAATGGGTTGGTGGGAATAAACTGCTGTATTTTGTATAACTATAAAGACTGTGCAGTGGCAACTAAGTGTATTAAGCCTCAGATAAAATAGTACAGAAAATCGTTAGTTGATAAAATGATGAAACATTGCATTGCAGTTTTTTTTTTTATTTAACCGTCCTGAAGGTGTCATGATTTGTATTTCAGTCACCACCATCACTGCTTAAAGTTGAACTTCATCAACATTCAAACAATCAAAAAGTTGTAATCTTATATATTTACAGTAAAATGTTTACAAGTTGGTTTATCAAGACTCTGGAACATATGAGCATATGGTTAATTCCTGGAGGCAGAACACAGCCTCTATGCTCATGTCACTATGGCTCAGAAGCTCAGTAGCACCATCTACTGATTTAAAAGTGTAATATCGTATTCACTAAAATGTATTAAATATAATATCTGTTGTTACTTTTCCAATGGGAAAACAATACAATTTTATTATCAAATGGTGCAGTGTTTTGTGATGTCTTGTTGTTTCAACTTAAAATTGTAAGAGCTTTAGCACTGACAATATGAGATGCCCCTGGACGTCATGTAGCAGTGGTCCGGGTCTAATGTTTGATGAAGAAGAACTAATTAAAGCTACTGATCTCTTTCGTATTCCCAAGCTTACCTCTTTGGCACATTGATGGTGATTGTAGTTCCTGGGTTGAAAAGTGATACATGCTGTAGCTGCCTGCTGCTTTTAAGAATAGTCCCAACAACCCCTAGGGGATCTTTTGCACTTCTACATTTTATAACACTACTATCAAATGTAGTGTCTACTAAAAAGTGTTATAATTACAGAGATTAATATGTGAGCAGCAGTTGGAGGTGTGTCTACTTACTGTTTAATTATTGATCATATAGTTTATAGTTATGTTTCATAAACTAACCATATACACCTGGTGGTTTTGAAGTTGTGGTTTACAGGAAATTGGTGGCTGGGTATGATCAACATCTGTCAGTAAATGGTCTTCACTTATATAGCGCTTTTCTACCTATTGGCACTCAAAGCACTTTAGACTGCTTCTTATTCACACATTCACACTCACAATCACACCAATGGCCAACGCTCACCAGGAGCAACAAAGTTGGGGTTCAGTGTCTTGCTCAAGGACACTTCGACATGTGACTCGAGGAGCCGGGGATTGAACCAACAACTGCGACAACCGCTCTACCTTCCTGCGCCACAGTCGCCCTCAGTACTCACAATGCACCACAGCCTTCTGCACATATGAATGCATAGTCACAGTGACCCAACCGATCTTGACTGACATCTAATGTGAAACAAACTGCAAATAGTTAATACAGCTGTTAAATACATCTAATATGGGCAAATCTATAGCTAAACCCCTGCAATGTAGTTGAATACTAGCAAAACTCAAAATTTTATATATTCAAGTAATTTAGATGTACTTACTTATATGTACTTAATACAGTACAGCTGCCTTTTCCTAGGGGCCCAGCTTTGGTAAGAAGCTATCCAGCTGGCAGCATGATTTGAAGTAATAGTTTATGGTTTTTCCACCAGATGGCAGACAAGGTTCAGGACAAGGACCTATGCAAGGATTTCAGATAAACTCGTGAGACTGATGGAACCTTCTTAATGCTAAGCTTTTGTTAAAAAGTTCATTGCAACACTTTTTTTGGGGGGCGTTCCCATTTGTCCTTAGCTGTTCACAGTGACTAAAATTAGTTTCCTCCTAAACTCATGACATTTACTGTTGCACATTGTTAGATTTCATAATAACAGAGCTGGTAAGCAGTGGGTGGCACAGTCATCATCGACTGAGTCTGTAGCAGCTCAGAATGAAATATACAAAAGTCTGTGATAACTTGATGACCTGTTCAGGATGTAGCCTGCCTCTTGCACAGTATCAGGATCTGGGATCAGTTGCGCCACAGCCTTCTAAAGAATTGCAGCTATCCTACCAAATAAATAAAAAACTGGCTGTAACTTGTGAAACATACAGTGACATGTCATTAGTATAAATAAAGCTTCATCCTGGAAAATGGTGTTAAAACAATGGCCCAAATTTATCATTTTAAATACATGCCGCATTTCAACAAACCTTCTTCTCCGAGGCCAAGCTAATTTAAAATGGACTGAAAGTAAAGTGAAAAACTGTCCTGTGGTCTGACGTGTCAAATCCTAATATTCTTTCAGGAAGCCATGTACACTGTAAATGGTAAAAATGGTCTGCACTTATATAGCGCTTTTCTACCTATTGGCACTCAAAGCGCTTTACACTGCTTCTTATTCACCCATTCACACTCACAATCACACACACACACTCATACACCGATGGAGGAGCTGCTATGCAGCTGGCCAACACTCACCGGGAACTAAGTTGGGGTTCAGTGTCTTGCTCAAGGACACGTCGACATGTGACCAGAGGAGCCGGGGATTGAACCAACAACTGTGAGATTGGTGGACAACTGCTCTACCTTCCTACACCTCAGTCGCCTTCTCAAAGTATGGCTGAACTCACAGCTACCTCCACAGCGACACACTGAACCTTTCTCGTCTACCTTGTTGTGGTCCCCACTACCTTGTAGTCAGTTCTTTTCCTCCAGTTACCGTGTCAAGTCTGCTCCCTTCAGTAGCTGAGCTGAACAGCATCTCTTGTAACAAACCCTTTGCATTGCATTGTTTACTTGACCACTGACAACAAACTTAAAAAGGTAAACTACAAAGCCAGCCATCAACGGCCACTATCAAAGCTATGTGGCCTCACTAATGACATCATCAGTACACATAAACACACAATACAGTACAGTTCAAAATACACAATACAAAAAACAACAAAACAGAGTAAATCCTGGTTGGCTCATACACCTACAATTTACTTGTAGCTACTTTTTGCAAATGACGGAAATAAGCCAGTGAGGAATAAATTGGATTGATCCTTTCCTGGTGAAATATGGTGTAACCCCACGGCTCTGTTATTAGGCTCTGTTATTCATACACCGATGGGGGAGCTGCTATGCAGCTGGCCAACACTCACCGGGAGCAGCTAAGTTGGGGTTCAGTGTCTTGCTCAAGGACACTTCGACATATGACTGGAGGAGCCGGGGATTGAACCAACAACTGTGAGATTGGTGGACAACCGCTCTACCTTCCTGCGCCACAGTCGCCCACTGTGTCCTCCTTACTAAACAGGAGAGGAATTATCTGACAGAGTTCAAAAACCACTATACGTGATGGTCTGGAGTGCACAGTGTGGGTGACTTAAACTTGTATTAAGGCTCCATTAAAGCTGAAAACATTCTGTATAGGTTTTAGAGCAACATATGCTGCATTCATATAATGTCTTTTTTCAGGGAAGATCCTGCTTATTTAGGTAACACAATGTCGAACCACATTCTGCACATATTATAACAGCATGGCTCAGTGGTAAAGAAATGCAGACTACCTGCAGTCAAGACATGTCCTCCGCTCAAAATGTTTGCTCAAACTGAGCAGCTGAAATTATATATCAGGCAATGACACAATGAGAAAATAAAAATAATAAATTCTTGTTGTTAGAAGAAGAGGTGATGCAACACAGTGGTAACCATGCCCCTGTCCTAACTCTTTTCAAAAAGGGGGGGGGGGGGGGGCAGTAAATTTTGGCATCGGTTTCAACATTTGTACTATTTGAAACTAAAAAGAGCTTTTAAATAATTAGCAAGTCGGCAAATGCAAATTAGCATTCTATTACGCAAAGTATTTGCGTAATACACAGTGTCCCATCTTTTGTGGAGATCCCGTTTGTATATTAGCTATGCAGACCTTTACAATGAAATCCCCCCGACAACCCAAAATACCTGCATCATGAAAGCAAAACTGATATTTTTAAAATCATAAAATCTGTTTGCCCTTTCCACAGACGTGAAGTGCAGCAGCTTAAATATAGGGAGACAAAAAAATCATAATATGACTATTCTTTCATAATCATTTTTTAGAACATGACACAATCAGAGCTAGTAGCTGAGCTTCCTTTAAACACAAGTTTACTAGATTTCCTCAGCAGCTTGAGCAGCCAAGCCAGCCAGAGTTTTCATCTCAGCTACTTTTTACTGATTTATTCTATGGATGTTCTCCTTTCAACATTCTAATGAGGGTTTTTGAATTGCACTCAGATAAAGGTATAATAGAGTTAAGAACAGTATCGTCCTGAGCTACATAAAGAAACCATGGCCTTATGTTCTGGCTGTAAACAGTTTGAGTTGGCCTCAGCTCTGCTAAGCCTCTTTTGGTCCCTCTGTGAACAAGTGCCTTTACTTACTCATTTGCCATATTAGTAATGGCGATGTGCAATGTTACATGATGCACATATAATATGCCATCGCGTACATGCATGCGCGCACACACACACACAAACACACACACACAAGCTGTGCAGTTGGCATGCACGTACTAAACAGACACGAGCTTGTGATTGTCATGGTGATATCAGAATGACTATTTTGCTTCTGGCTGTCTTGCTGGTGACCTGGTAGCTCAACGGGTAGATCAAATCCTAGTCTAACTACCATGTGTGTCCCTTTAGTTTTTTGTGCTCACTGTTAGGTCGATTAAGGAGTGTATGTATAAGTGTACAAGTAATGAGGCCATCAATGACGTCACACGGCCACCTTTGAAGTTTGCCTAATCAGTTGTACAGGAAATGATGTTTGTTGTTAATGGATGGACGTAGACTACAAGGAAGTAGTAGATAGAGCAAGTAGTTGAGAATTACTTTGTTATCTGCTCAATTGGAATGTGGAACTCAATAAATGTTCAGTGTCTGTCATACAACGATCTCTGGAGTGTATAATTTTTGGACCATCAGACTCTCGCGAGTAAGCCTGCCTCTACAATGACAATAAAAACATTTAGATTAAAACCTTGGAGGATGGCACTTGGAGTCAACATTCCACATTTTGTTCTTAACAGCATTTTCTCCGCCTATCTCACTCACACATGCTCACAGCAGTAGACCACACAGCTGGTGTCCGAGGCCACCTGTGACTGAATATCAGCTCCTGTCTTGTGTGTCTCGCACCAGCTCATATGGTGAATAATTTTCTTGATTTTAAAAAGACCCTTATTTAAATGTTTTGCTTTTATATTGAAGTTTTAACAAGCGCTTTGCTCTTGTCCTGTCAAATAGTGATGAGGCACTATGTCGCCATCATAAACAGAGAAACAAGTTTTTACTTGATTTCAGTATAAATGAATAAATAAGACAATTGTGTCTGGATTGTAGATTTGTTTAATGGCATAAATTGTAACCTTGCTGTCTTGTGTCCTTAATTCATTGGTCTAAAAAGGCTTATAGAAATGTCACATTTTTAGTGATGAAAGCAAACAAACAGGTTGGTAAAAGACACACACATTTAGCTGTCTTGGTTCAGTCATTATTGTCAAGAGGAAAAAACTAAATGTTGATAATAGGCATTTTTGCATTAGTCCAAAATTTCCATTATAACCACTGAACATGCAGACATTCTCATTGATCATATTTTAAATTTGCAGAGATTTGTTGTAATAGTTCCATGTTCATTCTCAATGTAAACTGAAAACGGTGGATCTATATGAGAGTTTAGGAACCCAGTGAATGTTGATAATCAAGACTGAATAAAGACAACTGTAATTATTTACTTCAATACGCATATTTTGTCATGTTTTTAGTCTATTTAGTCTCAAATACAGAACAGACACACAGCAACTGAGCCAAATAAGTTGTCATTGGCAACCTGTACGTGCTACGTCCCACAAGTTGCGTCAATTGATGCCTTTGAGTCGCATGGGAAATAATATGCATGCGCACGCGACTAAAAGACACAACAAAAGATATAATTAGGAACCATTACCCAAATTACAGCCTCGTTGTGATGTTATGTAACTGACATCAGAAGCAGTAATGGGTTAACATTACCACTGTATAATAATAAACTAACCCGAGAAGCTTGAGCAATTTGTGTTACATGGTTGTTTCCAAGACGCTTGCTTTTTATAAATCATGCATCACGTTCAACGTCTGCTTCTTTCTGCATGTGTCTCCTTAAGCGAACGGTTTCCATAATTTGGCCTTCAATCCGAAATGGCTTTCATTTGCAACTGCGGTGCTGTAAAGTTAAGTGGGGCTGTGAAAGCAGCACGCGTAGCGGCAGCAGACCGGCGTCTGAGCGGCTCAGCTCCGCATCACAGCGACCCGAGTGCGTCAGAAAAAAGCCGAGAAACACCGCGATTTTCCACTTAGTCCTTAGTTACTCATCACTACCAGCAGAGCTGCGATGCGGTAGATCATGTAGGAGTTGACTGTTTGGTATTTAAGTTCCCGTTTTCTTTTTTTCTTTTTATTTCTTTTGTTTTGGACGTTTACCTTTTAGCCTGCAAACTGTGAAACCTCTTGTGACGCCGCCGGAGCCCCATACATCTGCTCGCCTTTAGCCTTGAACCGAGTGGAGAACTTTTGTGAAAACTACAAAACAAGTCACCAGTCGTCCGTTCCGAAAGACGTCTGTTATATATTTGGCCGGACAACACTTTGGCCATGAGGTAAGACGCTTTTAAATGTCTCGAATGTGTAATTATGTGGGCGATAAAAAGATGAAAGTCAATACTCTCAACGTTAGGCGCAGCACGAGCTCCTGCCTGGAGCGCGAGGAGAACTACAACTGAGATATTAGCTAAACACGTTGCTTTGAAATGTCACAGACGGCAACACTTGTTCACAAATGTATTCATTCCCACAGCGGCTTGTGCTGAGACAAATATAAAAAAGAGAGAAAAAAAAAAGAAAATGAATGAATGCTGTGTCTGTCTTCGGCGCTATGTTAAACCTTTTCAAAGTGTAACGGTCAGTTGTCGTTGAAAGCAATTTGCGCTGCATTTGTGGACGTGCATGGGTTTGGAATGGCGTTCGTTCACTTTTGCTTCCACACTGCGTTAGAGGGGATTATCTTTCTGGTGATGGGCTTATATTTGGGTGATTTGATGTCACATTGTGATCGTTAAACACACACACACACACACACACACAGCCAGGGTGTAAGTGTGCGTTCGACGGCGCTTGCCTTTTATAACAGCCGCTTTTACATTTTGGTCAGCCGGGAAATGGCATGGAAAATGGCTGGCAAATACCCATGAATGCGCCTGCCTCTAAATAGTAGAGACTAACCGTGTGCTCACGAAATGCAGACGAGAAGATCCAGCACTTGCTACAGACCTGATGACACATGTCATATAGGGTCACGCCTTTTCAGTCCACCTACTGTATGACCGCCTGTCTAGAGCCTTTAGATCAGTTCATGCACACAGGCTACGCGACTTTATGATACACCATGAATATTGTTGCGTCTGGGACATAACCACAAGCCTAAACATGAACGTAACATTGTTATATTAAAACAAACTCTGCCACATAAAAAAGATGCCTTTCTGAAACACAGTTCAATTTTTCACATTGTCACAAGTACAGAAAATTAATCGTTAATGTTAGACTTTTTACAAGAAACACAGCCTTTTAAATCCCATCGTAATAAAAATTCCTACCATAGCAATTAGGATGAACCCATTTGACACCCATGGTGTCTCAAACACTCATGAGCATGTACATACTTTATGTACTGGATTTGGACACACTTATGTGCTGTGTAATTTGTTTTCATTTAGATCCAGTTGGCTTCAGTTCCATCATACATTTGCTTTTCAAAGTCTTAAATCTCCTGTTACACGATTGTTGCATTCTACTTGGAATCCTTAAGTTGTCTTTGTCTCCTACTTGCAAACTCCCTTTTTATTTTCACCACTTAAGTGTCAAGTTCTAGGACTGACCTTAAGTTAGGACAAGCATGCATGAATGCTGGCAGAGTATTTAAAAAAAACAACAAAAAAAAACGGTTTTTGTTACTTAATGTTGAACTGCTGACGAGGCAGAAAGCATTCAGGTTTACTAGATTCTGTCTGACATGGCTTTACACAGCACACCAGTGTTGTCAGATGTTCGGCTGTATGATCAGAAAGGTCAGACGTCAGAAAAAGCTTCTTTTTTTCTATTTATTTATAGCTGCTGATCTCACTTCATCTATGTGTGTGTTTAAAAAGTGAGACACACTGTGTGTGGATTCGGGCCTGCCTCCTTTAAGAAAGCCCCTAATTGAATCCAGCTGTTGGAATCTCATTGTAGGCCAAAGTGTGGTTACCAAAAATGTTAGTTGTTGAATTGCATCTTGTGTCTATGTCCCAAAATGAAAACCACTAACTTTCATCTTTCTTATTTTCCCTCTGTTTCCTCATACCTTTTAAGAACTCTAATTGGTTGCTTTAACCTTTAGGTATGTTTTTAGAACATGTATCTGTTCAAACTGAAGTGTTCTTGAAATTGAACATTGCCACAGCACTCATGACAGCTGCTGAAGTTGCTTTTTCTGCAGTGTTTCAAAGGGAGAAATGTGTATCCAGAATCTGTGGGGTGGGTGTAACATCTGTGTCTTGTGTGTGTGTGTGTGTTTGGTGACTCCAGCTGCTTGGAGCAGACCTATGCAGGCCACTTCCACAAAGCTACTCTAAAATTGTGCAGTTCGTCCACTCCACTGAGGAGAAGCCGAGGATAAATTTCACCAGCTACATTGGTGTGGTGTGTTCACAAACCAGCCGTGTGTTGAGTGCATCATATGCAATGAAAGCTGAGAATTTTGTAGGTTGTCGTGGATGAACTTTTCATAGTCACCGCGCATAAAAAGTGAATCAAATTTCCCAGCTTTACTCTGCGCGCAGTCAGGAACTGTAGCTCTGTCTGAAACCATCAGATTTATCACAGATAATTGTTTTTTGTTTAAAAATGTGAACATTTTAAGGCCAGAAATACAGAAATCGTTTTTTAGAAGCCATTGCTTTCATCGCTTGTAGTAAATGTAAACTTAGAAGGCCATTTAGGTATATTTTGTTCTATGTGCCATCTTGCAATGTTAAATTGTTAATTCAGCTTCAAAGCCTCTCCAACCTCATGTTTTCACTTATTTTGCCTGAATGGATTCCATAAATTAAAGCTCAATGCTATGAGAAATGGTTCAGTTGCATTTTAACGGTACAATATTTTTTTGTGAAACAGTATGTTAAAAGGTTTGATTTCTTGTTTGATTTGATGTGTTATTCACTGCAAACCAGCTATAAATGATCAGTAAAAAAAGCCCACCCTATCTTGTATGGAGTGATTATCGCTTACAATCACACAGCCAGTGATGCCTACTGCCTGATAGCAGGCTTAGGACGACCTTATGTGCTTACATGTATTTGTCTACGCAGCCCTAGAGAAGGACAGAAGGATGGTATGGGTAGTTGCAGTGGGCCCACCGTGCACACCTCCAGCTCTCAACCAGATGTTGCGTTGAGCTGCATGTTGTTGATCTGATTACTTAACATCACGAACGAGAGCCAGGATCACAAAGGAAATTAGAATAAAACCATAAAGAAGGGAAGAAAAAAAAAACGTTTGGTTGTGTCCTGATTGCCTAGAGCCCCTTTCAGAAATGCACTGGAATTCTGACATTCTCCTGACTTTTTTAAGAGGGGGGGGGAGTGTATGTGTAAACGGAAATGTCAGAGGGACACTGCCGACATTCTCCTGACTCTATCCCTCGATCCCCCTAGTACAATGTCCATATTATGTGTGTGAGCTCGTGCGTGTAACACGTTACGTTGTCCTGAATTGTCTGAAGGATTAAAAGCGAGTGAATGAGTGTCTTGATGACATTTCTATCACTTGACTGCTGTTGTAGTGGAGTATTAGATGTCCTGACACAAAACACTGTGCCCCACAACTTAAGTTTTCTACAGTGTTGTGCATCCCGTGTGTGCCGATTATCCTCGGATATCGAGAGGTTTTTTTACGTCAGGATAGTTCTTATTCGGACCATCTCCCGCTGTGTGCTACATGTGTGAGTGGCCATTCCAGAAAATGTGAGAGGCTGAATTCTCTTACCATTGTTTAGAGTTCATATGTGAAACAGACTTAGGTCACAGGGTGAGCTCTGGTTAAATATCTATCTCATAGTACCTGTCCAGTATGTATCCTGCCTTTTGGCAAATGACAGGTAAGATAAGCTCCAGCACACCCACAACCTATAACAGAATAAGTGGTTTAAGTAATGGATGGATAGATAACTGGATGGCTATAACGGCCGGTTATAAAATGGTGGTTTCCCTGTGTCACGTAGGTTTGCACATTACACTGTCAGCTTATCTCTGACTGTTTGATAAGCGGCATAGTCAGGATGATGGAGCTGTGAAGTGCCATGGTAACAACCCTTGACATTTGTTGAAGGGCTTTGTGATACCCAGGCACTGTAGGTTCACACCACAGATGAAAGACAGGAGTTGAGATTAGGCTACATCTAGCGTGGAATGTTTTTTTAAAATTTTTTTTATATCTATCCAACTGCAGCAGTGTGAAACTGTTGATGTGTAAAAAAAAAAAAAAAAAAGACCTCCAGTCACTGTGGAGTTCACTGTGGACTGCATGTGCATGTTGTTCCAGCCTTATCAGGCATTAGTGTGGTGAGCAGAATGCTAAATTAAAAGCAGAATATATTTGTTTATTCAAAAAACTTAAGACAGTCATTTTGAGTCAAATTTATGAAGTCTAGACATAGAATGAGATGCTGTTTTTTATTTTTTGTTTGTTTTTTACATGATGCGTTATATACAGTGCATCCAGAAAGTTCCCAGCGCTCAACTTTTTCCACATTTTATTATGTTACAGCCTTATTTCAAAAAGGATTAAATTCAGTTTGATTGAAATCTTTATAAAAACAAAAACCGAAAAAAAAAAAATCACGCACATAAGTATTCACTGCCTTTGTTTAATACTTTAATACTTGATCTTAGTTTCATCCGACCAGAGAATTTCAGAGTCCTTGAAGCAAGCTTTGATGTTCCTTTTGCTGAGGAGTGGTTTTTGTTCATACCATACAGGCCTGGTTGGTGGAGTGTTGCAGAGATAGTTGTTCTTTTGGAAGGTTCTGCTCTCTCCACAGAGAAAAGCTGGAGCTCTTTTAGAGTGACCATCTGGATTTTGGTCACCTCCCTGACAAAGCCCCTTCTCTCTCGATTGCTCAGTTTGAGCAACTCTAGAAAGAGTCCTGGTGGTTCCAAACTTCTTCCACTGACCGATGATGGAAGCCACTGTGCTCAATGGGACCTTCGATGCTGCAGAAATGTTTCTGTACCCTTCCCCAGATCTGTGTCTCAATACATTCCGGTCTCGGAGGTCTACAGACAATTCTTTGGACTTCATGGCTTGGTTTGTGCTCAGACATGCACTGTTAACTGTGGGACCTTATATAGACGGGTGTATGCTTTTCCAAATCATGAACAATTAACTGATATCCCACAGATGGACTCCAATCAAGTTGTAGAAACATCTGAAGGATGATCAGTGGAAACAGGACCAGAGCTCAATTTTGAGTGTCATGGCAAAGGACATGTACATGTTTATTTATTTATTTTTTTAATGATACATTTCCAAAGCTTTCAAATAAACGTTTTTCACATTATGAGGTATTGTTTGTAGAATTAAGAGGAAAATAAGGAATTTGATCCATTTTGGAAATAAGGCTGTAACAGTGGTAGAAGGTAATGTACTTGGGTACAGATGCATGAAAAACTTACTTAAGTAGATTTAATTATGCTACTATGACTTTTTAACTCCACTACATCTAAAAGCCAATACCTATGCTTTTTACTCCACTACATTTCTAATCCAAATTGCACTACAGGTTACAATCACGTTGTTTTACACATTTCATAAGTTAACATTTTTTTAATTTTTTTAATTTTATTTTTTTTAATGAAAATGAGTCACAAGCAACAGAACAATTGCACATTTTGTCAAAGTCGATCAAACAATATAAAGATGAGTGTTCAGAATGTTTCCTAACTGAATTTTGCATCGCTTACCTCTCCATCTTTGTGCCATGTGCTCAGGAAGGGGCAGATGTAGAGTAGTGCTATGTGAGTTCTTTGTGTTGAGTTCTGGCCCCTGCTGATTGACACATTCATATGACTGACTGAAAGGTTTTTTGTTTGTTTGTTTGTTTTGGTTTTTTGCTCTCTTTTTCTGAAGGAAGCAGCTACATGTGCTAGTGCGCACTTTTTGAGTTCTTCATCCACCATTGGGTTGTAACAACAATATAGGAAAAGTAAGGTGCTGGGAATACTTTATGGATTCACTCTAGATAATTTAAGTGTAATCTTAATATAGAAAAGTAGGTATAAGTTTTCCATTCTTGTTGATTCTTTTATCTTTACCACTAATAAATGTGAATGTTGCATAGCGCTTCTCAGGACCCTGGGAACTTTTTCCTTAATTCAACAAGTGAGCAACAGCTTTATTTTTTAGGCCTACATGTGCAACATAATCAAGAATAATGAAAATATATTGTATAAGAACAGAAATGGAAAGTTTCCTTACTCATCTGCACTTTTTATTTGGATATCAGCCAGCTGTTAGCCTAGCATTAGCTCCTGGCAGGGAATTACTGCATAAACTAGAAACCATGGACTGACATGATTTATAGCTTCATTATCTCTTCCCCCCCCACCCCCACCCCCCGCCATTTTATGAAAACATTTTACACACTGCAGTTTCGATCACTATTAATCGCTGCATAACATTTTTTGGCAAATGTCATACATGAAAACAGGTGCAGCTGTAAAGTTAAACCCCAGTTTATTTGTAATTTGATACTAGATTGAAATAAATATTATGATCTGTATTATTGTATCCGTATCTAATAAGAATTATAACTTTATTACCATGTTGCATACCAATTTAGTTCTCAGTTAAAGCAAAACTATGTTACTTATCCAGTGAAACTCAGAATTAATCTACTCTGCCCAGCCTGCCTCTTCCTGCTCTGCCATGCTTTGCACATCCCATCAGATATGAGTTATCAAATTAAAAAATAAAAAAAGAGTGCCACAAAATATACTACTAATGCAGAAATTAACAACTGTTAAAAACTCTTAGAAATAAATATCTTTGCACTTCTGCCAGTACTTTTCTGTGAGACTGACTTCAAGGTAGGATTCCATAGCACCTTCCCACATTAAGATTTAAAGAGGCGTTGAAGAGGAGCATATTTCTATTATAAAGGTTTAAAAGAAGTTACAAACTTAACTTCCAGTATAATACCAGTATAGCAAAACTTCAAATTTCTGCAGTAAGACTGCTTTGGCCTATCGTGGAATAAAGTGTGTCCAAAAGGACTTTTGACTTGATGGTAACATACAAACTCATGGCTGACTTAAGGGCGACTGTGGCGCAGGAAGGTAGATTGGTAGTCCACCAATCTCACAGTTGTTGGTTCAAGCCCCTGCTCTTCCACTCATATGTCGAAGTCCTATGAGCGGTGAAGTGAGCAAGACACTGAACCCCAACTTAGCTGCTCCCGGTGAGTGTTGGTCAGCTGCATATAGCAGCTCCCCCACCGGTGTATGATTGTGAGTGTGGATGAATTAGAAGCAGTGTAAAGCGCTTTGAGTGCTTTGAATATGAGTGCTTTATATAATTGCAGAACATTTACTTTCTTCCTTGTTTCTTCCTCTTTTATTATGCAAACAATAAGTTTAGTTGAGCTGATGCCATGTCCAGAAAAATTAAGTCATTTAATGAGAATGAAATTTGTAAGAACTCTTTGATTGTATTATTAAGTTTATAGATCTTTGAAATTGCATTTTTCTTATTATTGCTGCTATCTGAGAGCAGGGACTGATCCAAGTCTCCCTCTAGATCGTCTGTTAAACTGCACCGATGTCATGTTATACCTCTGACTGAGATGTGATAGTAATCTTGAATAAGTTTGGAAATACCAGAAAGAAGTGATTAAAACTGAATGATCACCTGGAAGACTTGGCAAGTCAACTCATAAAGTGTCTTTCTGTTTTCCTTTAATCCAATTCTGAATATATTAATGGTGAATTTAGCTCCACCATGTTATTTAAAAAAAGAATTCAATGAGAGAATGAAATTATTTTGTTCCAGTAGTTTTCATTGAAGCCACCTGCTTCTGCTCTTTGCAACTCCTCTCCTTGCTCTGCAGCTTCTCTCTGCATTTCATCCTTAATCCCCCCCCCCCCCCCCCCCCCCCAAAATCAATTCCAAAAGGGGCTGCTTTGCAAGCCTGTCCAAGCCAGGATTTCTATTTTTTTTTTAATGATTTTCATCTATTTCCAGAGTAGTTTTATCCCTCACATCCTATGTTTCAGCCTTTAGCTGATGTGTTTTTTTTTTTTTTTACTGTGTTTGCAGAGGTGAAGTCAACTGAGTGAGGAAAGAAATCACAGCTTGTGTGTGAGGCAGGCAGGCAGACACAAGCACACTTGTCCCTGGAGAGTCACTATAGTGAATAACATGACTTTGAGCTTTAAGTGTTGCCACAAGCTGCAATCATGATCAGGCACTGCAGTCAAAATATGAGAATCTAAATCTATCTGCTTTGTAAGATCGTACAAAACCACAGAAACAATGTTGTAAAGTAACTTCTTTTAATGTGACACATGCCCTGTTTAACACATGATTGCTACATCCAGAATACTTAACTGATGATGGCCCTTGTGTGACAGTCTTTCTTGGTAGCTATTACTGTATCTCTTATATAAACACACTTTGTCAAATTTCACTTAAGCCTATGTAGACTTTAACGAATCGGATCCAAAATGGACTGCTGTCGTTTTGAGATATCACTATGTCACAATGTCACTAAACTGAATCAAATTGAATTCCTCTACAAGATGGAAACTGACATAACTTAAAAGCAAAATTTACTTTGCAGTTTAACTTTTTTTTGCTGTTTTGAGACCAAAAAATTTTGCTCCGACTGTGTTTGGTTTCGTTTGTATGAGTGACTATTCAGAGTCAGTCAGTGTTTCACCCGCTGTCATCCAGATCCTTCGGCTTTCTCCTGTCAAATGAGACTTAAAACACAGTTTGTATGTGTTTATATAGTTAGTTTAAACCACAGACTGTACAGAGTAACTCTGTACCAAGAAAAAAAGGTGGTAGTATCCCTCTATTGTAGTTCAGGGGTACAAAAAGGGTCAAATGTATCTACAATACATTTAGTTTGAAAAACAGCTTCTTGATTTAGACTAAAGGCACTGCTGAACTTTGAAATGTGTTCTCTATTATTTAGGCTACTACTACACAATTTGTCTTGTGTGTTTTCATGTATATCTGTTTTGGCCACTTTAAATGAACTTTGTTTTTCCCTTTGCTTTTCACTTGTCTTTTTGTGATGAGCACTATGGATATTAAAGACCAGGCTTAGAAAATGCCTTCCCTTGCTCTCATGTCTGCCCTTTTGATTTACCATTTTAAAGGTATTTTGCTTTTTTGTTGCAAACTAAATTTGTCTTTACATGTTAGGTTTAACTAAAACCTAACATTTAAAGACAAATTTAGTTTTATCATCATCTTTGTTGTGACATTTGCTATCTGTCTACTGTGTGTTCCTGGATTTCTATTTGCATGATTGAGATAAAACTAGCTTTGTTCTAGTTTACAGTCTGCTATGCACTGATTTGTGTACAACAAGGCTGGGCTTTGGGGCATCTAATCTGATTATTTATATATCTTGGATGGCCTCTTTTATTTTTACACAAGTTTAATGAAATTTGTATTAAGCCAGTATTAATCTTTCACTCTGGTCTTAATGATGTTTCTCTTCTTCCTTGTCAGATCAAATCTTTTATCCAAGATCACTTTCTTTCTTCTTCACTGTAAACAAATAAGACATTAGTGGTGTCATTCTAATTTAGCATTGAGAGAATATTTGAGAAAACATGCTATACTGGTAGTAATTTAATATGCAAGTGGGAAGAATATCAGTGTCCAGATGGAAAGGTTGCAGATTGCAGACTACAGTGCTTGAGGGAATCTGTGTTTGCCAAGCTCTGAGTATTTGTCACTGTGCGTGACTGACAGGAGGATTGTGTGTATAACCTGTGAGGCATGGCCCTCACAATCTTGTGGGTTTGTCAAACTCCTGCCAATGACATCATTTACTGAGGATGGCAAAGTGGAATGCTGTAAATCTGCTGCATCGTGTCTGCTCTTGATGCAGGGTCAGCTCTGATACATCAGTCACCAATGAAGATGTATGGGACAGTACCTGTGAGTACACTGAGACATCCACCTTCTCTACACTCTTATTCCTGACTCATAGAAGGCATAACAAAGAAGGGAGGTCCACACCGCAACCATTAAATAAACAAATGATTTATTAGCAATAACTTTTTTAAAAATCAAAAAACGTGGAATTGAATAAGCAAATCTGTAGTGAAGTGAGGCGATGGATGATGTGAAACCTATCTGTACTTTAACAAAACAAGCTAAAAACAACAAAAAACTATGCTGGGTGGCATAGTTTTGGGCACCTTCCAAGGGAGAGAGAGAAACATCCTGAACTCAGACCAGCTTTATAGGCTTCTAGCAGTTGACTACAAACCAAAAGTAGGAGGAACCGATGATCAAGGTAAACCTGAAAAACAGCAACAAGCCAAGGGAATACCTTCATACGATGATATTTCTTTAGCCCTAGCTGTCAATGGCAACAGCCAATAACCTTTCAAAACATCTAACAATGGGACAAAGTTTGCACTCCCCACCTAGTCAACACAGTCATCCATCTCAGGAATTGGGTAACAGTCAGTCTTTGTGACTGCATTGACCTTCCTAAAATCTGTGCAGAATATGTCAGACCCATCAGCCTTATCTGCCAACAGATATGGGGAAGCCCAACTAAAAGATGCCAGTTCAGCTGTGCCATGTGTTAACATATACTCAATCTCTACTACCATTCTCGGATGTTGTTGTAAAGACAGTCGGTAGAAACGCTGTTTGATAGGCTGCACATTCTTGACATCCATGACATGTTCAATTAGATTGGTTCATGATAGTGTGTCTGTGAAGAGACATGGTTACATTGATCAATTCATATTTGTATCTGCTGGCTGAAGGACTGATAGATTTGCCCATTGACTGACGAAATGTTTCAAATCATGTTGATTATTAACTTTTCCCCTAAGGATGGGTACAGAAGGAACTTGTTCAAATGATGAAAGTCCCACGGTAGCGTCAGACCTTACAGAATCCAACGTAGGAACGTCAAAAAGCACACCACTATTTTGTCAGAGGCAGATGGGATGGAATGATGTGGTTTGAGTAGATTTACACGACACCATTGCACTTTTCTTCTTCTGTCTCGCATATTGACTATATAGTCTTTCAGAATCAGAAATACTTGCCTTAGAGCATAATAAATAAATCTAATTAAGTTAAAAATTTTATTTAATTTTAGTATCTGATCTCAGAGGGAGGAGCTAAAAAGATTGATGGTCACAGGAAGGATTTACTTCCTGTGGTGGTCAGTATTGCTCTTTGTAAGGATGAGTCTTACACTGATGGTCCTCCTATGCATCCTGAGCATGTCATGCAAAGCATAGGAACCATTCTACATTATCCCTTACAGCTTGGACAGCATTTTCTGCTTGACACTGCTGTTAAAGTGTCCACCTCCATTCCCACAATGTCCCTAGCCCTTCTCATCAATTTATTGAGCCAGTTGATGGACACAACAGAAACCCGGAGTTGCTCTGGCAACCACAGACTCAAAACATCCTCAACATGGTTTGACAGATGTTAAAGGACCTGAGCCTCTTCAAAAAATAGAGGCGGCTCTGACCCTTCTTGTAGAGGGCTTAAATGTTTTGGGGGAGACTGTGGTGCAGGAGGTAAACTCGTTGTCCATCAATGCCCCAGTTGCTGATCCCTGGCCCCTCCAGTCACATGTCGAAGTGTCCTTGAGCAAGACACTGAATCCCAACTTAGTTGCTCCCGCTGAGCGTTGGCCAGCTGCATAGCAGCTTCCCCATCGGTGTGTGATTGTTACCCACCACACCCCTGTATTCAGACTTGTCACCCTTTCTGATACGTCCAGTTATGGCAGTCAGTCACTGACTGTGACCGACTCTGTCTGGTAGCTGAAGTCCGTGTTGGCCCCAGTGTTACTCACAACTCTGTCTAATGTACCTTGCTGCAGACATACTGTGGTCTGGCAATCAGATACTCAACAATCCAGGACACAATGGGAGGATCTGCCTACATTGCTGTCAATTTCTCAACCAGAAGAGTTGGCCTGATGGTGTTGAAAGCACTGGAAAAGTCAAAACACTTGACCCTCACAGTGCTCGCAAGCTTGTCCATATGGGCGTATAGTGTGGTTCAGCAAGTCGAGGATGGCATTCTTAATTCCTAGCTGGGGCTGGTTGGTTAAATGGAGAGGGTCCAGTTGGGACCTAACTATGGGCCGGAGCCAGTCTAGGATGAGTCTCTCAAGGGTCTTCATAATGTTTGACTTAAGCGCCATCGGTTGGTTGTCTGAGGCACACCTGGGTTGCAGCATCTTCAGCACTGGCACAAGGTGGCGATGTCTTTTAAAGCTCTGGAATCCTCTTGAGACTTATCCTGATGCTGAAGACATGGTGAAACATTCTACAGAGCAAGGCAGCACAGGCTTTTAGCACTTGTGGGCTGACGCCATCCAGGGCAGCAGCCTTAATGGTGGGGAGTCTTCTCACATAGAGAGGTGTGAAAAGTACAGGTTGGGAAGGGGTAGGTGGAGAGCTGGAGTCCACATTCAGAGTCAGAATAGGGCCATCGTAAGAGTTGTCAGGAAATGGGGGTGGAGGGGTGCTACAATTGGTGCCGGCATTATCAGGAGGGGGAAGAAGGGGAGAGGTGGTAGTCGCAGACACGTGTCAGGGAAGTCATCAGAGGTGGCGGCCACAGTATTAAAGAACAAGTTCAACTCATGGGCCCTAGCAACACTACCCTCAACTCCTCTTGCAGTGGGTCTTAAAACTGTGATTGTCTTCATACAACTCCAGAACTCTCCCAAGGTGTTATGATGGCATTTCCACTCCAGCATCCTCCTGTAGCAGTCTTTAGCCTCATGGATCTTCACCTTCAAGTCCTTCTCAATAGCCCTCAGCTCCTCTTTATTGCCCCCTGTAAAGGCCATCTTCTTCTGCTTTAGGATGTCTTTGATCCCTTTTGTTACCCCTTTTTGTTGTTAATTGTTTGGATAGCACTGGATGGTTCTTGCTGGGACAATGCTGTCTACACAGAGATTGATGTAGTCTGTTGTGCACACTGTAAGCGCATGTATTTTCTCTCCATGTGCCTCACATTCTGCATTCCAGTCCGTAGCCTGAAAACAACACTGCAGTGCCACATAACTGTGCTCTGACAATCTGCTCCCTGACTTCATGGTCACAGGTGGCCTTTTAAACAGAGGCACATAGCAGTGTGTGAGAAGCAAAGTTGTGATCAGATTTTCTGGCGGGGGTGCACTTTACACTGGTTCTTATTCACCCATTTGTACTCAGTGAAAATAATCAGATGACGGGTAGCGAGAACTGACTGACGGTCTACAAAATAAAAGCTTGGAACAGGAAGTGAAGCGAGCACAAACTGAACTCAGGGAACAGGATTGTGACATGGAGACTTGTAATTACTACAAGGGCTGCAACCAGTTGTCTTGTCTGTAACATTCTCTTCGAATGGGTGATCTTTAGTTATGATGAAGACCATGAGATGTGGTGGAAAAGCCCCTAGAAAGAAGTGGACTGAGTTGCAGGTCAAGAACAAACAGTTTTTATTCCAACTAAAAAAAATGCTCTCTATTTTTAATTTAAATTCAAGAGGAAAACTAAAACAAGAAGGGACATTACCTTACATTCCTTTCCCTCCACTACCAACATTCCTTTTCACTCTTCATTGCATGCTGACCAACAGAGCTGAAGTGTAATAAACATAATTTCATAAGAAGATAACTGAGGTGGGGGGAAGGGAATACAGCAAGAGACGTTACTAGGACAGAGCAGAGAAATGCACATTCAGGAGCTGTCATGGCTCATCATGCTGTCCTGGACTCCTGCTGGCGGATCACACAGATGAGCGCACTGTGGGAATGCAGCTGGTCAGAGCTGCGCTTAGTGACAAGCAACACGTACGGTTAACTGGCATTGTCCAAAACAATCGCGGGACAAACACATTAGTGAACAACTGAAACGTACACATGCAAACATGCTGGCCTATAATATACATGGCAGAGGTGAACCTCTACCCCCGAAGGATTGTTGCGTCAAATCATTGAGATGGGGAAATGGCACCTCACAAAGTGACTTGGTGAATATTATCCATATGTTTCCTTTATTAAAATAATGTTGAGTAAATACATGCACATTTATCAAATTTGTGTGTGAATCAGTCTGCTACTGAATAGAGAGATTTGTGCCAGTATCGAGCCCTACTTATGCCAACTGGCAATCAGATTGACCATCATTTAGCATCCTGTTTGTACTCCTGTTCCAATCTGACAGTCCTGAGTGTGCTGTGCTTTGAAAAAACTCACTGACTACTGCTGGATTCTATCCAGCATGTGTTATTCCACTCACTGACCACGTTAGTTGTTGCCATTCAAAAAAGTCAGATTTATTTGTGTCTGGACAATTTGCAGTGCGCTAAAATGTTGATATGGCAGTTCTGCATTTACTAACAGTGTTTTGGGAGATAATCCAGGTTATGCCTTTCTTATATTATATCAAACAAACTTTCAGATTTAATGGGTTTAATTACTTATTTTTATAGCTGTGGCAACTAGAGGTTGATTAAGATGTTTATTGTCTTGAGCTGACAACTATTTTTTTGGTTAGTGTCAGAGAAACATGTTGTTTTTGTTGCATAATGAAAAAAACAAACCCTTGAATCGTTGAATGTAAATACATTTTTCAAACTGGTTGCATTTGAATACATTTCAGATGTGGTTTCTTCTTGAGCATATGTGTTGTGACAGCCCTATGGTCATATACTGCTGCTGTTTTTCAGATTCACCTTGATCCTCTCCTCCTCTTACCTTAATGAGGATTTCAGTCACTTGCTTGGTCTGAGTATAGGATGTCTCTTTTTTTCCCCACTTGGAAGGCAAGTGGTTTGTTGGCACCCAGCATAGTTTTGTTTGTTTTGTTAAAGGACATATAGGTTTCACAGCATCCATCAACCTCACTTGACTCCTGATTTACTTGTTCGATACCACATGGCTTTTTTTATGTGTGATTTTTGTTAATGCATCATTTGTATATTTAATACTTACAAGTGGGGGCTCATCAAGTTATGAACTTTGAATCTGTTAAAGGTTTGGCTGAGAAGTGTGGCTTGGGAGATGCAAAGCAACATATTTTTTTTTTATGTTTGAGTTAAAGAAGTAGAGTGTTTTTAGAAACTTCTGTCTGTGAGTAGAACATGCAGTGCGGGTTATGAAGCACAAAGCTGTGAAGGTGGCTCTAGCTGAGTGGCTGGAGTATTTATTGTGTCCCCCAGGTAGCCAATAGCAGCAGTTATCCCACAAGGGGAAATTGCCGATTTGTTGTTTCAAAACTGTTTGTTATTTTTGTGTGTTGTCCATGCGGCTAGTAGCGTTTGGCTCAGGAGCATCCCAAAGTGTTGGGTTTGGACAGTTTTGTCTTTCCCAACGCAGACGGTTTTTAGGTGCATAAATACCCAGCGCCAGTGCGCACATAAAGATTAGGGTGCAGTAAGTCAGGTTCTGGTGGGCAGTTTGTGGGGGAATTCTCCTTAATCCTTTAATCTCCTTGTTTGTGTGATGTGTGGTTCATACTGCTTTGTTTTGCCATTTTGGATATAGTTAAGTAGCTACTTCTCCTTTTGTAGTTAATTCTACTGTTAAACATGGAGACTGATCATAGTAATACAATGGTCTCTGAGTTTTTGAAAAGACCATCCTGTAGTACATTAACTCAGTTCTAACCCTATGCATCTTGCCTTAATTTGATGAAAAACACTTTTTTTTTTGCATTGTTTGAACGTCTGGCAGAGTTTAGGGGTTGGCCTGTTAGTCACAGAACTTTAATGTTGCTATAGGTTTTCATGGGTAAGGCTCAGAGTTTTTTCTGCCTTTAGTTCAAGTGCAAGTGGTAACTATATTAAAGTTAAAACTGCAGTTCTAAAAGCATATTATCTGCTTCCTGAATACAGGCAGAAGTTTAGGAGTTGGGATGAAATGAAGATAAGCAAACATATATGTCAAGTGTGTGCAGGATATTTTGTCTCCTTTTAAACGTTGGTGCTCTGCTTCAAACATAGTAGATTATGACACTTTGTGTGATACAATTGTATTGGAACAATTTAAAAGTTCCCTGCCTGCTCATTTGGCTACATCTGCATCATTGGAAAAAGGTAAAATCAGACTCTGCAGCTGCAGTTTTAGCTGATGAATATGTCTTAACACATGTTACTGGCTCAATATTTGTTCACGGATTCTTGCAGAGGGAGAGTTTCAGAACTAAGTCAAATATGGCTTTAGGTGCCTCCTATGAACCTTATCAGAATCCCCCTTTACTGTTCTGTCCAGTCCCTGTATGTGTGCACTCTTTAGTTTATTGTCTAGTCTGGATTTTGTCATTTAATGTGTGATTTCGTTTTATGTCCTGATTTAACCCTTTTACTTTAAACCTCCTCTTGCTGCTCCCTTACTTGGGTCCTTAAAACCTAATATGCAATCTGTGACACTTCATTTAAACTTGAGCATGTGTGTCTGCTCATGACCCGACCAGCAAAATGTTTTAAATGTTATATTTTTCAAAGTAGCGCTTTTTGCTTTGATAATAGAGATATGAATAGTTTTGCACTCCCTCAAACAACATTTTGATGTTGCCACCTGGAATGGGTTTTTCTAACAGTCTTGAAGCAGTTCCAACAAGTACTGGGCTACTCTGGTCTATCTCATCCTGAACGATCTCAGGTTAGTCCTCGTGAGAGCAAGTTTCAACAAAGGGTTTTTTGCCCCTGCACTAAAACACACTTTAAAAAAAAAAACCCATATTCCTTTAGTTTTGAAAGGTGTCTTGGGCGATCACATAACAAGTGTACAGCACAAGTGTTAAAGAACACAAAGACAGATTTGGATCTGATCAGTCAAACCACTAAACTTACGTGGTCTGTTAACGCAAATGTGTCATTAGTGTAGGACACAGTGGATGAGAGCATGATGGGGTACATTGATGTCTCTGCTGACCCTTTTGATGTAATTGCCCAAGGGGCCTTTTAAAACAAAGTGTAAACAAGGTCAGCGTTCTTACAATTGATGAATGTTTTCGTCTAATGATGGATTATGGTTTGCATTTACTTTGCCTGGCACTTGCATTATCTGTGTTACTACAGTAGTTCAGATAATAGCCATTTACTGTATTAACATCTTCTTGACACAACACAACTGAATAAATAGGCAAAAATTTCATGTTGATTAAATGTAATTCAAGTGACTACATCATGAAGCTGGTTAGATATTACCGGCAGTGTAAAATGCTATCATCAAGGTGAACAGGGGCTACTTCTAGAATCTAAAAGCTTCTGGCTGAGTTTCTGTGCAACTTAAGTAAGTGGAGGTTGTTGTGCTGACTGAACCTACTGTACTTATTATCTGTGGTGTCTTCTCTTACCTCACTTGAAAGGCATAATATTATGCAGGTGAGACATGAACAGTTGTATCTCTAGTTTGAAGCTAGATGGAGCCATGTGATGAACAGGTCTTTTTCCACTTGTTAAAATAGGCAAAACACGGGATATAACAGGACTGACCGCAGTCTTAAGGTCACATGTACTAATTAAAGTCCTTTTTAAAAGTCTTAAAAGGTCTTAATTACACATTGGATAGTTACTAAACATTTTTTGTCACATCATTGCAGGAATTCCAGCGCGCAGATACAGATGTGGAAGCACAAACTATTTGACCCAAAAATGCTTGTTCTTGTAACATTCCAAGCCTGCTTCAGACATCATACTCTTAAACTTAACATTACATGTTAAGGTGTTCAAGCTAACTGCTAGCTGGTGAATTCCCAAGCTAAATGATTGAGAGAGGCTGTGTGTTAGTGCAGCAATGCTAGCAATTATGACACATCATTACTGCATATGAAATATGTAACGTTAAACAGTAACTGTAATCTTAGTAACTTTCTGCAACTAAAAAGCTCAGCAAAAATTAAACCACCGCATAACCCGAGTAGGCTATAGCAAAGTTAAAAAAAAGAAGGAAAAAAAAAAGGTTTTCACATGATTTGCTATGATCAGCTGTTTTTTTTCCTCAATGCATTAAATTGCACCGGGGGTCATAATTTTATGCCTACTTGCTATATAATACAACCTTTTGCTTTACTTGGAAATAGCTTGTGTTGTTAATGCTGTTTTGTTTATCAAATCTAGTTTTGTTTTGATTTGCACTATACAAAGACAAATGTTCTTACTTTTTAAACTTTTCTGTAATTTATTGAACATTATTTGTCTGCTATTAAACTGTTCATGTTGTTTATAACATAATGCCATGTTTTTAAATATGATTTTAAAAGTGATATTCATTTTCAGTATTTATCTATTTGTGCAAATACCTAATTTACAACAGTGTAAAGCGCTAGAGAGGGTGACAATTGATCTTGAAAGTGCTTGAAATGTGCTTAAATTTGAACTTTTAAAAGGTCTTTTAACTCCTTGTTTAGCACGCTGTAATTCCACAGCTCTGAACCAGTCATCCAGACTATACTAATTACAATACATTACAGTGATTACAGTGTGCACATTTGAGCAAATGTAAATTGTTTTGAGTATCAATAGGCTGGTTTATTTCAGGTTGAACTTACTGATGTTTTTAAAAAAAATCTTAACAAATTTAAAGGGTAAAACTAGAACTTTATAACAGGGATAGACATGAATAACTTTGATAATTTCAGAAGTTTGTACACACAATAGTAAGTATCACTTCTGATGTGCTGGGAAACAACTATAAATCAAATCTTGCAGTTATTGGGAAGTTTATGAATAGATTCAATTACCGAGTTATTTGGTGTGTCAACTGTAGTAGCAGAAGAGAAGAGCTTTGGGAGCAAGAGATCTGACCATTTTTCACAGAGCAGCTTGTGAGTTGGGGGAAAGTCAAGTAACTACTTACAGCTCCATTTTTAAATTGGCCTCTTATTCATACAGAGTTATCAAATTGTACACACATGCTATAATATCACAGTAGCACAGCTTCTGAATAATAGGAAAACACTGCTTGGTGTTCATTTTGAACCTTAATGTGTTTAGACCGTTTTGGAACAGAATATTTTCATTGTTTGTGTAAAATTGGAAGTTTGATTTTAAATTTAATTTGAAGTCATAATAAAATGTTGTGTAACTTATTTATACATGTAGACACCTGGTACTAATAACAGTAAAATTAAATCTGTTCTGTTGTATCCAGGTACATCAGTACTACTAGAAATACTAGAATCCTGAAACACTTTTGTCACAATTGTCATAATTTTTATGTTTATTTTTTCATTTCCTACTGTGACATCTCTTCTGTGGGGAAAAAAAATCCCACTCCCTGTATGTCTTGATTGCAGTGATAGAGGTGTAATTTGTCCCACTCTTTCAAAATCTGTTAAGCCGTATGTACTCACCCACAGTTTTGATAAAAGGTGTACTGACATTGCACCACTCTTTCCTTTTGCTGCACATCCTTCCTGCAAAATTGATGCTATAAAGGAAGCTGTGAATGTGGCCAAGGCACTAAGTAGATCCTTGGTAGAAAATCAATAGGAAAATGGCAGCAGTGGTTTTCTTCTTCTCACATTTTCTCTCTGTAACTTGGCTGATGTCAGATTGTGGAAAGGACAGTCAATTTAGGATGGAAATGGATAAAAATCAGTTACAATCAAACATTTTATTCATTTCTCAATATAAAATCTTTATACACATATACACATATAAAATCTATTAAACTAAACTTTGTCAAAACTTATAAGGAGTTAATGAATTAATATGTTATTGAACACTGCATGGATGTCTTTTGTGTGTTACAAACTATTTCGACCCCCTCCCCCACCCGCTGTCAATAAAAGAAAAAAAATTCTTAAGTCATCAGAATTGGTTGTCCTGGCAACACAACAGCGCTTCCAAATGGCTCAACCAATTGTGTCTTAGCCATACATTTAGTGGAGTCATGGCTCCAAGTAAGATGGAGGAAAGGCGTAACAGGGGAAAGAAAAGCACTGAGAGTTAGAAAACATTGTCCTGCCTCATTCAGCCTCCGCTATAAAGCAACCCATGACAGACCTCTCCATCTTTGTTCCTGTGGACAATGGTTGTTCAGAGAGACAGACTTTCAGTCAACAGCTGTGCTAGAGGGGGTTGGGGTAAATACAAATTATACAAAATTTTACATGGAGTTCCAGTGTTCTAACTATATTTCACCAGTATCACTTATTTGCCCTTTGCGATCACTTTATAATCCCTGTTCCCTCAGGTAATGAAAACAGTTTTGTTATGTATTATATCAAGTATAAATGAAATTTTAGTGTTTTAAAATAGCCAGAGTTTGCTAATTAAATGCTCAGTTTAGATGAATGATAACACCATAGAAAATGGAGAGCAAGAGTGAAAGGTTAGCAGGATAGAATTTATAAAGGTTTGTCAGAGAGGAATCATAATATTATGAGTTTTCTAGGATTATGGAAGGAGGATGTTTGTGCATCTGGTGTACACACAAACATTATACTTGACCCAACCCCTTAATTCAGGGTTAGGTTGATTCCAGTCCATGAAAATGTTAATAATATTTATACTAATAATAATTTCTGATTGTAAAAATGATGGCATGATCAATGTCCCCTGTTGTAGTGTGAGTACCCCATTCAGTGTTTGTGTGTGTAGAATATTTAATTTTGGCTGGTTATGGCCGCAGTTTGCAACCTGCTGACAGCAGCTGTGCCATTGCAAATCAAGAAATTCCTATTTCTGAGGGCTTCGACCACTGAATATTTGCATTTCTGAATTTACACTTAACTAATTGTTGCAGCTCTTGCATGATTTACCAGTTGATAATTGTCGTTTTAGGGATAGATGATCTGAGACACACTGGCAGGTCTTTGCTTTATGTTAGTGTTGATGCACATTGGTACATGAGAGATGGTGGGGAGAGCTGATGTTACCGTTAGTCTGAGAGATTTACTTGTTCAACATGTGTGCTGATAAACTTTTTTTGTGCTGATGCACATACGGTATCAGTTAAAGTGAAGACAGGGGAGTCTGCAGCTTGAACAGCACAACAATAGGACAACATTGTTGAGGACCACAATGTACTACTTTTGTACAGAGTAGACACATGGTATGTGTGAGGGATACATAAAGCCATAAATGTTCACATGCAGTGTGTTCAGATGGACTTCAATAAGTCAAAATCGGGGGTCGGGGATTAGGGAAACCTGATTTCTCCAGGTAGATTTCTGCCTGAAAACGCTGATTTCTGTGTCTCATACATTATATGCGCAGCCAGATTTCTAATTGGTTATCTGCAACAGCACAGGTGCATAAGAAAAGGCTGAAGATGGGAACAGGACAAAATAAGTCAGATGTGGAGAAGAAAGCAGATCACTCCTTGCTGCATGTAAACAATCCGTCTCCAATTTTTAAACACTGCCATTTTATCAACCCCAGGAATATTCTGAATACTCTGCACTTCCATTGAGGAGGCTACATCTAATGATCCCCCTCCTACAGGGCTGAAGAGTCTTGATCATTACACCCCTATAATGCCGCCCTATGCTCACCTCCCCTAATACCCATCTAATGACCCTATTCTGGCCAGACCTCCATGTCTGTCCCTTAATTGTCATCTTTACAGTAGGGTTGGGCCAGTGAAGGATGTCACTGTTAACAGCACAGATCTGTTGCTGAGTGCTGTTTATTTTTTGGTATGCAGTTGTTTTCCCCACACTTTGATTTAATTGTGTCGGTGTGCATTGGCACAAGGCTATATTTTTACAAATATAACAGGACTGCAAGCCCTGCCAAAACACATAAACACACACACATTGCCCCTCCCCACTCTTCCATCTGTGATATAGAGTGTACCCAAACTATAAAATATATTTCTCACTGCTCACTCCCATTCACTATGACATACTCATAATCTTTGCCCCCCCCCCCCTGCCCCAAAAGTTGTTGTTTTGTGTTTGTAGGCTTACTTGCAGGGTTTTTCTGATTCACCTAATAAGAGGACGTGCTTTGGTGATTAAGTGTGAAGCACACTCATAATGGATAGTCCTCATTGCTTTGTCAGCAGTACTCCACATGTGTTTAGCTGTTTGGACAGCCTGATGGCTGTAACTGGGTGAGCTCCTAAAACCCTCCACATACTGCTCCTCTCTAATATGAGATGCTTATTAAACTTGCAGAGACCAGGGGTGCGGCCCCTGCCAGCCCACAGTCGAACAGCACTTTTGAAAAGCAGCCTGCTTATTACCAGCCTCCGTTCAAAAAATGCACACAAACAGTTGTAGATGTGAGTTAGGTGAAAGCTCATTAAGGGGACTTTTAGTGTTGTAATTAGGCTTCAGCACCCTGGTACTGAAGGGACCTTAGCTGCTGGTGTATTTTAAGTTTGCAGTATTGAAGCTGCTGTTCAGGAGAAAACTGCCTAAGGATGCCGGTGTATGTCTTTTAATGTGTGTGTGCATTTGATCTTCTTTTCTACCTATGTTCGTGTGTCCATGTTTTTGTCCCCTGGGTATGGACTGGAGGAAGCCAGACAATAATCTCTGCAGTAGACACTAGTGAGATTATGCCAGATTACTGCTTTCTCCACTGGACAGCAGTTTAGTACTACAGGAGTCCACAGACTTTAGTTGCCTTTTAACCTTTGTAGATCAGGACATTTTTTTAACTCACATTTTATACTTTACTCTTACAATTTTACACTTGGATATTACAGCAAGAGAACTGCCAGGATTATTTTTCAACAGAACCTCTCACTTTACTCTACTTTTTTACTCATCTTTAAGTTTTTTGACTTGCCATCTTATCAGTTTTGACAGAGAGCAACACACCAGCAGCAGCAGCATGCGGTTAGTGTTTGTGTACATCTGGGCTATTGTATCATTGTGTAACAAATGAGCAGGAGATGGGGTTAAGATGAGAGTCAGATTGGATTAGAAGGGTGGGGTCTGGAATACACTAGCTCAGTCACTCACTGGCCTGCTTTCCACTGCTGAGCATCCCCTCACTGGGCTCTATTTAATACTATGGTACTTCAAATAAAACACATTCAATATCACTGATATTTGTCTGAGTAATAAAAAAATTAGCTCATATAATTCAGCATCTGCTAAAATCAGACTGTTACTAATTCTAATTCCCTACATTTTCACTGAGTACACTTCAATAACACAGAAATTAGTAGGAAAAATGTAACCGACATTAGATGCAAATTTGGATGTCAAATTTCATTTACTAGTGACGAGTTTTACACTGGCTGCAAAGAAATCTTCTGTGACTGCCCATTCTTCTAAAACCATCAGGTGGTCTTGTGTCAAATCAATTAATCAAGATCAACTTTAAGTTGTGAAACATGTCCTTTAAAGCAAGTAGCTGTATATAACTTAATTCAGTTTGCATCTCTGCGATTGAATTGTATAGCTTAATATACTGTATATGGGTAAAGTGATTAACTAATTGCTATTTCAATTATTCTGATCAAGATTGCAGATTCTGTTAGATTAGATGATGATGTGATCCCTGAGCCAGATCCCACTCTGCTGTATTATCAGTGTTGTATCCACACATGTAACCTACAGCAGCAGATGTCACTGGTAGTAAAATCTGGAGGTGGCTTATGTGGCAGACTCTGAAGCCTTTGCCCTCTACCCTGCCAGCCAGCTTGTGTGTGTGTGTGTGTGTGTGTGTGAGGGTAGTCGGATCTAGACCGGACTCTGTGCTTCCTTTCACACTCATGGTGGGCTCATTCTGTGTGGGAAGGGCTGCCAACTGTTGAAGCATGCTGCCTTTTTGTATGGATTTGTGTGTGTATGTGAAGCCAAACTGGTCTGAGCAATTGGTAGGCCAGTGTGAATATGATGCTTTGAAGCTAGTTAACGAAAGCTGACACTGTGTGTGTGTGTGTGTGTGAATGGTGAAAACAGGTGGCCGTTGTGTTTATCCATCTGTCCCGTCTTCTACATGAAGAGGCAGCAGCTGTCTATCCTTTCCTCTCTCTTCTTTGTCTGATGATTCTTCTTGGGTCAATGGTGTAACACTACAACCTGTATGCGTCCATCAGTCCACACTTTCCCCAAAACACATTTGGTGATGACTTAATTTGGTTGTTTGTGTGTGTCAACGGGGGGAGGGCAGTACAGTAGCTTTGTAGTTTAGAATCAGATGACAATCTTTTTTTTTTTTTTTTTCAACTTCTGTGAATGGTTTTATTTCTGATGTGCTTGCAAAATGCACTGATCAGCCACAACATTACCATCATCTAGTGGTTTAGTGTTGGTGGACACCTGGAAATGCTAATCGTGTGGCCAATAGGTGAATAGTGTATTATTAATGGTTTACAAAACAGCAGTATCTATCAGTTCAGAATGTGAAGGTGATTACAAAGGATAATTTCGGTTATTTGAGAGGACATCAAGTATTGTATAGTAGAGCACTGACTGTACAGTGTACAAACATGCAATGATATGCATGAGGAATGTTCATTTAATAATAATAAAACTTTTGATTATTGATTTAATAGCCATAGAGAGCTACAATATGTAATATCAGCTAGCATGAGCATGAAACATCAATATTAATCTACTCTTTGCCTAGCCCTAAGCTGCTGTTTGATATATTAGGCAGCAAATAATTGGTCTACAGGTGATGTAGAACGAGAGGAAATAGCCCTCTAGTGAATTAATTGTGGATGACATTGTTCTGACTGATTATAAAGCATGTGGTCAAAAATACAATATACCCCCCTGGTATACTGTATATGGAGAAAACACTTACTATTTAAATCCTATAAATAATTTATAGGATAAACTTTGCTCATAAACTCTGCACTGCTGCAATAGTGAGGAAACTGGGGCCTTTTAACAGCACCTCTGTTTCTTATCAGAACACAGTTCAAACTTCAGCATTTGTATACTGTATATCATTATTTATAAATTACATATACACGTCTTGAAGTATTTTTTCAGGCAGGGCCTTGCTTCTCTCAGCAACACATTCTATATTTTAGTTTTTTAAACTAATTATGCTCGTTTTTGGTCCATATTTCTGACTCATTGTGATCATGTTGTTTCAGCTCTACATGTGTGCATTAATACTCTGCTTAAAATAGTCCCTGATGTTAGTTAAAAGTGAGGTTTCCAGGTGTTTTACGAAATAATTATAATAAAAAAAAATAGAATTCTGACTGGGCTTGAGTGCTGTAGAGAAGTCGATAAAAATAAATTCCTGCACTGTTTGTTGAATTTTCTTAATTGTAGGAACAAACAGAAATCAGTCCTTGAAAACCTGTTTGTTTGTTTGTTTGTTTGTTTATTTATTTATTTTTTGGGCTCACAAATGTCTTCAAGTGTCCTCAAAGTCAGCCATGCAATCTGTGCATGTGTGAAAGAGAGACCTGGAGCAGTGTCTGTCCTCCATCTTACACTACATGAATCAAATCTGCTCTTATCACAAAGAGAAATGCTACACTTTGGACATCCAGCTTGACTTTTCTTCACTCCCTTGCTCTTGTTTTCTTCTCTTGCCCTTTTGTTGCCTTCTTGCCCTCTTTCTGTCCTATTCTCCCCAACGTCTTTAATCTGTCTGTCAGATTAAAGAAGTTGGGGAGAATAGGACAGAAAGAGGGCAACTTTCTGTCCTATTCTCCCCAACTTCTTTAATTTGTCTGTTTAGTGATTTGTTGTGTTGCATTTGTATTTCAATCAAATTGTGAAGAGCGTTTGATGATTTCTCATTAAAATATGTGTGCAATGAGCAGCCACATGACACATTATCAGTTTTTTACCAAACCTTTGACAAGTAAACACAATTTAATACATCAGCTGTTCTGTCGCTCACTTCTTTCCCTCTAACACGCTGTTGCTTTTCATTAATTTTCTATAATACTCCTCTTCTCACCTCCCAACTCCCAGTTTCTTTTCTCAGTTTTCTCTATGTTTCTCACGCCCACACTAACAGATGGGTCATAGTTATTGTTTCACACAGCAAACATTATTAGGGCTCTGAGAGCAGTTATGATGAGTGTGTTCATATCTGTATGTTTATTAGAGATAGAAATAAGTCTCCAACTTCCTCAGCTTAGAGTTGGGAGTTACTGACCAGGGGTTGAAGGCAAAGGGCTTTCAATTCATTGTCTTCTGTTTTTAACATCAGACAGATGCTTTCAAGCTGAGTATTTTGAGCTCTTTCCACTAAACCAAGCTACAAATCTACTACTATAAAAATATAGGATAAGTAATTTAACTGCTGGTTCAAAACAATTCAATTCAATGTAACTTTATTTATATGTATAGAGAGAACCCAATAATTCCCCCTTGAGCAACAGTGGAGAGGAAAAACTCCCTTTAACAGAAAAACCTCTAGCAGAACCAGGCTCAGGGTGGGCAGCTATCTGCCTTGACTGGTTGGGTTGAGTGGAAAGCAAAGAGTGAAAGGAAAAAGAGCAACAAAAGCGACAACAAAACATCGTGCAGGTTGGTAGGACCAGTAGCTGCACACTGGAAAACACGCAGCTTCAAAGGCAGGGGACACCTGCAGAAAGGGACAGAGAGGGGGAGACAGAGAAGGAGAGAGACAACTACGGGAGCAGTAAAAGTAGAGAGGGTGTCTGCTTCCCAAATCAAAACTGGGAGGTGGTTCCACAGGAGAGGAGCTTGATAGCTAAAGGCTTTGCCTCCCATTCTACCTTTGGAAATTCTGAGAACCACAAGTAGGCCTGCATTCTGAGAGCGAAGTGGTCTACTGGGATGATATGGTGCTATGAGGTCTTCTGTATACGATGGAGCCTGACCATTCAGAGCTTCATATGTAAGAAGCAGGGTTTTAAATTCTATTCTAAATTTAATGGGAAGCCAATGGAGAGAAGCTAGTGAAGGTGAAATATGATCTCTCTTGCTAGTTCCAGTCAGCACTGCAGCATTTTGGATTAATTGCAGGCTCTTTAGGGAGTTACTGGGGCATCCTGAAAGTAGGGAACATGCATAACATGTGCATACATAACCACACCATTTATAACATTAACAATTCAAAAAAAATTGGGAAGATGTGTAAAACGTAAATACAAACAGAATTCAAATTGGCAAATCTCATTAACCCATGTTTAATTCACAATTGAAGATGAACAGCATAGCAGATGTTAAAACTGACACATTTTTACATTTTGTGGGAAATATGAGCTTATTTTAAATGTGATGGCAGCAACACATCTCAAAAAGTTGGAAGAGGGTGATGTTCACCATTGTGTAGCATCCCTTCTTTTAACAACTAGATGTAAATGTCTGGCAAGTAAGGAGAACATCTGCTGGAGAGGAATGTTTTAGGAAAGGAATGTTGTCTGGATGGGAGCATATATTGCTCTAAAACATCTATGTATGTTTTAGCATTGATGGAGTCTTTCCAGATGTGTAAAGCTGCACATTCCATAGTAATGGACCCTCAAATCATCAGAGCTGCAGGCTTCAATACTCTTCACAAGTTGATTGAAATACGAATGCAACACAACAAATCACTAAACAGACAGATTAAAGAAGTTGGGGAGAATAGGACAGAAAGAGGGCAAGAAGGCAACAAAAGGGCAAGAGAAGAAAACAAGAGCAAGGGAGTGAAGAAAAGACAAGCTGGATGTCCAAAGTGTAGCATTTGTCTTTGTGATAAGAGCAGATTTGATTAATGCAGTGTAAGATGGAGGACAGACACTGCTCCAGGTCTCTCTTTCACACATGCACAGATTGCGTGGCTGACCTTGAGGACACTTGAAGACATTTGTGAGCCCAAAAAATAAATAAATAAATAAACAAACAGTGCAGGAATTTATTTCTCATTGAATGCAGGAAAAGGTTAAGCACTGGGAATACTTTCTGGATGCACTGGATGTGTTGTAGATGGTGGGATCTTCACAGTTTTCCATTGAGGAGCATTTTTCTGAAATTGTTCCACAATCTTTTCAATTTGTCACAGATTGGTGAACTAATGTTCATCTGTACTTTTATATCCATTCATATTACTGACCTCTGCTGCCAATTAACCTAATTAGTTGTCAAATGCTCCTCCATTTATTTTTGATTTGTGGCAATTACTTTTCCAGCCTTTTGTTGCCCTTCTTCAGAGATGTGTTGCTGCCAGCAAAATCAAAATAAGCTTAAATTTTCCATGAAAAGCTAAAATTTCTTTTAAAGGTGTTGTCAAAGATGAATTTACAAAAACAAATCTACTGATCATGTAGACCCAACATTTCAACACTAAACTTTTCTAACATACATTGCCTACGAAAAGTTTTCAGCTCTCTTGCACTTTTTGGTTACTGGTTACAATATTGTCAATTTTATTTTTTGACAAAAATATGACATAAAAAGAGTTCTACAAAGTAATCCAAATAACAATAAACAAATGTGAACTTGTCTAAATCATTATTTGTACAGCCAATTGGTTTTAGCAGTATAAATTAACGTATGGTAAATTAGTGTTCTGGTCAAAACCTACACAATGAAGACAAAAGAACAAACAAGTAACAAGTTTACTTAGAGAAAATAAAGAATGAGTTTACATGCAATTCATTTCTTGAGTTACTGTGAATCTTTTCATACATGGAGCAAGTGAAAAAGGCCTTATAAAGAAACTTCTTTAGACCTCTACAGGCCACTTTGAGTTTATTCAAGTTTTAGTCAGACTACGGACAAACTTGATTTATCGCACTTTGTAATGATCTCTTCTTTCTTATTTCACTCTGCCAGGGAGAGTGTAGGCAGTAAAAGGTTTTACAATGTAGGAGGAATGGGAGGATAACTTTGATAAATATTTTCAGTAATTGAGAAACTGTAAAGTAAAGGGAGAGCAGGGGAGCAGGCAGCTTCATCAGGACTTTTAGTTTTTTTTGCTGATGCCTTTGATGAGCTCCTGTTGTCTTAGTAAAATTCCTGAATGAGTAAAGACCTCTGTGTAAACAGGTCTGTGACTCCCATGTGTGTGTCCTTGGTAAATTAATGTCAGGTGCTCATTATGTACAAATACTGTTGAGCATACACGTAGTTGAATGTTTATTTGTTATAGTGGGCTAATACAAAAAATTCTGCAATAAATCCTTGTTCTTGAAGGTTATCAGGTTTAGAAGTCAGAGTATATCTGCAGAAAGGTAGGAAAATGTAAAAAAAAATCTGGGTGTTTCCACTGTTTTGGACTAAGAATTACAGTAGTTTTTACATCTTGGCAAGTTTATTAGTATTTACCCATCATATGTCAAGGATTCATAAAGCAGTGTGAAACAACAGTGGTCCAGTGAGTTTAATAAATCCACAGGTGAGTTGTATGTTTGGTTGAACTGTGTCTGATGAGTCTCTGGATCCAATGTGCCCACGGGCACCATCATAGGCCAGAGGGATGTGCTCTTCATCCTTTCATCCTCAAAGTTGAATCCCTGGTTGGGAGTCCTGCTGTAGAGGATGTCGCAATGGTGCCAAAGAGAGCTCACACAACATCTGTGATTTGGAAATGGTTCAGAATTGTAAAACAGAAAAAAAAAAAAAAGCGAAAGATGATTACAAAATAGGCAGGTAACTGGTGCTAACAAATATAGAAAAAAGCCATAATTTGAACACATATAATATAAAAATAAACCTATTGTGATTTTTTTAAATTTCTTTTTCTCCATGTTGTGACTAGCTGTAAGCCTAAGGCATATTCAGAGCAGCAAAACTGCTTGTTAATACAACAGAGAAAACCTTTCTTTCAGCTTAAATTGCAGCATGTAACACTTCTTAGCTGCTAGTATAATTAATAATAATGTTTGTGTTGCACTTTTCCCAAAAGTTACAGAGCGTGAATGAAGTGAACGTTACCAACAGTCAGCTATAATAAGAGGACTAACAAGATAATTAATAATGGCTTGCACAGCTGACTGCTTGCAGCCTTTAAAAATGCTGTCAGCTAAACTCACAACATGCTGTATATTCTGAAAAAGTGTCCTTTCTTCTCTGCAGGCCAGATTTCTCTTTGCCTCTCTGCCATCCATCAGGTTATTAGCAGCCTTTGTATGCTCTTTAGCTCTTTAGTTCTTTCTTACCACAGCACAGCAGCAGGCTGGATGCAAAGCTCTAAGCTTCTTAGTGAGGCTGAGCATTGTGTATATGTCTGGCCCACAACTTTACTGCTTTGGGTCAGTCTCACCACTCTTACAGTGTCGTGTCCAACTGCTGCAGACAGCCCCTTTTTCAATCCAGTAAAAATTGGACCTTTCAAGTGAATGTTTGGACTTTCTGTAGCTCATCATCTTATGTCTTGCAGATGCCATTGGCCTGCAAAGCCTTGTTATGGCAGCGGAGGTTTGGCAGCAGTCTGTATAACAAAGCACAGACTACACACACATTTGCAAACCCAGGAAACACTCTATGGGAGTCCAAAATAAGATGCCAACACACTCACAAACAGACCCCTGTGTGAGTGGAATTCCTCAGGCTCAGCAAAAACTGAAAGCAGAGGAGGGAGAGACATTGTAGAAATGGGCTTAACAAAAGGGTTTATAAAATGCTCCCCTCTTTTAACATCAGTGCATGTGAGCAAAATACAACCATGCCCCTGTACTCCTATTGATAACCCCGAAAGACAAGTGGTGCATGTTGTTAAGAGAAATGGGAGACCACTGTCTTGGGTTTCTGTGTCTGCTGTTGAGTTTGAATGCAGTGGGTAAAGTGGTCATTCCTGTATGGGTAAGAGATTAACACAAAGGTATTCGGTGGTGCTATTGTGTAAAATTGTTGCCGAAGTCTCTGAACATAAATGTACATAAATTTACATAAATGACAGTACTTGCTACACCGAAAGGTGGTTAGATGACTTCAGGTAGAAAATGAATAAGGCTTCTGTTACGTCAAATATTTTTTCAGTTTAATCAAAGAAGTTGTGTGATTTGGTGAAAACTCGTTAGCGTGATCGAATGGATGCATTCAAGTCGTGAAATGGACCTTCATGGACTGGAGCGTGGCTAAAGTTGAATTTAATTAAATGTTTTGAAACTTTGGTCAAGATGATGTTGACCGATGGGTTGCAGCCCATAGCAAGCCAATCAGTGCTTACCACCTGCTTGGAGAAACATGAAAAAAACGAATTGGCCTACTTGTTCAATTTCAAAAACTGCATACTTCACATTGCTAAGACAGCCCATTTAGTTGATAAAACTAATGTTTTATGAACATTAAGTAGCCAGGACCTTTTAAAACACTGTTTGAGTCTCTTGAATGTAGCCCTCTACTGTTAGCCACATTAGCATTGTCGCTAGTACAGACCCGATTCTTCTGTCATAATGTGAAAACACCTTTGGATACTCTATTATGAGACTATAGTAAAGGGCGTTTTTGTGTTTGTTTCCTAAATACGTTTTTGTTATTTCTCTAGGCATTTATACTGTAAGCATTTGACACCTGAGGCAATTTAGGCAAAGGCAAAAGTTTGTTAAATTGCTGCTTGAATTTCCAAAGGTAGAATGGGAGGCAGAGCCTTTAGCTATCAAGCTCCTCTCCTGTGGAACCAGCTCCCAGTTCTGATTCAGGAAGAGGACACCCTCTTAAAACCTTCCTCTATAATAAAACTTATACTTAGTTATAGTCATGGTGCTACAGGATTAGACTTATTGCACTGAACCCCTTTCCTCCTCTTGTCCCTCTATCCTCCCCTCACCCCACAATTGTCACCACTGTATGACATTAACTTTGTCTTCTTTCTCCCGTAGTTGTCTTTCTTCTTTGTCTCCCTCTTTGTCCCTTTCTTGAGGTCTCCCCGGCTTTGAAGCTGTGTGTTTTCCAGTGCGCAGCTACTGGTCCAACCAACCTGCCCGATGTTTTGTTGTTGCTTTTGTTGCTCGTTTTCTTTTCGCTCTTCACTTTCCACTCACCCCAACCGGTCAAGGCAGATGGCCTGACTTTATTTGGTGAAGTACTTTGAGATGACTTTGTTGTGAATTGGCGCTATATACATAAAGTTGAATTGAAAAAAAATGAATTGAATTGATATGTTCAGCTGCTCAACAGTTCTGCGCCTCCCTTGTGTTGTTTTTCACTATATAATGCTTTAAATGTTTTCAGTGGGTAGCAGATCTGTACTGCAGGCATATCAGTTTAGTTAAGCATCCTCCTAAGCTTAGAGGACACAGCGTCCATGGTTTCCATATGGAAATCAAATTTTGACACATGAGACAACAGGACAGTTTTCCATTTCATTTCAGTCCATTTGTTATGAGCTCTGTCTCAGCTGTGCTCTGACTACCTGTGACTAAAACTTACTGGGGGGCCTTGTGGAAAAAACACATGTATAATGAAGCTATAAATACTGTAAGGCTAAAGAAACAGCCATGGCTTTAATACATTTCTTCCTAATGAGTCGATGTTTGATTATTCTCAATATGTTTCAAACACATCACAAAAGTACAGCTAAACACATTGCAGTCATGTTTTATCTGCCTCCAAAACTCTGTCAGAAGCAGTGGATTTCGCCCTATTTGGGCAAGTGTTTGGAACATACGGAGCATATGGATTTAGTGCTGAGAAGTGGATTAAGTTGCATGGATGGCTTGTGTCTATGGGTGTTTGATGCTTGCTTTCTATTGCACATCTTGAGCACAGATAGTTCATCTGCAAAGAAATATGTTATGTACAATGATTTACCAGCTACTTATTATACACAACTACTTAAAGCTTAAACAGGGTTGATTTTTAGATGGAGTGTATCATTTGCAGGAGCAGGCTCAATAGCCCATCAGGTCTTCAAAGTAGAAAAAATATTTACTCGCTCACGCTCTTGTGTGTCCACACCGTAACTTGATTGTTGGCTTTCTTTGTTCTTACTGTAGGTGAAGCACTGATTTGCAATTCAAAGTTGGTGCCATGAAGCTGGGGTGATCTGTGTTTTATTTTTTTTTTAATGTTCATACTTACCAGCATTCCCACTTCTAGCAGGTTTACCAAGACAGGCTGTCATGGTGATATGTGAGGCTCGGGCTTGTGAATAATGAATCTTGAACAGAAGTAGGTGTGTGCAGTGTTGCATCTAGAAAAGTCCAACTGGGGTGGATACGGCTTGGTAACAGGTTTTGGAAGAGTGATATATGGGTTTTCATGTATTTTAATAAATAATTATAATAATCTTTGTGTATATCAAAATGTGCAACAAAGCCTAGATAAGAACTACAAGCATGTTATTTAACTTACCAAACAGTAGCATTCGATGATTAATTTGTTTTTAAGTTGATATTGCACTTTACCAGAACGCAGTTTTCAAGAGCTGCAATTAAAATGTGTTTTTTTTTAATCACTCCGGTAGTAAGAGTCTTTCTGCAGACTTCACATGCAGACATCTGCCCTCTCCGGCCTGCAGAGGAATTAAGTGAGAAACAAACATCTTTAACTGTAGTAACCATGACCTTGGCAGAAACAAATCGAGTATCAATGAGCAAGAGACAGCACTAAGAGAAACAGTACAGTCACTTTGGTCATTTGGATGTATTTTGGTTTTAAATGACAGAATGCATGGCAAGAACAGGTGTGGTTCAGCAACCAAGCAAGGTAACATAATAAATTTAGTCCAGCATTTAAAAAGCCCCATTGCACTATGTAAAACAAGTAATGTAATGTAAGTAATGCCTACGTATAAGTTCAGTTATAATTTTATTTATTTAGTTGTGATTCTGGAAATCTAGAACCGTACTTTGCATTAAGGTACTTGTGCTGGTAATTTGTTTTGTTAAATTTTTTAAAATAACTGATCATTATGATGTTTTTTACAAACCGTAGGTTTAAAGATACATATAAAAATAATTAGTTTTGAAGTAAGTATTGAGCCACACGTACACAGACACACACACACACACACACACACCTTTGAATAGAAAACTTGCATAATCTATTTCTCACATTTTGTGTCTCAAATACAACAATGTGCTCACCCTGATTTAGTCAGTCCACTGGCCCATTAAAGCAAAAAACGTACATCACCATAGAGACCACATCAATTGCCTGCTGGCATGAGAGGTGAGCTAAGGAGATGAGAGGAGAGGGAGTGAATGAAAGAGAGAGAGTGAGTGAGGGGGAAGACATAAGCACAATCAGGAAAAGGGAATGAAACCATTTTGGATGGGTAGAGTGGGAAAGGGGGAGACTCGGAAAGGAGTGGAGCAGAAGAATGGGTTGAAGAGAGATGAATGAATAGATAGTGTTTTAAGAGTAGGCTGAGAGTGGAGGGGATTGGGAAGAAGTGTTACATAGGCTCTTATTCATTTTAGTCAAGAAAGAGGTTTTGTGTCATGAATTCTCTTGGTTTTCCCTGTCACTAGTAGTCTATTTCTTTTCTTACTCTCTGCTGGTGATGGTATGTAGTGCTCTTCTTCATCTGCGGTGAAACAGTTGCGTTAAAATTTTAACACAACATAATAATAATAATAATAATAAGTTAAATGTGCTAGGTTTTTTAAAGCTGTGAGACAAGAGGATACTCCTGATGGTCTTTATCACAGTATGGACTTTATAGCTGTGGCTTAATGTTGGCCTTGATTTGAAAAAAAAAATAAAAAATCAATTTCTAAGGGATCAAATTTTGGCCTTCATGGTTATATCCAATCAGCTTTTCCCTGCTGAGAGATGTATTTATGGATTAAATCTGGATTGAGTACTTTCCCCATCAAGGTAAAGGTGCAATCTATTATCCTTTACTGAGACCAGTAAAGCCTGTTAGACATACATCTGATGATTATCTTACAAATTATGGCTTTAACACACCCTAAGTGATTAAAGAATTGGCTTGATTTAGAGTAATTGACTTAAGAACTGCACAAACCTTAAGTATAGTGTCCTTCTATAAGCCTATATTTTGGTAGTTTATTGTTTTAACTATTTTGTCATATTTTATTATTTTGGTAAAGCACTTTGTGTTGCCCTTTGTATGAAATGTACTATATAAGTAAATTTGCCTTGCTTATACAAAATATGCACACTGGCTACTAAATTATAGGCACACTGGTACAATTAAATGAAAATCAATACAGCAGCTCTGCTTTGAATTCTACTTTTATGTGGTCATAATTTCTTAGTTTGTAATTTGAAACTGTCAGAAAAGGTTATCATTATATGTATTTATGTAGGTCACAGTGGGTGGTTCAGTTGTATAGAGCCCATTATATTAAGAGGTATTTCAAATAGGGTGGTCATGGCAATGAAGCGGCCAGTTAGTGTATGCTACGAGCTACTGGTCCATTTTCAGCCTGGAGGATTGTATTTGTTTTTTTTGTTTTTTTTTTTTGCTGCAGCAGATTTAATATTTTTTGTGACAGTAGCAGGACATGGTCAGGCTCTTCTTACTACATCATCTGTTTGAATAGAAGAGATAAATAGTTGAAAGAATAACAGATGTTAGCCCTTTGTCCACCTGCTCAACGTGGGATTCTGGTGGGACTCATTAGGTGTTATTTCTGAGACTAAGACGTTGGCTACCTTGTGATGTCATAGCCCAACTACTTGCTTGTGTATTATGTTGCTTAGAGCTACAGTATACAATGATTGTCAAATATATTTTAAAGAAATAAGCTCCAGATGAAAGTGAAAAGATGCTGGTGAAGCCCCCTATGACCAGACTTAAATAAACAACACTGGCAGATCGATTGTGATACTCATTTTTAAATGCTTTTGAATAAGTCTCACCTTTCTGACCCATCAGAGAAGAACAGGGATTTCTGCTTTATTATCACATTTTACGGCAATCTTATTTATTGTAATTTTATTTACAATGACTAGCTGACGGGCATAGTGGAGTGTAAAGAGTGAAAATTGTATTAAAATGGGGAGGGCCGTGTACATTACTGAGCCTCACGCTAGCACTAATTTAAGTTGCACATTTTAGTTTTAGTGACGCCAACCTTACACCCACCCTAACCAGTTTGCTCTGGTTCAAAGCATGTTGTACATGATGTATAACAATTTTGCCGAATTATGCCATGAATGTACAATATTAGCAAAATCCCATTCACAAAGAAACAATATCAATTCTTTGTATTTACAATATGTTATATACCACATTGGATGTCACATTAAAAAACACTCTTTTACCACCAGGATTCTGGCTTCGTGTCAGGACATATTGAAACTATTTGCAATAAACTATCTTAGATAAGGACAATGATTCAAATGCACGAGTAGAGAGACCCAGTTTGAAGCTTTTAATGTCTGGCAGAGCAGGCAAATGGCAAGATGCAGCCTTCATTGAGACCTTGTATGAATTGTCCCGGTCTCACTCCAGCAACAATGTTCTCAAGAACACTCACCAAGCTTTAAGAATGAAGCCTTTGTAGATGAAATAAGCTCAGTTCAAAAATGCCACCAGGTAGCTGGTTATATAACCTGTGATTCTCACTCGAACTAGTGCTGCCAGCTGCTGCCTGTTCTAACTAAATCACTGGAGGTTATAGGGTTGCACTAGCAGATGCCTTTCAGATCAGTACACCACCATAATTAGCCTGATGATGTTTTTTACAAATGTTGGAATAGATTTTGTAATGTTTCCTCGTGTGTTCGCTACCCTAGACAGCTTGCACCCTCCTCTGCAAAACCAAAAACCCAAACTACTGACGTATTTTTAACTTTCACATTAGCTTGCTTGTCCATGTCAGGGTTTGCTTTGGCTTGGAACTTTATTTAAGACAAGTAGCAGAACCTAAGTGAAACATGTTTGCTTGTAGAACAGTCATTGTCAACTCTCATCCTTTGCACAAAGCCTGTGGTCGAGGGCATAGTTTATCCATGTGAAGACTACAGGTATTTCTCTTTGATAGTCTGAAATCTTTATCATTTAAAAATAAGATTTTAGTCCCAGCTTAACTTGCTGCCTTGGAGTTTGAAAATGTGCCTCTTTTTTTAAATTGCAACATTTATTTTCATTCAACCTTACATAATGCACTGGTAAAAGTACGAGGAAAATAGGTCAGCGTTGGCTAATGAGGGAATGAGAAAGAGGTGAGCAGAGGGGGAGAGAAGATTTTAGGTGACTGGAGTGGAAAAGTGGGTTAGTGTTGGTACACAAGCAACGATAGTCAATTAATGAATAACTGAAGTGTGACAAATATAGCATATATCATTATATTTTAAATGGAAAAAAGTGTAAATCTAACTGCAAATCCAGATATATATACAGTATAATATTATAATACTGTATTTTAAACCTATGTACTGTCTCTGCACACATGCCCTATTGGCATTGACCACAAGTACATTTCACATTGATCTATTAAGCCTTAGAGAATTGTCTTTCCTTCAGAAAGTGCTGTCCTTGCCCTGTGGGAGGTCTGAAAGCCCAGCAATTGTCTACCTGCAGTTCTATTGATCCAGTCTTGTACTTGGGAGCAGCTATAGGCTAAACACCAAACACGCATAACATTACAACCAAAGACAGCTAAACTGAATAGCATTGATTATCTTGTGACCATGTCAACCGGATGTGGGTGGATTATATTAGGGAGCAAGTGAGCATTTTGTTCCTGAACGGTGATGATGAAGGCAGAAGCCCCCGAATGATACTGAGCCACTGAGCCTTCAGTGTAAGTTGTGATGGGTCAAAGCACCTCCAAAACTGCAGCTCTTTGGGAGGTTCTAGCCACTACAGACTGAGAACATCCTTCAGATCCTCTGAAGAAGGAAAATTGGTGAACCAGAGATATGGCCATGGGAGCCCAAGACTCACTGATGCACATAAAGAGCGAAGGCAGACCTGTGTTGTTTAGTGCAGTAAAAGAGCTGCTGTGGCTCAATTTAAACTACTTGACCTTCAGACAAGTAGCTAAACAGTAGCAGTTACTAACATACAAAATATAAAACTAAGAGGTAATGATATATAATCTCTACTTTTCACAATTATTTCAAAATAAATGCTAAAGTTGGGACAACTGTGGCTCAGCTCAGCTGTCCATGAATATTTGTTTTCTCTTATATATGTTGTTATTGAGTGTTGTTTTTAGTTTTGAATTAACTGCAGAATTTGTATTCAATTTTGAGCTTTTGTGTAAAAGTTGAAAATAACTTTTGGTGGACATCCTGACCCATGTCCATCAACGTTCTGCTGGAAACCTTGGGTCCTGTCATTAATGTGGATGTTACTTTGACACATACCACCTACCTAAACATTGTTGCTTACCAAGTACACCCCTTCATGTAAACAACATTCCCTGATGTCAGAAGCCTCTGTTAGTAGGATGAAGCAACCTGCCACACTGCAAAAGTGCTTCAAGAATGGTTTGAGGAACACAACAAGTTTGAGGTGTTGACTCGGTGTCTAAATTCTCCAGATCTCAATCCAATTGAGCATCTGTGGGATGTGCTGAAAAAATAAGTCCGATTCATGGAGGCCCCACCTCGCAACCTACAGAACTTCAAGGATCTCCTACTAATGGCTTGGTGCCAAATACCACGTCGAACCTTTAGAGGTCTAGTGGAGTCAATGATATTAACAGACATAAAATAACATTAGCAAAGCTACAGACAACATAAGAATGACCTAAAGAAGGCTGCAGCAGAGAGGGACAACCTGGTTAAGTCAAGCTTGCTCCTCAACTTGAGTCGATAATATCAGAACTTATTCAGATATGCACGAGAAAATGCAAGTAAAGTAAGAATAAATTATCAAAACGCTCAATAAATAATTCTAAATGTGCAAAAAAGCAACATTGTCATCTCTGCCAGCTTTGTCCCCTCCACCATTATCACAGCAAGCTTGTTGGCTAGTTGCTAATTGCTACAAACACATTGGTGTACATACATGTAAAGTGCAGCTGTACATAATGCTGTACTTAATGCACTTTTTAACGTAAATTTGCCACAAGGTCTGGGGGACACAGAGGCAGGAGTCCCACCACTCCCAAACCAGACAGGACCCTGTATTAGCAGTAGCTGTCAGCTAAATGTTCCCATCAGCAGCAGAGGGTCAGGCATAGGGACTAGTTTTATTTTCATTGTTCTTAAACGTCACCCAGTTTCCATTTAATTAACGTAGATATTATTAAGTCTATGTGGTGACTTTGCTGTGGTAAATATGGACCAAGAATTGGTTCCACTCAGTTGTAAGTTTACTGGACTTAAACTAAGTACTTCTAATTCAACAGTCTTGCAGTAAATCCTTTTTTATGAACTGGTAATATTCGGTGTGTGTTTAGGGAATTTGATTCAGTTTTGGAAGCCGTTGTGCTGCTGATGAACTGTAGTGCAGATTAGAGATTTGTTATTTAGCCAGTCCTCACTGATAAACCAAATGGGGCGGAAAGAAAAATAGAAAAGCTACATGGCTACAGAAACAGGTTAAAGTTTGAAATTGGAAGTGGTTTATTTCTCTTAATTAACATTTAACTCCTGTTCCCTACAACAGATGCAAATAGACAAAAGATCAAGTTATAACTGAGTACAAAGTAATCAAGAAATCTGTCGAATACAAATAAAAAAACTTCTGTAAGTGTTTACTCTGTGTCATATGTTTTAAGTAAACAGGCTTTATATCATGTAGTTGAAAGTTTCTACTCAGACAAGCACAGGGACAACTGCAGCGCAGGAAGTAGCACCAATCCCACAGTTGTTAGTTTAATCCCCAGCTCAATTTAATTTGGACCCATGGTTAAGTCTGGGGCAGTTAAATGTAGGATTTGGGACACTTGATTTGTAGGATTTTTTAATCAGTGACAGCTATTTTTTGTACACAAGAATGCAGAGTTGAAGTTCAAGAATGTCCAACTAAAGAAGTTGGATTTTCATAAATCGGCAGGTACTGATAATTTTGAACCTTTCTAAAATATGAAGAGACTGGTCTATTCTAGATCTCTGTGCTGCAACCAGGATATCTGTGTGTATACACTGCCTGGCCCAAAGAAAAGTCATAATTTTACTTAGCAAATAGGTAAGATCCTACAGTGGTAATACATCTTAGACGGCAACAGGTTATTTAGCCCTCACTGATGCAATGCTGACCTAAATATACTGTATAAGTAGTTTCTGTAATTATTAGATTGTTTTTTTTTTCTTCCTTGATGGAACAAGCATATTTCAAGATGAAAATGCCAGTATTCAATGGGCTCAAATTGTGAAAGATTGGTTCAGGGAGCATGAGACATAAGTTTTACACACTGACAAGCTATGTGTACTTGAGAACACTTTACACAGCAGCATCATCATAATATGATGTTCGTTAAATATTAATGCAAGTTTAGATGGGGAAAAAAAAGTGACATTGCATAAGTGGTTACATAAAAAGTGTCTAAAAAAAGGGAAAATCAAAATAACTATGCACTTTTTTACAGTCTTTTTACAATTTTTACATTGATTTACGTTAAAAAAAACGTACTGGTTTACTGCAGCATCTCTGCATCATCTGTCTGTCGGTGTCGGGGGTCTGTTAGGTTTTTATATCTCTGTCTTAAATTAATTCTAGTATTTAAGATTCTGTATTTACTTTTTAAATGTATTTTTCCTTGTAAAAAAAAGGTCAACTTCTAATTCTCTATGCCAATGACTTTTTAAAAGTAAAATGTGAAATCTCATCATGACCAATTAAAGTGGACTAGGCTACTTGTCAAACTGTATTATAGCATTTGGAAGTAACTCTGGAGTCTGAAAGGAATGTTTTAAATGTAGATCGGCATTTTAAACTGCAACTCACATCCCCTTAGTTTTGCTCCGTCTTTGAAGGATGATGTCACTAATTTGCTTAAAGGCATCATTTGTTTAACTTGACACATTTCCTTCTTTGGTAACACATTGGTAACATCTGTATTAGAATGAGTAAACATTGTGTTGGTGGGGTCTTGACAGTCTCCTACATAATCCAGGCTGATGACGTGTGCAAGTAATTTATTTTGGGACAGGACAGAGAGACATTCTGCGGGGGAGGACTTCCCTTCTAAATGAGCCCCCCCACCACACACACACACACACACACACACTCCCACCCACCCACCCACCCCCTCAAACTGAAAACTTATTGCACCCCTCTTATACCATCCTTCACAAAGCTGCTCTACTTTTAGCCTCCCTGGGTGCCTCCCCCTGTCACTGTCCATCTCAGCACCGGTTCACTTCCCCCTCTAAAGGCAGTCAGTCCTGCAGTCAGCCAGCAGCTGCTCAGATCACCGGTTTGTGGAGAGTGTGGACAATTGAAGAATCATAACCAAACACTTGCAACAGCAGAATTTCTTTTAGGCTGAGTGTTTCCGGATTTATACAACTAATGTCAAGATGACTCGTGACTCGTAAGTTTGACTGGTGGTTGAGAATCTGTTGCACCACTAGGATTTAGAGAAGAAACTGTAATCAGCTCTATTAAGTAAATCTTTCTCTACTTCCACTTTGATCACTTATGAAACATATTGAGCATTTACAAAATGGGTTCTGAGAAGACGACTAGCTAGAGCAACCCTGAATTGTAGTAGCCCTGCCAGCCTTTCTGTCTGCCTGTCTGTCCAAATTTCTGCTTATCTGTTTTTCCTCTGTTCCTACTCAGATGAGAGAGTTTTTTTTTTTAAAGCTTTTATCACTTTTTACCTGTTCATTCATTATTTGCCGTTACTGTCTAAAAAAAGCTTCTCACATGAGAAGCTTTTATATTTATACTACTGCGGTGGATGTTAAACTCAGCAGTCCAATCCGAGTGGGCTTCTACTCAGTTGCAGGATGGGGAATTTTGTCTATGAGGTGATGGGGCACCTATGATGGGGCCATTGTGTTTGCGAAAAGACTTGTGCAGCATTAGAAATGCACAAAAGCAGCTTGCAGTCTTGCTGTGTTGAGTTATTTTAAAAGTGTGCGTCTGTGGTCTTAGTTGTGGCTGTTTTTGTCCCTTCAGTGGTAATTCCCCTACTGTTTGCTCATACTGATGCCACACCACAGATGCTGAAATTCCACGGAAGAGAACGGTTGTAATTCATTAACTGTGGGCTTGTATGTATGTAAACTGTATGTGCAGTTTTATTTGAGCTTAAAAAGGATCAATGGTTTTCGGCTTGTCTCTTCAGGATTCACCACAGTGTAATATGTTCCCTGCGTTGATTTGGAATGTGTTTGTATGCCGGATGCCCTTCTGCCACAACCCACTCATTTGTGTTCAGGCTTGGGACTGGAACCAAGGTTGCCCTTGGTGGCTGGGTGGGGCCACACCTGGTGGGGCGGGATTCGAACCCGCTGGCTTCTGCATCCCATCCCAATACTCAATGAGCCCTTATTTGAGCATAATGGGTTTGCAATGAATTAAACTGTGTGTACAGTAGTAAGTAGAAGTAAGATAAGTAATATTTGAAGTAATTGATTGCTTAGTGTGAGTTACCCTCCTTCATAAAGCTTCAGTGTTGACATGGCATCTGCCTGTCACTTGTCAGTCTCTTTGCCAGCAGGTGCACTTCACCCAGCAACAATGACATCATTTTCCAGACTGGACAACAAAAGCGGTGCAGGTCAAATGACAGTAAATCATAGATACTCTTATGTCCCATAGAGCGAGTTAGGAGTCCTGCAGTCTATTTGCTGAAAGGGGGACTTTATGTTTACTTGAAACAATTTTTGTTTAATGGATTGCCTACACTCTATACAATGGTTTATTTTATCGATATCCTGAATGCACACAACCCGAAATATTCAGCTCAATAACTTAAGCTTCAGCTTAATAATTATTTTGTTTGTGTACATTACTTAGAACAGCAATCTGCAATTCATTTTTCCGAACAGAGAACACTGAGCCTTTTAACTGTGGACTCTTAGACATGTCATGGCTATAGTAGCACAGTTGTGATTGACATTCTGCACGGCTTAGTGGCTCTCTGAAAGGAGCTGAGTCATTGTTAAAATCATTGATTACCTTACTTACCCCTTGTTTGACATCTCAAAATTACATTTGTTGTGAAAATGGTGTGTCAGTCTTTTTCTGATGTAATGTATCAGAAATAGAAACTCAGATTAGAAATGCTAAAGCACTAGGATCTGCTGAACATTATGTATTAGATCCCTGATGTGTGATCTGTGATCATTGTAATGTGCCTGACAAACTCCTGTGGTAGTCATGAAAGGACAAATGCTAAAGTGCTATAGTCTGCAGATTTTTTTTTTGTCTAGGCTGTAATAGGAATCTTCCTATTTATTGGAAGGGGACGTTCAGCAGACACCATGTGTTCTGTGAGAACGGTAAATAATACAATGTATTGTCAGAATATCTTTGACAGTTAAATGCACCATTGTTATTACAGTGCCAGCAGTGTATTATGGACACACCACCACCCTAACTGTCTTCGTGCACCTGTCTGATACTTAATATGGCAGATATTAGGTATGCGTGTCCCCTGAGACGTCTTCAGTGGCCCTGTATGTTGTGGAGTCGGTGTTTGGAGACACTTATATTATATTTTATATATATTTTTTATATATAATTATATATTTATATATATAATATATTTATTCTTCCAAATAATGAACTTATGGCAGCTAAGTTTTGTATTAAGATCAGGTTCAGTTTTTTTTTATGTCCTCCTGTCCTTGAGAAGTTATTTTACTCTTCTCAGGTTCCTTATCTGCCTGTTAATGTTTTCTTAGTTTTCGCTCTTTCCATTTTTTAATTTATTTTTTGCCTGTATAGCTGTGCATTCTCATCATGTCGTTCTTTAATGTGTGTTCTGTCAGTTCTACACTCCCCCTCGGACACCAGCTGACACCAATCTTTGTCTGTCCACACGTTGCCCAAAAGAGTGCATCTTTCTAACACCAGCTGTTTTTCCCCACTGTGTCTTTCTGCACCATCACCAGTTTTTACGGGTTGTCCACGGTCTTTAAAAGGTTTTAATGAGCTTAGATTTTACATTTAAAACTCAGAACAGGTTTTTGATCAAGAGTGTTTCTAAATGTTTAAAGATGAGCAATAAGTCCCCACCAACTTTGGCCTCCACCCTTCTTTCTACTCCAGAACAGATATGGCAACTTTTGTTTTTAACAAAAACATTACAGAATATTTATAGGTATATATGAAATCCCCATTTTATAAAATTTGTTTTATTTATTTGAATAATGACATAAAGGTAATACAGCTAAATACCAGTGTGAAAAACTAAAATCTGCTTACTTATACAACTTTTATGAATGAACCTTTTTACATCCAGATAGTGGAAAAGTTGTCTGTTAGAAGTGGGAAAAGTCTCCAACTTAAAACTGCTCTTCTTTCTTTCAGTTTTAGCCCTTTAATTGACATTGTTAATGCAGGCACACGCTTAATTACTGAACAGCCAATTATGAATACGATTTGGTCTACTGCTTGGACTCATCTGGTCCTAGCCAGCTCCAGTCTAGCTTAGTCGAGCTGACAGTCGACAGAGATAATTGTCAAGTGTGTGATGTGTAAAGATTCTAATTCTCAAGCTTAATACCCAGTTTCTGCAGTTGTTCTCAAAAAGAGTTTTAAAAACATGTTGGATATATGTATCAGTGATTGAAGATTGCAACTGAGGCAGAGCTACAGTAAGTAGACTTTCACCTGAATGTAGCAGTGTTATTGTTATTTAACCTCTATTTCTCTCTGTAGGCTCTAGAGTCTGTGTTGTATCTTGGATGTATCTATGCTTGTGCTGCTTTTTTGTCTTTTTTATTTTATGCACAAGTTCAAAGGGTCCCAGTTGCAAATATTTCCAGCTCTCGAAGGCTTTGAGGTGTGTGTCTATTGAAATTCCACTCGTTCCCAAGCAGTCCTTAAGTGTGTTGCCCTCAGTTTACTCAGTCTTCAGCTGTCTGCCCCTTCCAGGCTGTCAAAAACTAGAAATCCACGATAGATGATGAAAACAGTCTTTATGTTTGTTCTGCCCAAATTGAAATTCTCTGCTGCTTTTCAGGGGTCTTCCCAGCTTTAGGTTTAGAAATAAACTAAAAACATCTACTGTTCAAAATAGAAACCCCTGATTACTATTAGCTAAACCCTTTTTGCCACCACATCACTTCACACAACAGCAGGAACAAAATCTGTGTTTGCAAATTATGAATAGAAACTTTCATGCATGTGGCACAGCAGCAACAAACTAATTTGTTAAGAAAAACAAGAGCCTTAGCCCTTCACTAACCGCTGGTCACTTAGAAAAAACAGCAGTACCCTCCACTCGCTATCTCAACATAAATACACAGAGAGCATGTAATCAGTAAACATGAATTAAGAAATCTGTAGGCTCAATTTTGCCGTTTTAGAGCACAATATATATTTTTTTCTCTCTACCATGAAACCTTCTGGGTTTATACTCATATTTGTACAGTCAATCCTTAGACAATACTTATAATTGAAATGTAAAATCAGCATAGTTTGGACACACTCTTTAGACAAACAGCAGAAGGTATAATGGCTACCATAACTCAGAGGACACAGAAAAGTCTCTCTCCATCTCTGTCTTTCTCTCTCACTGTGTCTCTCTCTGGCTCTTTGTCTCTTTGTCTCTCCCTCTCTTCTTCTGTGTTTAGTCAGCCTTTTTTCCTTGTCTGCTATTGCAGAGGACTGCTGACTTGCCTAATGATGTCATCTACTTCCCTCAGCACCACACTCACATATTTAGAAGAAGGGGCTGTCTGTAGAGTTTAATTAAAGTGAAGGGCTAATGGTGAATTATTGTAGCCTCAGTGAGACTTGGTCAAAGGGCCGATTCAAGATGGAGACATGTTTTAAATATAGGTTTTATAATAATATTGTATATTATATTTTTCCTTTTATGTGGCTCAATTTGTAGAGTGGCCACCCACTGACCATAGGGTCGAAGGTTTGCACCCCGCTGTTCCCGACCGCATGTCGAACTGTATATTATATCTTTTATGGTTCATCTTTATGACTTTGTATCTACTTTGGGGAGAGAAAATGCAAACAAGCATATATACTATACAGAATACTTTTTGCTATATTTTCAAATTGCTTGTGTAAAATTGATCATATGACTGGGATTGGGATGTTAGAGTGATTAAATCTTGAAAAGTATCTTTAGTTTAGTGCAGATGATAGCTTGCAGAGAGCACATTAGGTGGACTAAAAGTTTAATGTTGTCATGTTAGAGTGGACATTATATGATTATTACTAGAGTTACTAATTCTATGTTGTATATTCAGCTGCTGGCAATGATGTGTCCAATTCCTAATGACTTGGTAAGACACTGAACCCCAAGTTCCTCCCCGGTGGTTCAAGTGAACACCTTGCATGGCAGCCACCACCCATGGTGTGTGTGTGTGTGTGTGTGTGTGTGTGTGTGTGTGTGTGTAAGTGGGTGAATGAGAAGAAACATTATAAAGCGCTTTGGATAAATGCACTATATAAGTGTCCATTTACTGTTTACCAAATACTTCTCCGTCCCAGCAGGTGGCAGTAGTTTATATTTGTCAACAAAAAAGAGAAAGTGGAAGACCTAGGTCTACAAATATACTAATGGTAAACAAAGTAGCATTTGCATACAGTACCATTTTCACAGCGCTTTCTCAACATAATTTATAGCTATGTAACTGATGTGAACTGGAAAATGGCACTGGCCTTGTCAGCTCTTGCCCTGTGCACCGATTTGCTAAGCTGAACAGTGGTCACAGGTCACAGTGGTCACCCACACAGTGTCCTCCACTGATTCAGTATGCTGAATTGGCTAATAAGGAGCCAAATAGGATCCAATTAGCTTCAACTCTGCACGACACACAGGAAAGAACAAGGCAGAAAGACTCTTCATTGACAGGCTTTGACATCTGGAATGTTATTGACAACTTTGGTTCACAATTGAAACACAGCTCTTGCAATGTAATCAAATATACATAAACCAAATGATTTTAAAAGAGCAAAGGGTATCTAGCCAAGTTTGACACCTGTAATTCAAAATAAAAATAATTTTAAGTATAAATTTTATCTACGTAGCAAACAAACTTGGAATGCAGCTGTCCTTATGACAATGCAGTCTGTCTTCACTAAATCAGTAATTCATGTAACAGACCTTAACATCTCCTAGTCACTTGATGATGTTTCCCTGCATTCCATGTTTGTGAAAATTACAATAAACCTGAACCTGTATTCTCTTCACAAATGCACCATATTTACACAGTTCATGTAAAGGCTTGCAGAAGCAGAATCCCTGACTGTGCGTTTGTCAGATGCTTGGGAATGCTCGAAAAATCCTTCCTGCCTTCGCACCAGCCATCATTAATTCTGGCTGATCATTCACCGTAACTCTCTTTAGCACGTTCATTTTGGAGAGAGTGACAGAGATGAGTTGGGTGGGTGTATGGTGAGTTAGAAATAGAGGAAGGCGCGATTGCGTGGACAGTGAGAGATAAAAGCAGAGCGAGGAGCTGGGAAGGAGGAGGGAGGGAGCCACAGGCAGATGAAAGAGGGTGAGATCAAGGGAAAGACAAAAGGCATGAGAGATGTAGCTTAGGGAGCAAGGCGAGAGAAAGAAAAGTGAGAGAGGGCTATAGAATTAGAGGAACCCCCCCCTCTATACCCCTACTTGAACCCTCCTGAGCTGAGGCGTGCCAGGCTGTGCGACACTATTGCGGTGATTTCCTCTCCAACAGCTCCCCAACAGTCCTCGCCACGTAGTCCAGAGAGCATAAGAGTGGGTTGTGTAGGAGCAGGAGCCTGTTGCCTGGATACCCCTGCTGTTGCCTCGGCGGCAAAAAGCCAGGATTGAACTGTGTGCGTTTGCTGTTGGGTGCCGCTGCCATGGAAAAACCACTACTGGCTGACTGTCTGGATGGGCATACGCCCTCACTTGCTGGCTGACTCGCTGACATTGCAGATTTGAATAAGGAAGGAATCGCACAGATAGGGGGGCTTTGAAGCAGAGGGGGGTGGCTGGCACTGTGCTTTGAAGAAAGCTGTTAGTTAGAGGGGGGGGAGAGAGAAAGAAGGCAGATTGATACAAAGTGAAAGCTATTGAGAGACGAAACTCTGACATAAACGAGATAAGGTAGAGGAGCAGGAACGAGTGGTGCTGGTTGGGCAGGTTCAGCAGGAAGGAGGGAGATGGCAGCTAGCAGGCTGTCTGAGCCATGCAGATCCAGTCTTCTGGTCCAAACTCCACAGCCTCCAGTTTGTTCCTGATTCAGTAATGTGTGCTGGCCTCCAAAAATGGAAATCCACCGGTATGTACCAGTTATCACAGAGTAATTCAGATTGGTTATTCTGTGTTTTTACATCATACAATGACAAAAAGTTTGTGAGCTTGTGCTTATAGGATTATTATTAGTTTCTCGTACTGATCACATTTCACAAGTTAGTGGTCAATGCTAATGTCTCACGAATTAGTATTTCTGCCTATGGTTTATAACAGTGGTTTAAGGGATAAGCCCAGTAATTTTTTTTATATTTATGATGTTGTCAATGCCTAGTGCAACAGTATGGTGCACTTGTGTTTTAATTTTTTACAGACAGGTCTATGGCAACTCATTGTTGGTTTTAGTCTGTATGGGATTTGTTGATATTAACAAAAAAGAGATAATATAAGGCCTTTGACACAGAATGTGACCTAATGCAAAATGCTGTTTGAAACTCAACTCTTCCACACCACAAGCACTTTAACTTACATTAAATACAGAAAGAAATAAGGGGGGTGTTTTTGACGTAATTTTTGACTTATAATCCTGTTTCACAAACATAAAAGCTGAGGAACCAGTCATAATCATTAAATGTTAGCCATTCTGGACCAGCCGGTTCATAATACATTTAAGACACAATAAACCTTCTGCTAAATGTAGCAAGGTTCAAGAAGTGACATTGCTATAATGGACAATTAACGAAAAAACACTGCTGCAGACAAAAGTTTTAATCGATCTCAACACTTTTAAAGATGTAAGATAGATAAGTCTTCTTGGCTATATCATGTTTCCATTGAGGTTTTCTGCATTTTGGCTCTGAAAGAAGTTACTCTCTGAGCTGAATCTAAAAAATGTCACTTCTCATTCATGTCCCCGTTTCCCTGCGGGCTTGGTTAGAAACTCGGCTAACAACGTTACAACTTCTTCATTTAGCAGCACTAACACAATGTTCAACACGGAGGCACAGCTTAATTATTGATAATTTCCAAAAATGTCAGAAATTCAATTCAACGTCAATTCAACTTTATCTACCTTAACCGGTTTCGGTGAGTGGAAAGTGAAGAGAGAAAAGAGCAAGAAAAGCAACAACAAAACTTCCGGCGGGTTATTAGGACCAGTAGCTGCACTCTGGAAAACACAGAGCTTCAAAGCTCGGGGACACCTGCAGAAAGGGACAGAGAGAGGGAGACAGAGAAGGAGAATGACAACTACAGGAGAAAACACACAGAGTTAATGTTATACAGTTTTGACAATTGAGGAGAGATGGACAAGAGGAGGAAAGGAGCTCAGTGCATTGGGGGGTGGGTCCCCCAGCAGTCTAAGCTTGTAGCAGCATAACTATAACTAAGTATAAGCTTTATCACAGAGGAAGGTTTTAAGCCTAGACTTAAAAGTAGAGAGGGTGTCTGCTTCCTGAATCTGAACTGGGAGCTGGTTCCACAGGAGAGGAGCTTGATAGCTAAAAGCTCTGCCTCTCATTCTACCTTTGGAAATTCTGGGAACCACAAGTAGGCCTGCATTCTGAGATTGAAGTGGTCTACTCGGATGATACGTTGCTATGAGGTCTTCTATATATGATGGAGTCTGACCATTCAGAACTTTATATGTAAGAAGCAGGGTTTTAAATTCTATTCTAGATTTAATGGAAAGCCAAGGTTCTTTGCAGTAGTACTGGAAGCCAGACTTATGCCATCTAGTGTAATATTATGGTTGGACATCATGTCTCTGAGATTTGGGCCCAAATACTATGACTTCAGTTTTGTCTGAGTTTAGAAGTAAAAAATTGTGGGACATCCCGGCCTTTATGTCTTGCAGACATTCTTGAAGCTTGATTAACTGATTTTTTTCATCTGATTACATAGATAGATATAGCTGGGTATCATCCGCATTTATGGAGTGTTATCTAATAATGTTGCCTAAAGGAGACATATATGAAGTAAAAAGTATTGGTCTTAACACAGAGCCTTGTGGAACTCCATAGCTAACCTTTGTGTGCATGGAGGATTCATCATTAACATGAACAAATTGAAATCTATCAGTAAGATAAGATTTAAACCAACCTAGTTCAGTTCCTTTAATCCCAATTTCATGTTCCAGTCTCTGTAATAAAATGTTGTGATCAACGTATCGAATGCAGCACTAAGATCTAACAGAACAAGTATAGAGACTAGTCCCTTATCTGAGGCCATGAGAAGATCGTTGGTGACTTTTACCAGTGCTGTTTCTGTACTATGATGAACTCTAAATCCTGACTGAAAGTCTTCATACAAATTATTCCAGTACAGGTGGTAATATAATTGTTTTGCTATTACTATTACTTTCAATTATTTTAGAAATAAAGGGGAGATTAGATGTTGGTCTGTAATTGGCTAAAACACCTGGATCAAGACAGGGTTTTTTAAGTAATGGTTTAATTACAGCTACCTTATAGGCCTGTGGTACATAGTCTGTTTCTAAAGATAGATTGATGATATCTAATATGAATGTATCTATTAAGGGTAAAGCTTCCTTGAGCAGCTTAGTTGGAATAGGGTCTAGCAGACAGGTTGTTGGTTTAGATGAGGTAATAATTGAAGTTAGCTCGGTGAGATCTATGGATAAAAAGCAGTCAAAGCAGTCAACAGGGATTGAGGCCTTATCGATGATTCTAGCACTGTTGGACATGAAAATCTATCTGTAATATTTGGGGGGAGGATCTGGTGAATTCGTTCTCTAATAGCTACAATTTTATTCATAAAGTAAGTCATGAAGTCATTGCTGCTCAGAGTTAAGAGAAAACTAGGCTCAACAGAACTATGGCTCTTAGTCAGTCTGGCTACATTGCTGAACAGAAACCAGGGGTTGTTCTTGTTTTCTTCTATTCATGATGAATAATATGTTGTTCAGGCATCACAGAGAGTTATTTTGTACATTTTTAAACTGTTTTTCCAGGTTAAATGAGATTCTACATTTCTGGAACGCCACTAACTTTCGTGTTTCCTGTTCTAAGTTGCGTGTTTGTGAACTATGAAGATCCCTTTTTCCTGGTTTACTGCCTTCTTTTTCAGAGGGGCAACACTATCCAGTATTGTACGTAGTGAGGCTGCAGAATTGTCAACAAGATAATCTACTTGTGCAGGAGTAACATTAAGGTGGCTACTTTGCATAGTGTTGTCAAATGGTGAAGCAAATCATGAAAGAATAATTTCCTTAAATTTGTTTACAGCCTTTTCACTTAAACACCTGCTATAGTGGAAATTGTCCCTAATCTAAATGAATATTTTGTGATGGTGCCCATACAAGAAAGCATTGCAACACTCGCAGTAGAGTTGGCTAAGTTTTCCTTCACTGACTGTGTTTACAAACACAAGCAGATTAGGCTACATTTAAGTAAAACTCATTAGTGCTAAAGATGTTCATATCATTTCCTCAGAAAAAGTTTAAACGTTTAAAAATAAAATGGTGATAAGTGTTTATAAAGAAGGCAAGGAGAAGCTCTAACATTTTGTTGATGTGTAAATTAGAAAACATGGATGCACCAACATTCTAATTCTTGAGGTTGTACTGGATACAGGAACAGTTAAAAGCTACAAACCCTGCTCATTTAATACAGTTTTCAAGTTTTTAGCCAAGTCTAAGGGAAATATTGATACACCCTTTTTTTGTGAGTTGTTCCAGTTGCTGTTAAGAGTTTGGAGCCTTTTCTAACCTGGTTGTGTGACATGAAAGAGGGACATTTTCCATCAATTCAGCAACAGAATTTTCCACACAAGAGACGAGCATTTTATTCACAGGTTGGGGTTTATTTTGGACAACAAAATTTCACAAGCATTTTATAAACTTTGCCTCAATCCATGCTTATGTGACTCAACTTGACTGTGGTTAGAACACAGCGGTGTTAAATCAAGCATGTGCCATCTAAAGTCCTCAATTGTCGGTTTCCAAGGTAATGTACGAGGAGTGAAAGCTGATTGCCGCACGGCCCAGTCCAGACCCGCTCTGCTGTCAATGTGTGCCCTGTCCCCAATGTGAAAGGGGACGTGATTAGACTCTTGTAAAATATGCCAGGCTCCTGGTTAAAACACACGCCACCCTCTGAGCCATGAAAACAACCTGCAACACACTGTTATGCACAGTTTCTCACAGGCACTTGTCCCCCAGAGAACAGTCTGGAGTGTGTTTGAGTCCCGTATTCATCAAGTGTTATGGTATGTGAAGCAGATGAGTACAAACCTATATAAGACCCTGGTAACAAGTATGTTTTCAGTAGGCAATTTGTAGCTAATTTAGTGAGATTCAATTGCCTTTTTAAATATTATCAGTTGTAACGTATTTTGTTTCCCATCATCCCTCAGTCATTTGCTTTTTTTTAATTAAATGAACTGTAAGGCAGCTGTAAGGTTTCCTCTACCCTGTTTTCTGTGTGCGGATCACAAAGATGTTGGCTGAGTTATCCAGTTGCACATTGATAACACTGTTACAGTGGGCTTTGTTGTGTAAGCTGATTTCTTAACTGTGTAATGTTTTCAAGACCCCTCCCGTTTGCATAAACAGTTTAGATGATTAGAGAAACCTGATCTCTCTTGGAAACCGCTGATTTCCAGGTGTACCAGGTTTCTAATCACCTTAAAAACTAAATTATTACTAAACAAAGTGACACCTCCTTGCAAAAACTCAGACTAATACAAAGTAGCCTATAGGCAGTTTGTAAAAAGGAGCCCTGTTGTGACACTGCCTGTCTTTTTCCTACTGTCAGTGTGCTTTGTAAAGGTATAAAGCAGAGTGTGTCTACAGTATGTGCCACAAAATTAGTCGGATGTAGATTTACCCATCTGTTGCATTTATAGGTAGACAAAAAAAATCAACAGGTTACTTAAGTGGATGCAGATACAGTCATTGAAGACCACGAAAGAGAGGGAGAGGCACCTGTGGATTACCCTCTTGGGATCTGTCTCTTTAGTCGGCTAATGGTTTCTGTGAATGACTTCCTCAGAACCTAATTGAATCTGAGAGAATTCTTTGTGTCAGGCCCAATTGCTCATTAAACAAGCCTGGTGTTTGAATAGGCCAGTTGGTGTTCCAGGTAATTATTGGGCAAAAATGTTTTATACCATAATAACCTGCATTTCAGTACATTATTAGGAAATAATTAGGCTACAACTAAACAGCACTATTTTAATGTAGCAATGATATTTGAAACCAGGGGATTTGCCATTCTGATTTTAAATGCCTTAGACAAACAGACAAAGGTTATAATTATGCTTGTTATGCAGTGCATTTTTAGTTTATGGGTAAGCACCTACAATAAAACCTTCCCTTCGAAGTTGAGTGTTTCATTTTGGTTGAAAAACCTCCCACATACATAAGAAAAGAATACATATTTACAATAGGATTAAGATTAGGGCAGTGCAATATGTCCTATTAATAAGTTTTAAAATTTCCTGTAAAGCATTTCATAAATGCTCTATTTAACTCAATAATGCCTACAGTCACACCCGTGTGAGGATGCTAATAGTGTCTGTGACTTACACAATCAGCCACAACATTAGCTTAGGTGGTTTAATGTTGAAGTCCAAGGTCACTCTGAGGCTATATAGCCTCAGACGCAGCAAAATGTGATACACTGTGCAGAGGTGGTAGACATGCATATACTCAGCGCTCAAATCAAAGTGTTGGCCTAACAAATGTTGTATACTACAAGAACCATTTCAAATATTTTACTCAATTAAAAGTACAAAATGGATCATTTACATTTTACTGTGCAAAAGAAAAATAGATATTTTAAACAATGTTTGATAAGAAATGTACAGTAAGTTTACTGTTGATGAAGGTGAAGCCAATTTCAACCACTTTATATGCTCACATCATTTATTAGTTTATAATATTTTTTGTAAATGCCACATATTTTAATATTAAAACCATCATTTGGCTTGTCTCCGCAATAAAACATTGTTTGTATTTATTATTGGATTCAATGTAACTTATAAAATATATATTTATTTAAAAGAGGAAATTGGTAAACAATAACTTTTTCTTAATAATTCATATTGTCCACAATCATGATATAGAGTCTAAATCCATGTATTTTTCTCTAATCTTTTGGTTTTCAGTCTGCAGCAGATTGCCTTGTTTATTGATTCCATAGACCTGCATCATTGTCCAAAAACAATTAAAAACATAAAAGACAGACAGACACTGGGTGACATGTTTCTACAATTTCTTTAGCTTGTTTTTATTTGCTCCTGTCTCTTCAAGGCCCCCTTATCCCATGTCACCTCTGTTATGATTAGCCAGCTTATGGAAGCCTGCCTGTGGTGGGCCCAACTGTATACTTTGTGGGCATGCAGATCCAGAACAGAGGTCTGTTTTATGGTTTGATGGTGTTTGTATGTCGTCTGTTGGAAATTTTGATTTGATTAATTTTGATCAAAAGTTGTGTTCGGCTGAATCCTCTGGCCCCTCACTAATAATGTCAAAACAGACCTGGTTTGAGAAGGTTGCGGTTTTGTGTCCCTGGCTGACCATGGACTGACCCTGCTACTGTGGTTTCCTCCCACAGTAGAAAGACGTGCATGTTCGGTTAATTGGTGACTAATTCGCCTGTAGATGAGCGTGTGTCAGTGGTTGTCTATGTATATGTGTGTGTGTGTCGGCCCTGAGACAGACTGGTGATCTGTACAGGGTGTACCCTGCTTCTCACCTATGACAGCTGGGATAGTCTCCAGCCCCCCAGCAACCCTAAAAAAGGGTTAGAGTTACAGATGATAGCTGGATGAATAGACAGACCTAATTTGGAGGGTTTTTACGCATA